>NC_134540.1:132082365-132413623 GCF_050624435.1 Tenrec ecaudatus
CTCTTTTTAAAAATATATATTTAAGTGGCTCATTATGTTGTTTGGTGTTTTAGTGTTCAACCATCCTTCATATCTTGTATTAATGCCACTAAAGTCATAATGTTGTTATTTTATATTTATTATTGAATTTTATCAGTTAACATTTTGCTGAGAATTTATTAGTCTATATTATGAGGGATATCAGGCTATACTTTTCTTTTTTAGTAATGTCGTTACCCTGTTAAGGAACCCTGCTAGCACAGTGCATTTTGAGTTGGGCTGCCAATCACAAGGTCAGCAGTTCAAAGTCACCAGTCATGCCTCAGAAGAAATATGAAGCATTTTACGCGAGTCTCAGAAACCCACGTGGACACTGGGACAGTCTCACCATGTCCTATTAGGTCATTATAAATCAGAATGTTTTCAACAGCAGTGAATTCTTCTGTTTCCTTGTTTAGCCTAAGGCCCATCCTCACTTCACAAAATGATTCCAGAAGTATTCCATTGTTATTCTAAACGTTGGAGTAGGTAGCTTGGAATTGGTGTCCACTGACCTCTGCTGCATTTCAGTGTGTGTGTATATATATTCCTGGCTTTATTTGTTGCTGTCTGGGGGAACCTTCTACTGTTTCATCCATTTTTCTTGTATTGTGAGCCATTTCACAGTTTCTATTTCATTTTGTGCTTGTTTATAAAGGTGGTATGTCTAGAAATTTCCCCCTTTTCATCGAGGTTTTAAAATCTGTTTGAATACAGGTATTCATGGTATGTTGTCATTTGCGCTGTCCTTGCCATCTAATACCTTATTTGTACTAAACCTCTCCTCTTTTCCTTTGCTAACTTTGATGGCCGCTTGTCAATTTTATTTTTTCAATGAATGGACTTCTAATTTTCTTGAATTATTTTTCTGTTTCCATTATTTCTGTACTAACTTTAGTTCTTGAGACTGTAGTCTTGTTTTACCACTCTTTTTCTAATTGATGGACATATTTGATTATACTTGCGACTTAATGTTTACTTGATGTGTGCTTTTACTGATTTTATTGTATTACCCAAATTTTGTTATGTTGTCATTTTTTATTTCATTCTAATTTCTTCTATGATTCCATGGTGTTTCAGCAGAAAGTTCCTACTTGCACATATTTCCTACCTTGTATTTTTTTTATAATGCTGATTTGTTATTTTATAGTACTGTGATCTAAGATACTTTGTAGAATTTTGATGTTTTGAATTTATTGAGGCTGCTTTATAGTCCAACATAGTCTTTACTGAAAAATTTGTACTAGAAAACAATGTATATTATATTATATTTTGAATGGAGTATTCTTTATATGTCTATGAGGTCAACTTGGCTGATGTTATTGTTTAGTCTTCTATTACGTTTATATCCCTCCCCCTTAATTAGTGGGTCCTTCATTGGAAGTAGAATAATAAAGTCCCCACTATTATTGCATAGATGCTATATATCTCTTAAATTCTGTTAGAATTTCGCTTTCTCACTTGTCCAACAACTAACTTTCCAATCCTTTACTCCTTACCCATGAAGAATCTGCCTACGACTCTTCTGCTTCTGCCAAGCGCCTGGCTGCACACTGGCTTTCAGTCACTCATGGTTGTATATCTATAACATCATGGCTCCATCTCTACTTACACATACAATGAAATCTATAAGAACCACAAACTCAAAGGGACTGCCTTTTCTCAGTTTCATTGGTTTTCTTCCTCTAATATGGTACAATGCTGACAACTTTCCCATCACTCGGTATTAGTAAGAAAAATGTGAGCATTCCTAACCTACAGGAGTAACTTATCAGGTTTCTGGCATCCACAGATTTGAACAGTGTATAACAAAATAAGAGCAAAATGTAAGAGTAAAGATATAAGCAATCAACATAATAGCAATAAAAAGAGATTTTATTAAAATCTGGAAATATGTATAATAATATTATCTCTATTTAAAGGAGCTATAAGAAGTTAATGGAATTATTCCATTATCTTTCAATTGCATTTCCCCCCTATTTTAAGGCCCCTCACTCAATATATGTATATTTCAGTATACATACATTAAAATTTTTATGTACACTTCAAATTATTTGCACATGTATGCATGTTATGTATAAAAATTAGCAAACAGTAGAAACAGACCTATGTTTATCGATGTTAAATAAAATATCAAGTTTAATCTAATATTTGTGTATAATGTGTATTCACATATTGTGAGAATGGTGCAGGACTGGGCAGTGTTTCATTCTGTTGTGCATAGCATTGTTGTGGGTTCAAACCAGCTCCATGGCTCCTAACTAAAGCAACAACAATGATAACAGTACAAATATGTCTTCAAATACAGATGGGTTGTCCTGTTAGCAGTCTAAAGTACTTCTGATATTCGTCTCCAGCACCACCATTCAAATGCATAGGCTCTTCTAAGGTCTTCCTTATTCAATGTCCACGTTCACATGCATCTGAGGCATGACTTGGGTGAGATGCACCATAGTCCTCAAATTAACGTCCTTGCCCTTTAATACTCCAAAGAGCTTGCGCACAGATTTACTTAATGTGATACATTTTAAAAATCTCTTTTCTGCTGCTTCTATGAGCATAGATTGTAGATCTAAGCAAGACAAAAATCTTTGACAACTTCAGCCTTTCTTCCATTTTTCATTGCGGCAGTTACATAATTTCATGTTAACTTTAATATAGAAAAGTGGATGGGTGGTATTAAACCTGTCAACCAGGTCACGGTCTGAGGGTGCCCACTTGTGGGTGTGGCCTTCTCAAAAGGAGGGCCAGGGAACCCCCTCCTTACTCTCAGCCTTGACCTTCCTGCTTGAGGACCTGGAGAGCTGGTTTGGTTGATTTTGGAAAATTCTCTCATACAATCGTCAGCTTCATTTCTATCACAAGTCCATATTTTCCAACTACTGCTCCTTCCTCTTTGTTTCCCATTTTGCATTCCAGTCACCAATAACTAATGCATCTTGATTGCATGCTTAATCATTTTCTGATTGAAGTCATTGGTAGAATTCTTCTATTTCTTCATCACTAGCTTTGTGGTTGGTACATAAAGTTGAATAATAGTTGTAGTGATCGGATTTCATTGAAGGCAAATAGATATAATCTGATCACAGATAGCATTGTACTTCATGATGGATTTAGCAAGATTCTTTCTGACAATGAAAGCCACACCATTCCTCTTGATTATGTTATTCCAGGCATAATTAATCACGTGATTTTCTGATACAAAATGGGCAATACCCATCAATATCAAGTCAGTAATACTTTTGATATCCTCATATTTTCCATTTCACTTTTGTTCTCTTCCAATTTTCCTAAATTCAAATTTTGCACATTCCAAATTCCAATCACTAGAAGATTTTTGCCATTGTCTCTATTTTGAGTCGTGCACCACCAGAAAATGAAGATCCCAAAGGTTCCACTCCCCACCACCTTAACTGGACTTATGTCACCATGTCAACACCCCTCCATGAAACTGACTCCTCTTCAGTCCCTTTTCCAGTGCCCTTGAAACTGTGGGGTACAGCTGCTGGCAGTATCACCAGCAATGTTTTGCTTCCTTTGTTTCCACCCATAGTATTTGAAAATTCTTGGATCCACACCTAAGATTTTCAGGGGTTTCTTCCTCTGAAGTGTGGAGCTGAGTCATTCTTTATTGTCTGTGCTTAGTCTGGAAGCTCCACTGAAATCTGTTCCCTTTGAGTGACCCTGCTGGCATTTGAAATACCGGTGACATAGCCTACAGTATCACATCCACATATAAGCCACCACTGTATGACAAAGTGACAGACAAGTGGTGGAAAAATTGAATCAATGGGAAAAATTCAACAGCACAAAATTGTATTTCAAATTTTTTGGTTTAAATAATTAATTGATTCTCTTTAAAGCTCTTGTGTTTCAAAGCATTTTGTATTCCTTTTGCATATATTCACTTTTCAAAATGTTGTTCTCTAGAAAATAATTGAAGAAAACTAGTAATTCTAGACCGGAGAAGAAAAACACAGTAAGTTACACACCATTGAAGACGTGGATTGCTTCTAAGGATAATTTTAATCTTTTCACCATTTTTCCCTTTGAAACAGTTCTTCTTTTGTGGGTAAAAACAACTGTGATGAAATAAACCGGTAGACTGGATTCTCAGTTGGCATCTGGACTTCCCCCATGGTGTGATTTAACACAGTGTAATCAGTTCCATGCTGGGCTCTGCTACGTGTGGCCCCGTAGTTGTGGGAAGATAAAGGTGTGTTTCTGTCGCTTGAATTGAGTCACATGCCTAGTGCATTTGGAAGGGAGTGTCGTCAGGATGTTGCCTATTTGTATATTGATTCTGTGAGGAAGCCATTCTTCTCTTCTCTCAAGTCCATATCCTGCAACTTGTTTGAAGTTTTCACCTTACGGCCTGCTGTCTTTGGGAGCTATCCATGCCTGCCATATTGTCTGCCGACACGGGAGTCATTTGAGTCTACTGGTCTGGGTCTCGCTGCTTAGTTCATCTTCCTGCTTCCTGGCTTATCAGCCTTTAAGTGAGTCAGGTACAATGGTGACTATGACTTGGTTACGTTGGGCTTGTCCACATCTCTTTCGGCAACTGTGAACCCCTGATTTGCTGTACTGTATCCTTCTTTTGCCCGAGAAGCTACATGACTCAGGGAACACTTCAACATCAACCTCTGACTCATGGACTTAAACCAAACAGATTTAACTGCTTCAATTGCGTGAACCACTGTCTTGAGAAGTATCACTGGTTTTGCTTCTCTAGAGAATACAATCTAACAAAAACCTAGTGTATATTTGGTCAAAATGTTATTTCCAACCAAATACCTTCTATATTTGTGGAAGTCAAGAAAAATGTATGTCATCTGCCTATCTCAGATTGTTAATAAGCCTGCCTCCAATCCTGATGCCACATTCTTCTTCATGCAATCCAGCTTCTCTGATGATTTGCTCAGGATACAGATTTCATAAGCGGGTTGAAAGATGCACAACTCTCCTGGTTTTAAGCCTTGCAGTATTTCATTGCTGTGTCCCACACCTGGATCTCGACACATGTACAAGTTCTTCATGAACACAGTGAAGTAATCTTGAATTCCCAGTGTCCTCAAGGTTTTTCATAGCTTGTTATGGTCCACATAATAGAATGCCTTGGCACAGTCAATAAAATAGAAATAAATATTTTTCTCATGTTCTCTGCTTTCAGCCAAGATCTATCAGACATTAGCAATGATAGCCCTTGTTCCAAGTAGCTGTTTGAATCCAGCCTGAACCTCTGGAAGCGCCCTGTTGATGTAGTGCTATAACAGGTGTTGGATAATAGTCCGTGAATTTTCACTAGCACGTGAAAGAATTTTTCAACATTGCAACCGGAAACTTGAAGTCTTCCTTGTGTTCTTTCAGGCTAGGGCATGCTGACTGTGTTCCTTTTTAGGATTTTCTAACTCCAGGTAATTGCATATTTCTTTATAATACTTTTTGTCTAGGCTGCTCTTTCTAATTTTCTATTCTGCTCATTTACTTCATATATATTTTTTCATCCCTTTAGCTACTCTATGGTTAAGGGAAATTTCCAGAGCCTCTAAGGCCATTACTTTTTCTTTTCTTCCATTCCTGTCTATTTAAAGGCTCTTTGCTTTCTTCGTGTATGATGTTTTTTATGTCATTCACAGCTCATTAGCTCTACTGTCATTAATGTTTAATGTATCAAATATGTCCTGGAGATATTCTTAATATTCAGGTGGAGTATTTTCAAGGTTATTTTTTACTCTCCTATTTTCTTTAGCTTTTTCCTGAACTTATAAATGTCCAATTGATGGTCTGTTCCACAGACAGCACCTGACCTAGTTTCAGCTGCTGATACTGAGCTTCTCCAGGGCCTTTTGTTTCAGATATAGTCAAATTGATTTCTCTGTATTCCATCTGGCTGGATAAGTACATATGTATCGTATCATTTGTGTAGTTAAAAAAGGGTATTTGCATCCCAATCACTGATAATTGCCAACACATCTTAATTACATGTTTGGTCAATTTTTTAATGAAGGCATTGATAGAATTCTTCATTTTCTTATTCCTAGCTTTGGTGGTTGGTGGATCAATTTGAATCCTTATTATTTTGACTGGATTTCCTCATATGGAGATAGATATTATTCTATGATGAATAGCACGGTGCTATCTTTCCTGTTGAAGTTGTCCTTTTTAGTATAGTAAAACAAATGACTAACTGATTTTAAATGATTTAAATGAAATACCAGTTTATTTCAGCTCACTAATGCTAAAAATATCTCTCTTTATGTGTATCATTTCATTTTTGATGATTTCATATTGTCCTAGATGCATATTTAATACCTTTGAAGTTTCAATTATTAGTTGATATTTCTAGTTGTTTTTTCTAATTCTTGTCAAAAACTCACAACTTTTTTATGATCTCTAAATGCTTTTTTATCATTTTTTGGGGCTCCTACAACTCTTATCACAATCTATACATATATTCATTGTATCAAGCACATCTGTGCATATGTTGCCATCATCATTTTCAAAACATTTTCTTTCTACTTGAGCCCTTCGTACCAGCTCTTCATTTTTTCCTCCTTCTCTGCCTTCCTCATGAACCTTTGATAATTTATAAATTATTATTTTTTTCATGTCTTACACTGACCACTGTCTCCCTTCACCCACTTTTTTTGGTCTATCCTCCTGGAAGGGGGTTATATGTAGATCATTGTGATAAATTCCCCTTTACTCTTCCCCTCACTCCCCTCCACTTCCCTTACCCTCCTAATATCACTACTCTTATTATTAGTCCTGAGGTGTTTATCTGTCCTGGATTCCCTGTGTTGCAAAACTCACAACTTCTATATGCAATAAATTACATAGTACTCACCTCAGTTTATGTGTAGTTGTCTTCAGCAACTTAAATAACACCTCCACAAAGATATGCTAAATTTATTAATCCAGACTCGACTTAATAAAGGTAAATAATATATCTTAATTATGACACTTATTTTTAATTCTAAAAATTATTTTTTATTAAATTTATTTTTAAACTATTTTATTGGGAGCTAATGCAGCTATATTATCCCATTGTTCAATCACATAAAGCAGTGTTGTGAAATTGCTACCACAATCAGTATCAAAACATTCTCTCCCTTCTGTAACTCCTTGATACCAGCTTCACTCACCACCTCTCTTGCCTCTTATATCCCCAGGAAACTCTTATTCTACTTTCTATCTCTATAGGTTCCTTAATCCTGGGTTTCATATACTGAAACCAGAAAAATATAACAAAAATTCAAGAGGGTTACCCCCAGGGACAAAATACATAAGAGGTAACATCAATATGGAAAAACAGAAACAAAAACCACACACACACAAAGTTTATGTTCAACCTGTATTAGAGGGGGATTAATTGACAAGGCTTTCACCATTCAAGTCAGGTTTCTCTTTTTGATCTCCTGTGGTCTTCCCACCCCTCTATTATGGAGAGAGGTAAATCGCCGGAGGCTTAGTTCCTATGTAGACTTCACTACTGAATCTAGGGCTTTCACTGTCACCCATAGCCTTCTGCAAACCAGAATCTTACAATCCAGGCTTTGGCACTATGCCTCCTCTGGCTTCTGATTATATGTACAATCACTTGTAATGCTTTACAGTCCCTTGTTCACTGATGTTAGTATGCTTCCTCCATGAGGTCTTAATTGAAATTTCACTCAATGGGTGCTTGCTTGAAACAAGCCTTTGAGGCCCCACATCCTATTTTATCAGCTAGCCAAGCATCGTCTTCTTTCTTCACTACCTTTATCTTCTGTGTTTCCTTCCTGAACATGAGAATTGAGCAGGGCCATTGGGTAAGAACTAATTGTTCTTAAATTTGAGCCAGGATTTAGTGTGGGCACCAACCCAATCCTTAGATCTATATATTTGGTAAATCTGCCTTTGTCTCCCTTTAGAGACCTCCTTGCTAATTTATGATAGAGAGCCTTAAAATCATCTCCCTGGAGCATAAAGATCTTCTATTAATGTCGTCATTGATTAGCCCCTGTTATTAATTTTTTTAACACTGTTGAGAGGGATATTGGGTCAATTGAAGCTAACTTCATATCACAATACCTGAATTATTCAATTCTACAGAAGAAATTCTTTCATGGCTGGAAGCTATTTACACAGACAATGATTTTCAGGGAATATTTACAAGACTAATCGCTGACAACATCAGTTACAGGTTTGCCAGAGTAATAAATATCCTAATACAGTATATAAGGCATTGATTTAGTAAGTCAATGATCATCCTCCTACTGACAGCTCAATACTCTTAGAAAAAAGGCATCAAATTTCTCTAACAGACTTGAAATGCCTAGTTCTAGTTATTGTAAGGTGAGATGATGTCAGGTTATTTTGTTGGCCATATTTAATGTCAAAGCCTTTTAAAATAGATTATATTTGTTTTATTTTCTATAATAAATTCTAACACTCTTTATAAGTGGTGATGAACATTTAAAGTTAATATTCTAACAACATGAAACTACTTGACAAGAATACTTTAGATTTAAATGGTTTTAAATTAACCGTACTTGGCATATATAATTCTTCTAATGAAAAACAACTACTGAAATTTTAAGAGATGCAACTTACTAAAGTTTATAATATCTGGACATGTTATTCTTCTAATGGTATAATACAAACAAAAGATAATATAATAGCAAAATAACTTTAGTGATGAAAATTAAAATATATAAAAAGTTAAACACATATGGTGTGTGAATTATGTATCACCAATAAGATGAATATTTATTTTAAATAAAATCAAATTATTGTTTTTCTATGAATTATACTAAATAATTTAATATTTATTATATATATCTTTTAAGCATTTAAATATGAAAACCTATAGACCAGTATGAATTTCATCTCAATATTAAGAAAGCAAAGACTCTCACAACTAGACTCTGTTGGACAGGATTCTCAAAAGGAGAAAAACCAGGACACTTAGGATTATATATGTACATAAAAGGATAAGTTTATAGAGCAAAAAATAATATAACAGCAAATTAGTCCACCCAGTAGTCCAGAGAGCTCAGTCTCACTCACTTTCATGGGAGATTTAATGTCCTGAAAGTCCTTCTAGCCCATGTAGCCAAAGAAACAGGCAGTGGGTCATGATGGAGCCTCACTGTGGGTGTAGTGAAGTAAAGTGGCTGGTGGGACGGATGGCATCTGGAGTGGTGGCAAAATGAGCAGACTCAGCCCCCAGGCACAGGTGGTCCATCATGGTTGACCTGGCTCACAGGTAGCACAGCACACATGATGAGGCAGGGCATCTAGCTCAGGCATCCTGCTGGTCCGACAACCAGGAGAGAGAGGGGACGGCCCCCAGCTGAGCCATTTATGTTTGTCACTCCTCCAAAGGAGATTATCAAGCTGGGACTGATTGACAGGCTAAATGCCACTCGTATCTTCTTATAGATGCCATGTTGGCACAAAAACAACCCTAAATATCACATGGCCCAAGAGGCAACATCAAAATAAGCTGATACATATTGAAAGTTGTTGAGGATTTCATTGTATTTGGATCCATGTCAAGATCCACAGAAGCAGCAGTGAATGAAATCAAATCATATAAAACCTTAGGAAAATATGTTGATAAAAAACAAAACAGTGACAATGACAATAACAACAGCAACAACCCCACATTTAACGCAGTGTTAAGTAAATATCCACTTTGAGCATTAAGGTGCCTCTGACTCAAAGTGAAGTGTTTTTAACCACCTCAGATGCATGTGAATGCTGGGTGATGAAATGAAAGACAACCCTTGGAATTCCTCAGAGAATTTGTTCCCCTTGCTGCTCCACTGCACATCCTTAGTCCTAGTGTTTTGCCCCAGTATGGTGTGGTCAGATTGGACATATTTCCTGTACCGTGGTCCCAGTGTTGTCCCCCAAATCACTGTGGGTCAGAGAGGGATGCCTTGTCTTGTGGTGGGGCTGGCTTGTGATTATTGCCAGGCTTTGGTGTAATACCTTAAAAAAGGAAGAAGAATTTGTCAAGGAGGAGGGAGGAAAAAAAATAAGGAGCTGATACCAAGGGCTCAAGTATAAAGAAAATGTTTTGAAAAAGATGATGGCAATATATGTACAAATGTGCTTGACACAATGGATAGATATATAGGTTGTGATAAGAGCTGTAAGAGCCCCAATAATATAAAAATTTTAAAAGAGAAAGAAATAGAATGACCAAAGAAAAACTGATACATTTTGATTTATGGTTTTCGTAAAGAAGACTAAAAAGTCTTCCTCTTCCTGTGATGGCCTGCCGTGAGTGATCTTCCAAAATGATTCTCTACTCACTTGACCCATAAAAGCCCATGAAAGCATCAAAATAAAGAAGGTACAACTTCAGGATCAATTTAAGCATGCTCATGACACTGGCCCAGTCATGCCCAGGCCCAAGGGTTTGCATTTTTGGAAAGCCACGAAGTACTTGTAAGATGTCACTTTGCAGAAGCAGTATGGCCCTTCTGACATTACAGTGGTGGAGTTGGGAGGTGTGCCCAGCCCAAAGAGTAGGGTTGGACCCAGGGTCTGGGGCTCAAAAAGAGTACTGAATTTTTTACTGCATATGCATAAAAATGCAAAGTTTTGTTGTACATAAGAGTTTAGACGTCAATTCTCTGGTCACTGAGCACATCAGGTTAACAAAACCCCAACATGCACCTCCAGACTCACAGAGATCATGATTGGATCAGCTCACACAGAATCCCCTCCCCCCCCCCATACACACACATTGAAATGAACCTACTGGAAAGGAGCAGCCCATTCCTAAACCAGAAGAGGTTGCACAGAAGAAGAAAACTATCTTCTGAAGAATAAAAAATCATATGGCTCAGGGTAAATTAAGCTTAAAATAAAAGCTAATAAAAATTTTAAAATATTAACACTGACTATACCATAGACTGCTGGCAGGATGCATCAATCTGTCTTGGAAAAGGTAGAGCCCGAGTCTCCTTGGGATCAAGGATCGTTAGACGTCACTGCACACACCTGTCTACGTGTGTGAGGGCCAGGAGGACCCAGTTGCAAGAGAAAAATAAAATTGTGAAATAAAGGGATATCTAAAAAAGGAAAGCTCCTTAAGGAACTGGGTTTACATAATGATTGAAACATTGGCCTCAAATATAGAAATGATAGTTAAGGGAATACAGGACTGGACAAGGTATCATTCGGCTCTGTGATCGGCTGCAATGGTTCAGCACTGACTAGGCAGTCCATACCAAAACTAACCAACAGTATGGAATATAGAACTCTGTTAAGCAGTAACACGAGGGATATAGTTCATAAATGCAAAAGGAACTTTATTTGATTATACATATTTCAACGTCCATCTCCCCACTTATCATACCTAAATGCTTGACAATATGTGGGCTCTATTATATGTCTTAGTCTAAAGTATCTTTATGATAATAGCAGTTGCCAATTTACTTTCTGTTGAAAATCTTAGTAGAATACCCTTTTTTCTCCACTATTGTTGGAACATACAGAACAATGTGAGCACAGAAGACATGGATATCTTCTTCATAATGAACATTTTAAACTCAGGAAAACAAAGTTACTTGTACCATTTGAAACCCATACATTTAACAAAAACAGGATGAAAGATGTTTAGCTTTTGATAAACAGAGAGTAGCTCTTGCTGATCCCTTGAAGATATCTAGGTCTATGGCAAATTAGATCCATTTTAAACACACATGCATAACACTCTAGAAACAAATGGTTGCTTTGACAATATATAATCACATCTCTTACTTGTGCACATTAATATTCTGTATTTTATATTTAGTTTGTAATATGCCTTACAATGGATACACAGAACTAACAGACAACATCCATGATTGAAGGGTTTATTAAGGAAGTTAACAAGTTGTAATCCAAGTGAGAAATGCTCAGGATATAGCTATTCATCAGGACATTACAAAGTTCTTTCAGGTCTGTTAATAAATGCTCAAAGGAGCATAATATTCCCCTATAAGCCTCAATGTCAAGGAATTCAACTCAGGCTCCATGAGTTAGCAAATCCCAGCTCCCTCAATGAAATGATCAGCGGGACCATACTCAACAAGTTGGCCTTCTGCCCCCAAAGCATTCACCCTTATTTGCTCTGTGGGCTGAGAAGTCTACCATTCTTTTCACGTTCTGGCTCCAGGTTATACCACGACTGCTCCTTTGTGCAATGGCTGTCTCTGGATCCAGGAAGCTTGCTGCACAAGAATCTCAGGTCTTGTTTTCAGTGAGATATCCCCTTCTGCTTCTAAAGGAGCTTATTCTAATTATATGCAGCAGGCTGCTACTCCAGAGTATTCTGTTAATAATTATTCACAGGTGAATATGATTCTAGCAAAACCATGCAGACAAAAGTCATTTGGTGGGTGTTAGAGACTTTGGCTAAAAGCCACATTAAATAACTGACTGCACCTGCCATAGTCACTTTTTCATTTTTGGAAATCTAAATACTGTTTGCCTTTAGAATAAATTCCAAACTCAGTATCTCTATTTTTCGCATTTATCTGGAGGAAAAAAACCCCAACTTTTTGCAATTGCATATTAAGTTTTGCCCTTCAAAATTTTGAAATTACTACTTCTTTGTAAAAATGATATTGCTAAATTTTCTAGTAAGGTACTTAGATCTGAACTTCTAATTCATAATTAATATTTCATTATTTATATCACTCATTTACAATTTCCATGAGGGTTCTCATTTCTGACTCTTCTGGATTTAAACTCACTGCTTTTCTCAGTACGGTACTATTTGTCTTCCTCGAATGTGCCCTTTCTGATTCAGTTGATTATTTGGAGAATCCATCAAAAGTTTATATAAATATAATTTATTATAGCTTTTAACATCTGCAATGTCTGAGACAGACTGCATTCAACAAATACTTGGTAAAAGGTGAACTGGTTAAGAATAATATAATTTTGTTTATAATCTTTTGTTTGCTCTGCAATCTTCCAGAAAATAAGAAAATAGAATATGTTATTATGCAGAAACAGTTCTAATAGTAAAATAAATCATGGCAAATTAATGTAGATAACCTTTGGGTGACTATTGATCTTATGATTTAATCTAAGTGGTTCTTTGTGCTATTTTTCATCAGAGCTTATTTTCAGGCTCAAATTTTACACTTTATTGCTTTCTGGTATAATTGCTTTTGTGTTCCTTTCTTCATTTTAAGCAGTAAAAAACTCTCCTGCTTAGCTAACACACAAGGAATTATAATTTATTATTGTAATGCCATTGTTCCACACATTAAAACTTCAAGCACCTAGATACTGATTTTTATTTAAAAATACAAATTTGTGAATTTGCCATTTGTATTTTAAATCATCTTTAAATTCTAAAAATCTTACAAATAACTTCTTATTTTTACAGAAAAGAGCTTTCTTTTAATGGCTATCAATTTGTAGTCAATGCACTGATGTTCTGTTTCTCATATCTGTTGTTTTAGGTGATTGAAGAGTGAATCTTTTTGTATACTTAAAGTATGTTAGTAATATTAGTGGGCAGGCAAATAAGTAAATGCATTTTCCCTCTATTTTCAGAGTAAAGTTGTCTACTACAAACAATTTGACGGGTATGGACAACTTTAAATCAGGGACTACTTAAAGAGTAACTTTTGTTCAGATATTTATGCCTCAAGAAGAAAGTTCAATGTTTATACTTGTACTGACAAGGAGAGACCATCATTCATTCACTTATGGGTATGCTTGAATACTAAATATGACTGGGATTAGTTATGTGAACTGAAAAAGGAATACTAAATTAAAAAAAACCCAACAACTCGACTTTTATGACATTTGCACTGAAGAGAACAAGGCAATCAATTAGCACATACACTCAAATAACTCACAAAAGCACCCGTCTGCATACTATGTTAGGCTATCTTATATGGTAATAAGGGCTATGAGGAAAGAGAGAAAAAGGGAATTTTAACATTCATTCAATTAGATGTGAAGCTATTTATTTAATACAATGATATTTTGAGAATTGACTATAGGGTAAACAGAAGCACTGTGGAATGTTGCTACAATTTATGTGGTAAAGTGAGTACAGTGAATCCATGCAACGTTACTAGGGTAGTGGTGAAGAATTATGAAAATACATGTATATACAGGAAGTTAAACAAGTCTAATTCATTAAACTGAAAGAGAGAGAATGTTACGGTGATGCTGGAAGTTAGGCCACTGGTATTTAAAATACCAGCAAGGTCAACCATGGTGGACAGCTTACACACTGTAAAATAGATTAGGCATAAAAACTAAGCATTCTAATTTTGTGGGAAAAATGGAAGTCAAATATATGAATTCAAATATATGACTTCAAAGTAAAATATATAAAAATGAATGCATTAATGAACAAAAATGGACCAGTAGTGACAATTCTAAATCAGACAATCCAATGATCTACAATACCAAAAATGACAAATTGGAGCAATGAAAACACATGCATTTTGGGGAAAAAATCATCATATATCACACATTGTAAAAATATCTGTGACAGAAAGATTTTGATTTGTGTTTCATTGACTGTGCAAGCCATTCAACTGTGTGGATCGTAACAAACTATGGACTGCCTTTAGAAGAACGGAAATTCCAGAACCCTTCATTGTGGCCTTACAGATATTGTACATGGATCAAGAGGCAAGTATGTGAACAGAACACGGGGAGACTGCATGTTTTAGAACCAGATATTGTGTGGGTTAAGGTTGTGCCCTTCCACCCTACTATTCAATTGGTGTACTGAGAAAATAGTGACATGTGCTGGATTATAAGAAGAACTAGAAGGGAAGCGAGAAAGAAAGAAAAGAAAGAAAGAAAGAAAGAAAGAAAGAAAGAAAGAAAGAAAGAAAGAAAGAAAGAAAGAAAGAACATGTGAGATATGCAGAGGACACACGGCTTGCCCAACATGAGCTGGACGGAAGCCCTTGCTGATGGCCAACAGTAATTGTAACCCTCAGTATGGATTACAAGTCAATAGAAAGAAGACCAAGATCCTTCTAACTGGAACAATAGGTAACATCAGGAAAAATGGAGGGAAGATTGAAGATGTCATCAAGTTAATCTTGCTTAAATAAAGAATCAATGTTCGTGGAAGCAGTAGTCAAGAGATCAAAGTAAGAATCACTGTACAAGTCTTTAGAGTGTTCACAAGCAGGGATGTTACTTTGAGGACTAAGGTGTGCCTGAGAAAACTCATGGTATATTCAATCATCTCATATACATGTGAAATCTGGACATTTCATAAGAAAGACAGAACAAGAATCACTGCATTTTTGAATTAGGTACTTGGGAAGATTCGTAAAAGTATCCTGAACTCCCAAAAGAACAAAGAGCTCTGTCTTAGAAGTAGTAAATCCTGAATGCGTCTTCAAGGCAAAAATGGCAATCCTTCCTCTCTCATCCTGTGGACGTGTTATAAAGAGATACTAGGTCCTGGGGAATGACATCATACTTGGTAAAGCAGAAGAGCAAAAAGGAAAGCCCACAACAAGATGGATTGACCCTGGCTGCAGTAATGAGTCAAGATTAAGAACAATGGTGAGTCTGGAATGGAACTGAGCAGTATTTTGTTCTGTTGTGAAATGGGAGGCTGCGTGCCAGAACAGACGAAATGGCACCTACAACGTATTATTACATTAGTGGATACATTTCTTCTTCTGCTTTTTTTAACTAAACCGTTTATTATATTTTCATTTTCTTGTTTTAAGAAATCATTTTATTGGGGGCTCATACAGCTCCTATCAAACTCCATACATGTATCCATTGTGTCAAGCGCACTTGTACATTTGTTGCTCATGTTCTAAACATATCCTTTGCACTTGAGTCCTTGGTATCAGCTCCTTATTTTTCCCCACCGTCTCCTGACCACCTTCCCTAAAAAACCCTTGATAATTTATAAATTGTTATGATTTTTTCATGTCTTACCCTGACTGAAGTCTTTCACCCTCTTTTCTGTTGGTTGGCCATCCCCCAGGGAAGAGGTTATATGTAGACCATTGTGATCAGTTCCCCCTTTCTCGCACCACCTTCCCCTTACCCTCCTGGTATCACTCCTCTCATTATTGGTTCTGAAGGGATTCTCTATCCTGAACTCCCCGTGTTTTCAACTCTTATCTGTCCCCATGTGCATGCTCTGGACTGGCTGGCTTTGTGAGGTAGAATTGGGGTCATGACAGTGGGGCGGGGGACAATGAAAGGACTAGAGAGAAGTTGTATTTGCATCAGTGCTATCCCGCACCATGACTGGCTCACCTCTTCCTGTGCCCCTTCTCTATGGAGATGTCCAATTGTCTTCAGATGGGCTTTGGGTCTCCACTCTGCACTCTCCCTCATTCACCTTGATAATAATTTTTTTGTTCTGGGTCTTTGATGCCTGATAACCTGATCCCCTCAACATTTCATGATCACGAGGCTGGTGTGCTTCTCATGTGGACTTTGTTGCTTCTCAGCTAGATAGCTGCTTGTTTATCTTCAAGCTTTTAAAACCCCAGACACTATATCTTTCGATATCTGGGCACCATCAGCTTTCTTCAGCACATTTTCTATGTACCCATTTTGTTTTTTAACAATTGTGTCAGAAAGGTGAGTATCACGGAATGCCAGGTTATTAGAACAAAGTGTTCTTGCATTGAGGGAGTACTTGAGTAGAGGTCCAATATACATCTGCTACCTTGATACTTAACATAAATATATGTACAGAGATATATTTCCCTTTCGTTATATATAAAGATATTTACGTATGTACATGCCTGCAGTTAGACCTCTATAAGTGTGCCCTTTGCTTCCTAGTTCTTTCTTCTATTTCCTTTTACTCTACTCTTGTCCAACTATCATGTATAGCCTTCATTTGGGTTTCAGTAAATCCTCCTGATAACATTGCCCTTAGTCAAGCCTGAACAGGCATCCTATGCCCTCCTTGTCATCTATTTTAGATGACTTGTTCTTCCCTTGTCCCTGGGTTTGTTAACACCCACTTTCTTTCCCCACTCCACTCTCCCATGTCCACCCCCCTGAACCGTAGGTCCTGTTGTTTTCTCCTCCAGATTGTTTATCCCGCCTATCTTAACTACATAGACATGCAGAGACAATAATAAGCACAAAAACAAGGCAGAGCAAAACAAAACAACAAAAGAAAACCAAAACACCCAACAATCACAACCGCAAAAACCAACGACAAAAAGAAGAAAAGCCTATAAATAGCTCCAGGTCTATTTGTTGACCCTTAGGAGTGTTTTCCAGTCAGTAGATATATTTCTTTATTTGAATTAGCAAAGAATATATGAAGACAATTGAATAAGTACAGGATTTAGTGGAATTCATTCTCAATCACTATAGAGAATAATACTTTATTTTTATTATTATTTATGAGTTAACACATATATATATATATAATTTCATAGTTCAATAACATCAAGCCGAATTCTACAATTGTTCCTAACTACAGTAAGTTTCCAAACATTATTTTCCTACATGGACTCCTTCACATCAGCTCCCTCTTATGACCCACCTCCACTGCTCTGCCACCATCGCTGTACCCCACACCCTATGAAACACTTGCTCAACTTGCTGTCCCTATAGGTTCAATTTCCTGAGTTTCCTATACCAAGAAACAGAAAAACAGATCACAAATTCAAGAGGGCTACCTCCTATGACATAACATCTCTGAGATATTTCCTAATATGGATGAACAAAAACAAAACAAAATGAAAATACAGGAAATGCTGAAAAACAGAGCAAGTCCAGCATGCACCAGAGGGGGGATCAACTGACAAAGTTTCAAATGTTCGAGTCAGATTTACACTGTTGATATTCTATACTCATTTCTCCAGTGCTCTGTGCTACTAGCACCTTTCCTCCTGCCCCTCAAATGTGGCTAGAGGGACTTCACGGAGGCTTGGTTCCTATGAAGCTCCCACAAATGAATCTTGTTCTCCCACTGTCCTTCATAGCCTTTTGCGAACCAGATTCTCACAATTTAGGTCTGGTACTAATCGCTGCTTCCATTTCAGATTATATGATTTAGATTTCTTTGCTGACTGATGATGATGTGCTTCTTCTATGTGGACTTAGTTGACATCTCACTTAGAAGGCTGCGTGTTTGGAGACAGGCAATTAAGACCCCAGATGCTATTTCATCTGGTAGCCGGGCACCATCTTATTCCTCCCCCACATTTTGGTATAGCACCCCTATCTTCTGTGCTCCTTTTTTGGGGGGTTCAAGCAGAGTCATGAGGTAAGAACCAATTGTTCTTAAGTTGGAGGTAGGATTTAGTGGGAACCCAAAACCCACTCCTGGATTTCTGGAATTTGTTTCTAATGTATGATTACTTGGGAGTCATTCCAGTCATATCATTCCATAATTCAATCGTGTAAAGTAGAATTGTACAATTGCTTCCACAGTCAGCTTCCAAACATATGTTTTCTTCCTGGAATCCTTAATATAGTCTCCCTTTTAACCCCCATCCCCCAACATCACTCCTCTACCCTACCCTCAAAACCATTTATTCTACTTACTGTCCCTTATAAGTTCATCAATTCTGGATTTCATTTACCAAAAAAAAAAAAAAAAACACCCCAGAAAAATATATAACAGGCTTTTTGCTCTCCTTCCCTTTTTGGCCATTTGATCCCAGCTGACATGCAGTGCCCTCTGGCCAAGTGACCTTCAAAATACTTCCCTAGAGCAGATAGTGTATGGTTCATTGGCACTGCTCAGGCTCTCTACCAGGCTCTCGGATCCCCAGGCAGCAAACTGGATGCCCTACAAGCCTGAGCTTGTCCCTGTTCTGCTTGTTCCTACAGCAGTGGCCTCTTAGGGCATTTGTCCTTGGGTGATTTACTAACTTCACTCAGATTAATGTTTCCAACTACCCGCACATCTTGAGTTGCTGCATGGTTTCATAGCTGGCATTTAGGGATGCATAATAATCCAGAGTCTTGTTTTGCATCCAATTTTCTACTGATGGGAATTTAGGCTGTTTCTAGCTTCTTGCTCTTGTGAACATGGGTAAACATTGAGGAGAAAATAACCACGGGGTATGCAGTGCCTGTTCATGGTCTCTTTCTTATTTGGGGGTAGGGGGTATATGCCCAGTAATGGTATTGCTGGATCATATAGTATTTCAATTGCCATCTATTTAGGTAATTTCATAGAAAATATATAGATAACTGTTTAAACTATGTGTTTATTTAATCTCTTAGGAGGCAAGGATATAATAACAGACATTTATGAAAGTACACAAAATTATTTGGGGAGAATGAAAGTATATAATCTCTATAAAGTAATATAAGTTTGGGGTAACCTTAATTCAATTAGTCACTTGACAACCACCAACAAAAGTTATTCACTGAGAAATAAAATGACGTAGTGAACATCTTATGCACGCTCGTACCTGGAAAGCACTATGAGGAGTGAAATTAGACTTGTCTATTGATTGATGTTAAAGTGGGGAAGAGAAATCAAGGAACAGGTTAAGGATAAAATATTGGGGAAATTTGAGTAGTTTAAACCGTTGAATACAAAGTTGTCCATCTGAAACATAATTCCTTGTCTACTATAAAGTAAAACTTTATATATATTTCTATATATATAGCAATTTTAACATACACAAGAACAGAATATTCTAAGTATGACAATAACATGTTAACAGTGGTAATGTCTGCATGAGGACATGAGGAGTGTATTATTCTTCATTTTGATAATGCTAACTTCTAAATTTTGAAGCAAGAAATGACACATCTGAAATTTTTTCCTTCTCTACTAATTGTATTACAAATCAATTTGAAATTAGTTTCCTGATATGTTTCTTATTGCTTTTTGTTTCAGTTTTTTTGTTCCATTTTTTACTATAATTGATATATAATTATTTTCTTTTAAATCTCATGTTTTTCATTGAACTTCTGAAATAAATATTCAGGGAAAGTATACTACTCAGTCAGAAAGATGAACCAAAGTTCATTGTCACCTATTGATACCTCCCAAGTTCAGAGTAGAAACAACTCGTCTCCACAGTTCAAAGTTTAATAAATATGAAAATCTTCCTCCATCCCTTACAGCCCTTTAACTTTGTGTATCTTTGCAACTCACAAGGCATAAAGGCAACAGGTCTTCGTTGAAACACTGATTGTCTGAGATAGCCCCTCTCAAGTGTAGTCACAGTCATTACGCATAGATCCCTAAATATTGGCTGCAGTTGTCATCTTCCTCTCTAAACATATATTCATATTTCCATATGAAAACATCTATAATGCAGACAAGAATTCCAGGATGGCTCAAGTGGCCCTTTCCTAATGCCACCCAGTGGACTATTTGGATATTTTACAGACATAAAAACTCTATGAAGCACAGTTCTATTCTGACTCCCATGAGTTCTCCATTAATCAGAATTCATTTAACAACAACTAACAACAAAAATACTGTATACCCGCATAACTCTTTCATATGCATACTCATGGCAAAGTGGTTTATTACTTAGCTCCTGACCAAATGTCAGTGGCTTGAACCTGGCAGTCACCCCATGAGCAAAGAATTTGGCAGTCTGCTTCCATAAAGCAGTAGACCCTTAGGAACCTGTGTAGTAGATCTGCTGGAAAAGAATATTAGAAGTAGTGTAGACTTAGAGGCAAGGACGGTGAATCTTAATCTGAAGTACTGTAGACATGTTGTGGAGAGAGACCAGTCCCCGGTGTAGGTCACGCATGCGTGGAAGAGTAGGGGCCAGTGAAGAAGGGGAAGCTCTTACACAACACGGGTTGATACAGTGGCTGCACCAATGGGCTCAAACGACGTGAGAATAGCACAGCAACAGCAGGGTCTCATTCTGCTGTTCACCGGTTGCTCTGTGTTGGAGGCGATTTGCAGGCACCTAACAACAACAATTTTAATTGTTATGATTGGCTCCAAATACCTACGATATGTGCGTTAAGAATAACTATTTTGTTTTAAACTGGGAAATGTTTCATGGTGTTATTGTCACTCGTGGGAGGAGGAGCTCTGCTTGCTTACAAGGGAGTGGGTACAATGGGTGTAGAAATTGGGACATGATTTTCTATGTCCCTCCTATAAACATGGAGCTATTGATACTCCAAAACACAGTGCTTATGTCTTCTGCTTTACAAAAATATTCAAGTATGCATGAAGAAAAAGTCATCAAGTGGTACCCTTCAGATACTTGTAGTGACCCTATACAAGAGCATAGAACTGCCCCCTGTGGATTTCTGAGACCTCCTTTCGAGAGGAATAAGGCTCGTCTTTCTCAGTATGTCTGCTGATGGTTTCGAATGGTTGACCTTGCAGTTAGCCACCCAAACAGTAACCCACTCCCTACAATCCCCGGGCTCCTAAAGTCAATACGAGTTAGAATCCGTTTGATGGGGATGAGTTTTCGGTTGATCAAGTGCTACTGATTAGCAGCATGGAGGTAAGAGCAAGATCTACAATCACTGTGGCTCATTTTGCTCAGTTGCTTATTTTTAAAACTTTGAAGCACTTTAAAACTATTGATTTTGGAAGCTTCATTTGCATTCCCTCAATTCTAAACTGAAATCATGCAAAAGTAGAATATATATTCAGAGAAGAATTGCTCATATCATTACCTCCAAAGACTCTAAATCTTTACAGAAACCAATTGATACATTTTTTCCCCTACTGCACAGGGACTAGTACAGTCAAACACCAGTCCAAACGCTTTTTAGTTAAACGCTAAGATTTTTAAGCACTGTACTATTGGAACTCATCCATTGTAGATATTGATGTATTTAAAATAGTACTATTAATTGATCAAATGAATATTAAATAGTAATAAAAACATGTCTACTGGTTTTCTACAGTCCTGACAGATTCTAAATCTCTATATTTATCTTACATTATACTTCTAATTCTTAGCACTTCTTAATTCCTTGTCTATAATTGTCTTTCTATTCATGTCAAAATTCTTTTTTCAGTTCATTGTATTTTAATATATCCATTTTATACATCATTATAATGATTTACTCTAGTGTGTGTTCTTTTCTTCTTTTGTAACATTAATTTCAAATTTATCACATAGAAAGGTACAAAATGTCCCTTTATTATTATTATTCTAAATCGTATTTCTCTCTAGTCCTATAAACTTGAAGACCACAAAGAACAAACTGACAGTCTGTAAAAATAAATTTCACTGACTCATTTCAATGAGGGAAACCGCACACCAGAGGAAACTAATGGTACCTCACAAAACAGAGGAACAATAAAAGTAACACAGATTTCTGGGGAAGAATGAAATTTAATAAAACAAACTCACAGCAAAAAAAATGGGGGCATCAAGTCTGGACTGAACATAAATCTGATACCACCTTCCTCAGAAATGACAAAATTAAATTAGCTTCATATCCAACACACTCACCCAGAGTGCAGTGCCTAGGCTGTACGTTGAAGCCATTGTTGAGTTCATGTGATTGAGACATTCTAGGTAAGAATAGAATTACAACTTTCTGCTATACCTTCAAGTAACATAATTCCTGAGAGTATGGCATTTGAGAGGGCAAATATTGTCATTAAATTAGAAACCGGTAGCCGTTATCCTTCAGACAATTTTATTTCCTCTTAACTTTTCAGGTTTTTAAAAAAAATCCATGTCTACTTCTTTGGCGTGTTCAATTGCCTGATATAGTTTCATTATTTATTTCAGGCTAATATTTGCTTTCTCACTTCTCCATAACTGTCAACATTTTGTTTTTTAATCACAAATTTTGTCATTATGTCTCCATAGTTTTTTTTAAAGTTATCTTTTATTAGGATGAAATAATAATACATCTCTAATGTTTTCTTATTGTTTTTAATCCTACAGAGTATGTGATGTCCTTCTTCAGTGGTCTCTCCTGGAAACATGTCCAAGTATGCAAGACAAGTCTCTCCATGTGGGAAGCCGCAGCTCTCGCGATGTGGGAAGCCGCAGCTCTTGCTGCCATTACAAGATGGCGCCGGGCAGTCAGGGCGGTGGCCCAATTAAGTGGTAAACAACCACTTAGCGTGTGCACGCTGCTGAGATGACGTAGTCATAACTCCACCCTGGAGTATGCAAAATAGGGTTCTGGCGAACGCACCAATCAATGCACAGCACGTCCCCATAGAGAGTATATAAGCAGCAGCAGTTTGGGGCTTCGGGGTCTTTTTCCGCTACAGCAATCGAACCCACAATAAAACGCCTGTGGAAGAATCCTGTTGCGGCGCGTCTTTTCTTGCTGGCTTGACCTGGCGCGCGACATCTCCATCCTTGCTACTAAGGAACACTGTGGTCTTCCTTCTTCCAATACAGATTGCTTTGTCCTTTTAGCAGGTCATGGTACTTTAAATATTCTCCCCCACACAATTCAAATGAATTGACACTTCTTCCTTATTCAGTGTCCAACTCTGACACGCATATGATGCATTGGAGAATACTATGGCTCGGGTCAGGCGCTCCTTAGTCCTTAAAATGACATCATTGCTCTGGAGTCTTGTACAGCAGATCTATCTGAGGCAATGTGTCTTTTGTTCACTTCTTGAAGACTGCTGCTTCTACGAGCATGGATTGTGGATCCAATTAAGACAAAATCCTTGATGATACCAAGGCATGTTTGATTTTAGTATTTATTTTAATTTTTAACATTTATCTTGATACTAATGAAACGTTCTTTGTTTTAAAAACACAGCCATTGTTGGTGGGTTTTCAATAAGAAGAGTGCATTTTTAAAACTATTTAGAAAATTCTTATACTATCTGTTAAAACCTGAAGGAGTAAATGTGACACAAATACTTTGTAGCTTTCCTTAATGATAACCTACCAGTTAGTCTGTGCTTTAAAAATAACAAAGAATGTCATATTAGTATGAAGGTAAATTCAAGAAATTATAACAATAAATATTAAAATAAAACATATTTTCACTATAGAAATAAGGAAGTACTGCTACAAAATATTGTCATGAACTTTGGGAGATTTCTTAGCATTTACTTTTAAGAAGGGGGCATTTCAATTATTGGGGGTAAAGGACACACATTTCATTGTTTACCCTCTGTTGTATGTCTCAAAGTATGCTCACAGAGTGGGGAAAATGGGCTATAACAATATGAAAACTCCAATTTAAAAAAATGCAATTGTTCCCTTGCAAGATAATTGTTTGTTATATAAAACATTCTGTCTGTTGTTTTTTTTTAATTTTGAAGAATAATGGAATGTGAGGAACCTAATTATATTCACATACAGCCTTAAGGACAATATTTTTCATTTAATATGCCATATATCTGCCAGAGATTTATAAACCCCAAATTGAAGCATTCGGTGCATAGCTATGTCATATATCATAGTGTATTACAGGGGAAATAAACCTATTATTCTTTTGTGCTAGGAAAACACGAACAAACATACAAACACATATACAAATCCAAGCACAAACAAAATTAAAATGATATCTAGCTACATAGGGAGGTGTTGAGGAGAGTTAATTACTTTTAGAACACTTCTGAGCACAAACTGGTCACAAGAGTAAAAATTCTTCAGTAGAAATATACTATAGTTTAAACCATTGTGCTTCTCCGGCAGCACAACTCAAATGCATTGACCCTTCCTTGATCTTCCTTATTCAGTGCCCAACTTTCAAATGCATGGGAGGCATTGGAGAATAGCATGGCTTGAGTTAGGTGTACCTTATCCTCAAAGAAATATCCTTGCTCTTAATATCCTAAAGAGCTCCTGTGCAAGTTTTACCTAATGCCACGAGTCTTTTGGTGTCTTGACCGCTGCTTCCATGAGCAGTGATTGTGGATCCAAGTAAGACTTCGTATCATGATGTCACATGTTTTTCCAGTTGCGAGGATTGTGTTCTGCATATTGAGTTGTCATCATACTGAATGCTATGATCTTCGTCAGCAAATGTATCGGTTCCTCCTCCCTTTCAGCAAGAAAAGTTGGGTCATCTGAATAACGCAGGTTGTTGACAAACCTTACTCCAATGCTCCTGCTACTCTTCTTCAGATAATCCAGCTGCCCTGATGCTTTTGTCAGCATGAAGATTGAGCAGGTTATAGTGAGAGGGCACCATGCTGAAGGACATCTTTGCTTATTTTAAACCGTGCAAAATTTCCTTGTCTGTTTGCACAACTGTGTCTTTATCCATGCCCAAGTCCTGAATGAGCACAATAAAGTGTTCTGGAATTCCCACGCTTCTCAAGTTTATTCACAGTTTATTATGGTCCACACAGTTGAATGCCTTTGTACAGTCAACAACGTTTCTGTTATTCTCTGCTCTGAACCAAGTCCCATCTATACTTTAGCTGTGTTATCCCTTGTTAGGTGTTTTCTTCTCAATTCAGCCTGAATTTCTGGAAGGTCCCTGTCAATGCCCTGCTGCAACCATTGTTGGATGATCTTAACCAAAATTGTACTTGTGTGTAATATCAATGGCATTTTTCTATAGTTTGAGCATTTGGTTGGGTCCCCTTCCTTTGAATGAACATAAACATGATCGCTTCCAGTTAGTTAGCCAATTAGCTGTCTTCCAAATATCCTCACATAAGTGAATGAGAGTTTCCAGTGATTCTTCAGCTTTCTGAAAAGTTTTCATAGGTGTGTTAGGCCTGTTTGGCTAGAGAAACAAATGCAGAGACACTCATATGTGTGTAATACAGAGTTTTATATCAATAAGTAGTTATATATCAGGAGAACATCTCAGCCCAGTCCAAATCGAGTCCATAAGTCTGATATTAGTCCGTGAGTCCCTCTTTAGACTCATGCAGATACATGCAATGATGCAGAATGCAGGAAGATCACAGAGCACATCGTCTTGTAAACTCAGTGGTGGTGAAAACATGACAAGATGTTGGCAGGTCTCCGGTGGCCACAACATGAAGGTGAAGGCAGAGAGAGACAGGGAGAGGTTCCCAGGACCCTCCTTACGGGAGGTCACACTCATGGGAAACGCCCTCAGGCTGAAACTGATTGACAGGCTAGACTCTTCCCATATCTTGTTGTGGGTGCCATGTTGGTTCTTCTGCCAATTCTGGACCCTGGGTTTTGGCGAATACGTTCAGTGGGATTTGAACTTCTCTCTGGAGCACCACTTGTTCCTTGAACATATGCTTTTCTACTGAAACGGTGGAATACTGACTACTTCCGTTTAGTACAGTGACTGTATATTCTTTCGACCTTTTCTTATGTTTCCTGCATCCGTCAATTTTTGACTACAGTATCGTTCAAGAGTGAGACTTCAGACTTGAACTTTTTATTTTTATGAATACTTTTCATTGTTTCCAGAAAGAACTTGAGGTAGTTTACAAAAAATATACAATGCAAGGACATTGAAATACACGTGGGAACAAGATTTTCTCTGTTCAGAAGCCTGTTTTGTCATTGCCTATGGTAAAACCATCTCTCATCGTTGGAACCTTCACAAACACAGCATTAATCCACTAACAGTAGTCCCCACTCCCCACCTTCACTCCTGCCTGCCCCTTGTTTTTCAACCCCAGCCTGTACCATTGCTTCACTCTGCGGAGCAGTCTTTATGCTTTGCCTTTAAATATTTTGTTGGGGTAACTTATTTGTAATGAACGGTTGGCCATGTTTACCATGGTTAAGGGTACAGTTTGGTGACAGGCATCCCATGCGGCATCCTGGGCTGCCACTGCCACTGTCCATTTCTAAAAGGTGTGCCTGGCCCCAAACAGAAAGGCAGCTCCGCCTCTGCAGTCATTCCCTCTCCCTCCCAACTCCCGCTCTTGGTAACCACCCACAGACCTCCGTCTAATCTAGATGCTTTCTGGAAGGAAATCAACAGCTGTCCTTTGTTTCTTCTCTCTCTTTTTTTTAAAAATCATTTTGTTAGGGGCTCATGCAACTCATCACAATCCATATCTTGATGGAAGCAAGCATGTGTATACATATGTTGCCTTCATTCTTTTCTAAACATTTATTTGGTATCAGCTCCTCTTTTTAAAAATTTTCTCCTAAGGTCTTTCATTTGCAGTTATGCTGAGCACATTGCTCCCCGTTGGTTCACTAATACTAGGCCCTTACACATTTCCTGGCATTATTTGGCTTTGTCTTCTCAAGCTGCGCTGTAAAATTTTCTATTCAGTTCCTTTCTTATATGTCCTTTAGCTACTCTGTGATCTAGAGGAAGTTTCAGAGTCTCTTCTGACATCACTTGATCGTATCCAATTCATGGTGTGTCCCAGCGTCAGCCCCTGGTCTGGTTTTCACTGCTGATATTGAAATTTCCATCTTGTCTTTGCACAGATGTAGTCAATTTTATTTCTGTGTATTCCATCTGGGGAAGTCCATGTGTAAAATCACCTGTGTGTTGTTGAAAAGGGGTATTTTCTATGAACAAGTTGCTGATTTTGCAAAATGCTCCAGCTTCATTTCTATCACCAATTCCATATTTTCCAACTATGATTCCTTTCTCTTGGTTTCCAATTTTTACATTCCAATCATCAATAACTATTAGTGCACCTTGATTGCATGTTTGGTAAATTTCTGACTGAAATTCTAGGTAGAATTCTTCAGCTTCATCACTAGATTTTTGGTGGTGCATAAAATTGAATAATAGTTGTGTTGATTGGATTTCCTTTAAGCGAAATAGATATAATCTGATCACAGACAGCATTGTAATTCATGATGAATTTAGCAAGATACTTTTTGACACTAAATGCAACGCTATTCCTCTTGATTGTGTGATTCCCATCTTAGTAAATCATATGGTCTTCTGATTAAGATTCCCAATACCAGTCCATTTCAGCTTAGTAATGTCTATGATATCAAACTCTTCATGCATTCTGTTTAATTTCTAACCACTTCCAATTTTCCTAAATTCAAAAATTCCAGGTTTCAATCATTAGAAGATTTTAAATGGAGATCATGATGGCTCCACTCCCACAGGCTTTTCCCAACACATGTCACCATGGTCAACTCCCCTCCAACAAAAGCTCCTCTTTAGTCACACTTCAAGTGCCCTTGGACCTGAGGGGCCAATGGGCTGGCAATAACTCGTATAATGTTCGGCTTCCTTTGGCTAGGTTTTCAATAGTTTAGAATGCTCCAAAGTTATACTAAGGTTTTCGATGACATCTGTCTTCCTTTGAAGTGGGAAGCTGAGTCTTTCTTGTTGTCTCTTCTTAGTCTGGAAACCACTGAAACCCGTGCATATTGAGTGACCCTGCTGGCCTTCGGCATACTAGTGACATAGCTTCTAGAGCTACAGCAGCACACAAGCCACACCAGTACAACAAACTGACAGACAAGTAGTTGCCGCGTAAAAAGATACCAATGTTCATTGTCACAGCATTTATAAGTCATCGTGATAAGCTAGCGTATTCTCAAATACATGGCCAGACTTTATTAACCTAGTCTCCTGCAAGTCTGAAACTGATCAAAGGTATTTGTGTGAGGAGAGCTAATAGACATCCAAATGATTAATGAAGAGAATTGTTAGCTATAAGACCGTTTTATGACACTGAGTTTTGTGTGACAGTTGAGTACAAGTGGTTGAATTTGAAAAATTTTAGTATGGGATTTCTGGCTTCATTTCTATCACCAAGTCCATATTTTTGAACTGTGACCAGAAAGTAGCTCCTGGGTGCACTAAGTGAGAGGGAGTTGCTGGATCCTTGCCAATGCATGTGATGAAGGTTCCCCTGAACCGTGCAATTCCAGGTTCGGGGTACCGCCTCATATAAACATGCATTGCCTCCCTATTGAAGCTAGACTGAAGCACATACTATGTTTATTACAACATGTAAACACAAAAGAATAGCATAGCAGTGCTTATTAAACAAACAGAGGGGAGATGGGGTGGGGAGAAGGGCGCAGTTTGCTAATGTAGAAAGCCTGAGAAGGCCTGTTATTTTCACACACACAAAAAGAAGTGTGGTATAGCTTCTGTATGTGGCACTTTAGTTAATGGAGAGATAGAAACAGGTACAAGAAAGACACATCAGAATCAATGTTCCCTTAGGAGACCTCCTCATAAATAGGACAAAGGATGCAGCCCTTCCAACAACAGAATCAAACTGTTGGGTCTGCCATCCCTCACCAGATGGACCACAATGTGTTTATCACTCCCTTAGACTTCTTTCCAAAAGAAGGCTTTTGGAAACAGAAGGATTTGCCTGTATTTACTGTACCTCCTAGGAGGAAACCTCAGGATATTGTCCCATTCAATAATCACGTCCTGTCGGTCATTTCGCGGGAGAGAGGGGACACATGGAGGCTACCTGATTCTTATTATAGTCAGAAGAAAACAAATAGGGAAAAGTTCCTACCCTTGGAGAGTTTTCTAAAATTCAAACAAAATACCAGTATTTAACTGAAAACAATCAGACTTACTAGCAGTCTAGGAAACAATGTTAAATCTTAATCTGTAGTCTTAAATGACATAGGTCCCAATTCCAGAGTTCCCGTAATTAAAAACGCTCTCTCAGGGTCACTGTGCAAACCACTGGAATCCTGGAATTAATTTGTTCCTCTCTGAAAACACACTATCTTAATTTATGAGGGGTTACAAGGGATCAGTATGCATTTAAGGACTCCTCACTGTTGTTGACCTTGGGGCCTTCATTTGTCCCATCTGTCCCAAGATGGCAACTGATCACATGGAAAGCCTGTTTCTCTTCATCAGTCAGGAGCAAAACAGCAAGAAATTTAAAAACAGAGCAAACAGACTTGGAGAATGACTCAGTAGAACAATAACCTGAACCTTGAAGACTCAGAGATGGCGAGGGCAGGAAAAAGAGCAGAGGAAAGGGTAGACACACTCACAAGATACCTAACCCTCCCTCTCACCCCCCTAGCCCACTGAACCCTCAGCAGGCCAGTGCTTTCACCTGTCTTTCCCGTGCACATGTAGCCCATATGTCCTTACCCCCGCACTTCCCACTTAGTTCCGAACCCCTCGGGTTCACTCACAATTCATAGTCCTCGGGCTCAGAGGGTCTGTGTGATTGCCTTCTCCCTGACCACCTAGCATTCTGCTCCCTCCAGATCACCATCTGTCCTATGCACCACCAGCCCCTCATTGCCTTCTGCAGAATGTCCTCACTTTCCAGCCAGCACCTCACTAGACCTTCTCAGGCCTATCTAAGCAACATCCTCTGGTCCTCTTCCTCTTCCCAAATCATGTGGTTTGAACATTTCTCCATCACTCCACCACCCCACCCACCTTGCCTCTGCTTTATCCAGGTCACTTCACACTGCCCAAAGTGATGGCCTTGACTCCCAGATTGCTTATAACCCGCTCTTTCCATCCTGGGTCATCCTGCGGTAAAGGCCAGCCTATTCCATTGGCCCAGACAATGCTACTTGACCTCTTCTCTCCTGGACAGGCAGCTTCCTTCCCCTTCAGAGCTGAGCCTTCCCACATGACCCTTGCTTTGCCTATAGGCTGGTGTATAAGGTAAACCAGCTCCTGGCCAGTCCAAGCACCCAACTGACCTGACTCACTCTACTTCTGGGTGCTGCTTTTTCCACTGGTTCAAAAATCTTGTTTTCAAGGATGCCAAATAATTGGCACTTAAGGCCAACATCCATTTGCTATTTTCACACCTTTGTGTCATGACTTAGTTCTCTAGGCCTAGTTTGGCATTAGTGAATAAATGTTATCAAAAACGTGGCCTTTGTCTAGCCTTCTTTGCTTTCTTGAGCAATGTCGAGTGACTTAAAATTTAATCTGGGCAAGTGAACTTTCCATATACTTTAGTTGAATATTTATACTTTCTGTATATGTACATTTCCCCTTTCCCACTCGTATTTGAATTTATGGATCAGTGGCTACACTCATGATAATATTATTAGAATTATCAAAGCTCCCATGCAGGCTCCCATGCCTATTCAATTTTGCCAAAAAATAAGGCTGCCTTCATAGTGCACCATATGTACTATAGGCTATGTATACTCTTGAAATATATGAATGAATTTGAACTCTAATCTAACCATAAGTCCTAATCGAAAACCAATTCATTCTTATAATGTGACACTTCCCAGCACTTGTCTTCATGACGTTGCCACTGAGGACGTGCTTACTGTAGCACAATGTAGAGAAGACATGAGATGGCGCCCCGCTACCAGAAAGCGCAGCACCTGGGGTCTTACAGGCTTGGCTTAAAGCAGGTAGCCATCCAAGTGAGGAGTCAGTCCACACAGAAGAAATGCACCAGCTTGGGTTACCTAAGGAATGTGAATCATAAAATCTAAAACAAGACAAGAAACTTTTATTAGAGCTTAATTTCTGAGCACCCAAATTGCAGAAGGTTGTGGATGACAGTCAAAGCCCAGCATCCATTTGCAGAGTTCCGTTACTGATTAAGCCTCTAATGAACTCCTTCCATCCTTTGACCACGAACGTGAATAGTGTTATACTCAGAGAGTGTTCACTGTCAAGGACATTACTGAAGAGATAGTTAGGCTAAAGTTCAACACTTTATTGGTTTCCTTTTTGATTGATGTATAACTTGTTCTAGGTTTTGTTATTTTCTGTTTTCTTTTAGATAGGATTTTTGGGGGGGAGGGGAGAGGGCTCATTTTCTTTTTGTTATTGGAGTATGTTTAAATATGGTTTGTCTTTATGAGATCCAGGATAGGCAGATCTATAGAGTGTAACGAGACTAATAGGTCCTTAAGGTTATGACAGGGGATGTCAGGGGAACTGGGAAGCTAAAAAAAAAAAAAAAGAATATATGTATGTGTGTGTGTGTGTATGTATATATATATATATATATATATACATATATATATATATATACCATATTGAATGAAGGGGGAAGTGCAGAGTGGAGACCCAAAGCCCAAGTGTCGGCCACTGGAGATCCCCTCATAGAGGGGTTTAGAAGAGGAGATGGGTCAGTCAGGGTGCGAGGTAGTACCGATGAAGAACACAGCTTTCCCCCAGATCTTTGATGCTTCCTCCCCCCAACTACCATGATCCGAATTCTACCTTGCAGGGCTGGATAGGGCAGAGGTTGTACACTGGTACATATGAGGGCTAGAGGCACAGGGAATCCAGGGTGGATGATACCTTCAGGACCAAGGGTGTGAGGGGCGATGCTGGGAGAGTGGAGGGTGAGTGGGTTGGAAAGGAGGAACTGATTACAAGGATCCACATGTGACCTCTTCCCTTCATGGACTTGGCTTTCCTCCTGCAGTCAGCATCATTGTGTCTGTTTTGTGAGATGGAGGAGGACTTTGTGGATTGGTGTTGGACACATGGGTGAATGCTGGACTTGTGGGCTTCGGCAGCACTGGCTTGGAATGTTTTCTTGATGCACGCTTAACCTTTATATAAAACCCTCTCTTATACAGGAGTTTCTGTGGATTTGTTTCTCTAAAGTACCCAAACTAACACAAACATCCATAATGAAAAGCAACTTAGCCCAAAAATTTTATTTCTACTTAAATGATCTTTAAACATTTTTATTGACACATTGCTCATATATCATACAATTCAATATTTAAACACATTAAAAGAGTTGTGTATTTGTCACCACGGTCATTTTATGATCCTTTTATTCATTCTTTTTTTTCCTCACAATCTGACTTATTTATTTATTTTTTTACATTTTATTAGGGACTCTTACAACTCTTATCACAATCCATACATATACATACATCAATTGTATAAAGCACATCCATACATTCCCTGCCCCAATCATTCTCAAAGCATTTGCTCTCCATTTAAGCCCTTTGCATCAGGTCCTCTTTTTTATTCCCCTCCCTTCCCGCTCCTCCCTCCCTCATGTGCCCTTGGTAATTTATACATCGTTATTTTGTCCTATCTTGCCCTATCCGGAGTCTCCCTTCCCCCCTTCTCTGCTGTCCCTCTCCCAGGGAAGAGGTCACATGTAGATCCTTGTAATCAGTTCCCCCTTTCCAACCCACTCACCCTCCACTCTCCCAAAATCGCCCCTCACACCCTTGGTCCTGAAGGTATCATCCACCTTGAATTCCCTGTGTCTCCAGCCCCCTTATGCACCAGTGTACAACCTCTGCCTTATCCAGCCCTGCAAGGTAGAATTCGGATCATGGTAGTTGGGGGGAGGAAGCATCAAGGATCTGGGGGAAAGCTGTGTTCTTCAACGGTAATAATTCTTACTTTTTAGAGTGTATCTATTAAATAGATAGATTACCATTTCATATGAAATTTTATTCTAATTACATGAGGTATCCTCATATCAGTTTTCACAAAGGTTGTGCTGTTTCGCAGTCCCACCAGGAGTGTACTAGAGTTCCAATTTCTCCCCATTGATGGAACAGAATAGAATGCCTCGAAATAAATCCATCCACCTACAGACAACTGAATTTTGAGAAGAGATAGTTTCTTCTCCCAAGTGTGTTATTATTTTTCCATTTTGAATTTCACTATATATGCTTGTGTGAGGTGGTATCATCATTGTTTTAATTTATATATATTTGTTGGTCACTTGAATATGCTTTGGTCAACTGTACCTGTCCTATGCCCATTTTCAATTGGATTGTTCATATATTTGTTGCTGAGGTGTTGAATTTTTCATAGATTTAGAAATAATTCCTTTAACAACATATCACCGCCAGAATTTTCCCAATCTGTAGGTTCTCCTTTTACTCTTTGGAGATTTTGGGGGCACATACGTGTCTTATTTTTAGGAGATCCCATTCATAGACTGATATATGGGTCTTATTTAATTTTCTGCCATTGGAAAGCCAGTTATTCCAGCATCTTTTTTTGAAGAAACTATCTATTCTTTATTTGATATTCTTAATACCTTTTTAAACAATCAGTTGTCTGGATTTATGTCTGGTGGATGGATTTATTTCTGGGCATTCTATTCTGTTCCATTAGTCTATGCATCTCTTGTTATCCAATACCAGACTATTTTGACCACTGGGTCTCTGGAGCAGATGGTGAAGTTGAGAGGTAAAAGATTTCCTATTTTGTTCTTCACTGACAGTGGTTTTTGTTTTGTTTTTTGGTTGGTTGGTTGTTTTTTAACTGAATCCTTTTGTTGGTGATTAGTGTTGCATCTTCTGAAGGAATGATGCTGACATTTGGATTTAAATTGCATCATATTTATAAGTCACTTTTGTAATATGAATGTTTTGAAAATACTAGGTTTTATAATCCATGAACATAGTGAATTTCTCCATTATATACCTCCTTTTTGATTTCCTATAGTAATATTTTGCAGTTTTTCTTATAGAAGTTTTTTAATACTCTGGTTCAATTTATTCCTAAGTATTTGAACTTTGGGTGGTTACTGTAAATGGGACTGCTTTCTTGATTCCTCTACAGAATTATTTTCACTAGTTTTCAGCAATCCAATAGTTTTCTTTTCAAAACCAGGTTACGTGGAGCTAATACAGATAATCATATCCTTCCATAGTTCATTCACATCAAGTCCTATTATAGAGTTGCTACCACAATCACTTTCAAAACATGTTCTTTCTTTCTGAACTCCTTTATATCAGCTCCCTTTTACCCCTTCCTGAGTCCCCTCCCCTATGATGTACCCTTTAGGAAACCCTATTCTACTTTTTATCAGTTCATCAATCTTGGGTTTCATACACCCCAAACCAGAAAAACATACGAGCATAACACAAATTCAAGTGGGCTACATGCAATGACAAAATACATCGGAAATAAACCCACTATGAAAAAGAAAACACGCGCACACACAGAAAATGAGGAAACCTAGATCAGGCCCAGCGGGTATCAGTAGAGGATTCAAGTGGCAGAATTTTAACCATTCAAGTCAGGCTTATTTATTTTTGTATGTCGATCTGGTGTCTTGATGCATTGCAGAATCTTTCAGTTATTTTCAACAACTTCTTGTTGCATCTTTGATATTACTTAGAGTCATATCATCTGAAGATAGACTGTTCTATTTATTCTTGATCAATTTGCATTCCTTGGATAACTCGTGTCCAGTAGCACTGACTAAGCCCTCCAAAACTATAGGCATCTGAATGGTGATAGAGCACATCATCCTAGTTCTGGTTTAAGAAGGGAATGCTTTTTATTATGCCCATCATCAAGATGGTCCTTGATTTGGTATGCGTGTCTTTTATTATGTTGAGCAATTTCTCTTCTCTTTTGTTGAGTGTGTTACAGGAACGGGTGTTGGATGCTTTATGCGTCCTTATTTTTCATGCCTCAATGGATATTATACTGAAAAGATATTTCCTTTGTTTTCATTTTGGTGGATTACTTATTCCCTTATGTTGAAACTGGCCCTTCTTAAAATAAATTATATATGGTGTTGTGGTCACACATTGGGCTGTTAACTGTGAGAAGAGCCTTTGAAGGCCAGCAGGCACTTTCCAGGAGAAAGGTAGGGTTCTCTCATCCTGCTCAGAGTTACAGTCTCAAAAACCCACAGACGTGCATCCACACTGTCCTACAGGGTCACTAGGAGTCAAAATCAACTCAATGGCAGCAAGAAAAGTAGGTACGCACTGCAAACTTCGTTAGGGCACTGTAGAGCTGCCACGATCTCACCATATTTTCCTTCAAGGAACACCACACATGTGATTTTGTTCTTTCCTTGTTTTAGTACTATTAATTGGGATTTAATACACAGAATTATTGATGTTCTAATAGGAATGCTTTTCAATCTGTGATCATTCTTAGTGCTTGAAATTAGGTTTTGCTTCAACCTTTTACAACAATTAAGTGCAGATTTATTTTTGAGAGATAAAAACCTTTGAATTTCATTCATAGTGTTTTTTACAGTGCCTATTTCTATGAATATTTATGAAGACTATGCATATTTATCTAAATGTATATACATAAATCAAGAGATGAATATCCAACAATATTTCAATTAATAACTCCTATTCAATGAGGACCTCCCTATTTAATTTCTTACATTTTTGAAGTGTGTTCGAGGATGGAAGTATAAGTTCTAAAATTTTGATATAATCAACTGGTTACAAAGCTATATCTAATTTCAGGGAATTTATTCAGTGCTGACACAGTAACCTCAAATCTTCAGGGAATAGGATAATTCAATAAATTTGTGTCTTTGTTTTCAGAGGTTTTGTCCAAGTTTTATAACTTTGTATCAGTGTCTAGAGTTTCCCAGGGGTTAAATTTCTAGGAAGGTATTCCCAATACTATCTCGCACATTATACTTATTTAGTTTTACTGCATCAAGTGAATTTTGCTTTTATACTAATATCTGTTTTTAGTGATTTTATAGAAGAAGTTAGAACTGCTGCTGTGGGTTTCTTTACGCCATCAATTGTCAGTTTGTCATGCTGTGGTGGACTCTGTGTTGCTGTGATGGTGGGAGATATTTCACTGGTACTTCAAATTCCAGCAGCGTCATTCAAAGTGAACAGGGTTCAGACTAGGACCAAGTAATGAAGGACTTGGTTCCTCACTTCAGAGAAAGCAGCCACTGAAACATAACTTTGAAGCATTGTCAGGTACTGAGAGCCTAGCGATTGGAAGACGGACATTGCCGTAGGCAGGGACAGAGGACAGACCCCTTGAGTCAGAGGGCATTCCAAAGGTGACTGAGGAGGTGCTGATTTCTCAGAATGGAGCCAACCATGATGATGGGCATTAGTTAAGTAGGTGGGAGTGAAGCCTTTGGGATAGCCATTTCCAAGTAGGAACTGAACAAACAGCTGCAAAAATATGCTAAGGATCAGAACTTGGAATGTGCAAAGAATGAATCCAGGAATATTGAAAGTGGTCAAAAACGAAGTAGAATAGAAGTTCTGGGAGGTGCAGTGGGGGGGAAGAGGTGCAGGGAAGTTGATTTCAAGGAGTTAACAAAGGAAGAGAATGTTTTTAACTATAGTAGTAATTTTACTATACTGTTTGATGTGAGTATATATGGAATGATATGACTCTGTGTTAGCTCCCAGTAAAGAGGTTTGGGGAAAAAATGAAATGGAATGCATAAACTCTGGTATGCTAGGCATTAGTGAGCTAAAATTGACTGGTATTGTCAGTTTTTAATCAGAAAACCATCTGATTAAGTATGCCAGGAATAACACAATCAAGAGGAATAAATTGGAATTCATTGTCAACAAGGATACTGCAAAATCAATCATAAAGTACAATGTTGTCTGTGATAAGATTATACCCATGTGTCTTAAAGGAAATTGAATCAATACAACTATTATTTAAGTTATGCACCAACTACAAAAGTTAGTGATGAAGAATCTCCCCGCTTTCAGGAGGTAGAATATGAGCAAGAACCGGTGGAGCTGCAGGAAGAAACTCAAACTTCACTGACAGTATTAGACAGAAACAAGACTCCTGGAACTAAATAATATATGTATCATACCATCCCATAGTTCGATTATGTCGAGCAGTATTGTACAATTGCTAAAACAGTTTAAAAACTTTCTCTTCCTACTGACATCAGCTCCCTTTTAGGCCTCCCCCAGTGGACCTCCCCCTGTACACTTTTATAATTGTTCTCACTATAAATTCATCAATCCTGGGCTTCATATATCGAACAACAGAAATACATAACAAAAATTCAATAACAAAATAAATATGAGATAAACCACAATATGAAAACAAAGAAAAAACACCGAAATTTTTGAAAACCAGATCAGGTTCAACTTGCACCAGAGTGTAGATCAACTGATAAGGTTTTAACCACTCAAGTCATATATATCTGTTTGATCTCCTATGCACTTTTTGTTAACCAGTTTCCTCCCATCCCTCTTTCGTGGTTAGAGGGAAATCACTGGAGGCGTATTTCCTCTGTAGAACAAGACTAGCATGATGAAATAGTAACTTATCACTATTGAAAGAGAATCAATAACAACAGCGGGGAAAAAACTGAAAGCATCACACAGCACAACACCACCCACACACTGATATCATGAAAGTTACACAAAAAACCAACCCACAAAGAGAGAGGAACAAAGAAAGACACCAATCAAGCCAAAAGAGGGAAAAAGCAAAATCAAAAGAAAACAAAAAACACAAAAATAGGAAAAGAAAGAAACCAAAAAAATGGCAACAACAAAGCCAAATATAATAATAACATGGGATGGCAATAGAGTAGATACACCTATCAAAATATAATGGAATCGCAGACTGTATTAGAAAACAGAACTCATCAATATGATCTCTACAAGAGACACACCTTTTTTAAGAGACACACCTTAAGCTCAAAGACAAAAATATAATAAAATTTTTTAAATAGCAGTATTCATCTCTGAAAAATAGATAGCATAAGGAGGCTAATAACATAAGGAGAAGCAAGAATGGACACTGCACAATGATGAACGGGGAAGTAGACCAAGAACAGGAGATAGATATAAATAGAACAAATAGCTTAAGAATCACTACAGGAGACTTCAACCCACCACTTTCAAGGAAAGATAATCATCAGAAAATAAATTCAACAAAGAACGACAAGAGCTAAAAAAACACAATCAACCACTTTGATCACCTAAACATATACAGAAACCTCACCCAATAGCATCACATTATATATTCCTCTCCAGCTCACACACTACATCCCCTAGGATAGATCATGTATTAGACCATAAAGCAAGCCTTGACGAATTCAAAAACATGGAAATTCTACCATCCATTTTCTCAGATCATAGTGCTATAAAACTGGACACCAACAATATAAAGAACAGAAACATAAAGATAAACAGGTTGAGACTATACAACATACTACTTCAAAATTACTGGGTAATAGAACAAATAAAGGATGGAATTAATTTCATCAAAATAACTGGGTAATAGAACAAATAAGGGATGGAATTAATTTAAACAAACTATAACAATACCATACCAGAAACTTTGGCACACATAAAAACAGTTTTGAGAGGGCAGTTTATAGCAATCGAGCACATGTAGAAAAATGAAAAAGAATAAATTCAAGATTAGCACCTTAACACAATAACTGAACAACTCCAATGACAAATGAAAGAAATCATAAAGTTAGAGCAGAAATAAATGAACTGGAAAGTAGAAAAACAATGGAAAAATAAATAAGAAGTCAGTGTTTTGAAAAGATTATCAAATTTGACAAAACCACTGGTAAACTCAACATTGTTTAAGAATAATAACACAAGAAAGGCTGTACTCCAATAACTCTGACCATCTAGAAGACACAGACAAATATCTAGAAATACATCACTCGCCCAAGTTAATGCAGATGGAGGTAGAAAGCCGGGGCAGACTCAGAACAAAAGAACAGAGAGAGAAAGCCATCAAGACACCTATCAAGAAAACCCCAGGAGCAGGGGGCCTCACAGGGGGATTCTACCAAGTCATTAGGGACGCTTCAACCAATACTGAAGCCACACTCATATTCATATAACCCAGCTTCTCTGATGCTTTTCAGCATCACTAAGTATGGTGATAGGATACAACACAGGCTAGGATTCAACCTGATTTTAAGCCATGCAGCATTCCCTTGTATTCTCACAAGTGCCTCATGATCCGTGTACAAGCGCCCCATGAGCACAATGAAGTGTTCTGAAGTTCTCATTCTTCTCCAGCTTATCCAAGCATTGCAGTCTTCGGTGTGGATTACAACTTCATGTGAAGACACAAAACCCCACAACTGGGCCAATAGGTGACTTCATGATACACGGAGAAAAGGTTGAAGTTGAATTAGAAAAATCTGCTGTACAAGACGTTTTTAGAACATTGAAAATCAAGGATGTTACTTTGAGGTGAGCCTCAAAGCTGGACCTGACCCAAGCCATGCTATTTTCAAGTGCTTCATGTGCATGTAAAAGTTGGACATTGAATAAAGAAACTGAAGAAGAATCAGTACATTTGAATTGTGAAGCTGATGAACTATTTTGAAATTACTGTGGATTGCCAAAAGAAAAAACAATTCTTCCTAGAAGAAGTACAGCCAGAAAACTTTTAGAAGCAAAGAAGGGGATGCTGTGTCTCTCGTGCTTTGGACAATGTATCAGGAGAGACCAGTCCTTACGAAAGGAAATCATGTTTGCTAGATAAGAAGCAAAAACCAAGGGGATTTTCTACAAGATAAATTGACACAGTAGGCTGCAGCATAAGAACAGTTGAGGATAGTGCTGAACGTGTTTCATTCTATTGTACATAGGTCTCAGTGCATCAGAGAAATTACTTTGGACGTGTTGCTTCTAAGGACCGTTTTGGCTATATTTCTTCCTAGAGATATTTGTTTGTTCCTTTGACTGTCCATGGTATTTTCAGTCACCATTGCCAGCACCATAAATTCAAATGCATTGAATCTATTTAAGCCTTCCTTATTCAACGACAAACTTTCACAAGCATATGAAGCAATCAAAGATACCAATTCCCTTGTTCTGTCCACACAACTTCGTTTTGATCCACATACAGATTCCACACAAGCACAATGAAGTGTTCTGAAGTTCCCATTCTTCGGGAGGCTATTTATTTTCTGTTACAGTTCAGTCAAGTGCCTATAAATAGTCAACAAAGCACAAGTAAACACCTTTCTGGTATTTTCTGCTTTCACTAAACATCCATTTGAAATCAACAATAATATCCTATGTTCCATATCCTCCGCTGAATCTAGCCTAGACCTTGGCCAGCTCACTCTCAGTGTACTGCTGCATCCATTATTAGATGGCCCTTAGCAGAGTTTTACTTATATTTAATAATTTTATTACCTTGTGTGATCACCTTTCTTTGGAATAGGTACAAGTATGGATCTCTTCTAGACAGTTGGTCCAGTAGCCAACTTCCAAATGTCCTGCCATAGATGAAACATTTCAGTTGCTATTGCACCAATTCCTAGCTCCTTGGTTCTGACTAGTCCTTTCAGTGTGCTTTGTAATTCTTCCTTCAGAACTCTTGGTTCTTGAGCATATGCTACCTCTTGAAGTGTTTGAATCCTGACTAGTTCTTTTTGGCACATGGACTTTGTCTAGTTTCCATCTTCTTATTGTGGTCATAGAATCTTTCAAGAGTGCAACTTCAAGTTAGATGCTTTATTTTCTTTCAGCTTAATAGAGCTGAATGTGTCCACCCTTCTTGTTTGTTTAACTCAAGTTCTTTACACATTTCATTGTAATATTTGTTTTTGTCTTCTCGAGCTGCCCTCTAACATTTTCTTTTTAGTTTTTTTCATCATTTCTTCCATTTCCCTTAGCTACTCTACAATTATGAGCACATTTTAGAGTCTCTTCTGACCCCCCTTGTTAAAGACAAAATTGAGACCAAGCAAATAGTATCAAAAAGATATTTATGAGCAAACTTGAAAGCAAAAAAGAGTTTCCTTACATACACGATGTTAAACAATTGACTATATTTCCTTACTGAAGTAGTTAGTTTGTTGTACCAACCTGGCTGATAAACACACGTGGGATTAATTGAAGGGCGGAGGGATAAATGGCTCAGTGAGCCTTGCCTTTCTTGTTCTCAGGCCTCTTACTTTCTGATGGTCAGACCAGGGTGCAGCTGCCTTAGCCAGTTCCCTGCTTTAACTGGCAAGGCTCACTTCCTGCAAGACATCCCTGAGGAGAAGCCGCATGGACCTACCCTGATACAGCCCTGGGTGCTGCAGCAGCCGTGTAGAGACCCCTGCCAGCGCTGAGATGCTTACACATTCACTGACTCAGCTTTCCTCCTGCAGTTGGCATCATTGTGTGTGTTTTGTGAGATGGAGGAGAACTTTGTGGATTAGTGTTGGACACATGGGTTAATGGGTAAATGTTGGACTTGTGGGTTTGGAGAGCACTGGGTTGGGATGTTGTCTTGATGTGCACTTAACCTTTATATAAACCTCTCTATTATACACGAGTTTCTGTGGATTTGTTTCTCTAAAGTACCCAGACTAACACACTTATGCTATAGAAATCTGAATATATATTGTACTTTACTAATTAAATTTCTCTAGATCAATCTGAATATCAGTGAATGTTTTATATTTATGTTTTAGAAGCAGTATTTTAATTTAGGTAAATAATTTTTAAGCTAAATAGGTTATAGATTCCATATTTTATTACTTCCATATTGAGATGGAAGTAATAAAGTATTCTAAAATTCAACTAGACACTTGAAGTAAAAAATTTAAATATCGTGTGCTCAATATATACTTTAGATAAAAATCCAGTAAATTGCAAATTGGTCCACTACTAGAAAATGCAATTCTCCTTAGAATTCAATATAGTTTGGTTTGTTGAAGGTAATTACAAAACTGCTTTCTGAAATATGAATTGTAGCCTAATTAAACTAGCCTCTAGGCAGCTAGAGTGGTGATGCTGGATATGCAACAGTTTTTCAAATTCTCCCAATGCAACTATATGGTTCTCAGCTTTGCTGATTTCATGTGTTTTTTTTCTATCAACCTATTTTTTTCATATTTTAATATGAGTCAATGCTAAAATAAAATCTTTCATGGGAAAATAAAAATTCAGCAGTATCTCCTTTCAAAAGGCTATAGATAAAATATTTTAGTTAAATTTGATACTTACATGATATGTATGTATTCCTACATTTAAATAATTGAGAAAGATAAATATTGAAATAGTAGCAGTATACATAAATACATATAAAATGAATTTAAAATGCAGGTTCTAATAATTGTTAACGTCTTTAAAAATACACTAGGCATTCCTAAGATTGATTTTTAAGCAGTTTCAATTAGCATTGATGTAGGGGAAAATAACTATTGACTATAAGTTCATTGAGACAGCTTTTTAAAGTTAAAAGTAAGGGATAAATTAAAAATACCATACAATATATTGAAAATTCTATGGTATTTTCTTCTTAATATAATTTAAAATTTCATATCAATCTATGTGCAACTACATTATGTAGTATTAATTTAATATCTTAGAAATATGAGTATTTTGGTAGCATACATTTGTGGAAAAACTTAATATAATTATAAGTCAAATTTTAAGTATTGAGATATGATAAAAGTAAAAATTATATATATTGTTAAAACTCTCCCAGTTCAAACAGACATTACATATGTTTACAATATATACATATATATTGTATTCCTCACATTCTTCCTTAATTGTTGACATCTCTGAAATTTGTCCTTTGGCAAATGCTGCTTTTGATGTCAGATGTTGATTACTATAAGGTATGCATATCTCTAGTCTGTTTAATCATTAGCTAAAAATTCACTTCCAGATCTGAAGAGTGAGTAAATGACATACTAGGTTAATCTCTAATTTATTAGAATGTCCACCAATCTCTATCCAACCAGTAAGTCTAGTTGATTTATTTATTTTCAGTTTTTAAAATTTTGAAATTCATTTCACATTTTCCGTCTACTTTATTTAGGACCATCTGATTGGATTCTTTTAGAACATTCAGTAGAGGTAGTCAAGCACCACCTATTTCTTCCAGGTCTCAAGATTCTGGAAACTGGCATCCATGTGGTTCATAAGTCCACTAGACCAATTGCTTCCATTGCTCTTCCGGGTTCTTCCCTCTCCTTTGCTCTGCATGGGGACAAACCCATGTGGACTAAGTGTGCCAAGTGACTTCCGTGTCCTCTGAGGTCCTGGTCCCAAGTCTGCAGCCCCTCATGCTGCTTGGTTACATCTAAAACATTTTCATAACTTTGTCCTGGTATATTTAACCACAGTCCTGGGTGTGTTTGCAGTATAGGTCAAAACATATTAAAATTATTAAACATTATTAAAATGATTCTCTGTCAAGCCCATAGACACGTATATTTGTGGTGATAATCACATTCGCCATCATCTATTTTATTGTTGTTGTTAGATGTCCTCAAGTTAGTTGCAATTCATAGGGACTGTATGGCCCGATCAATGGCAGGCTGGCTTCTAGCAAGTGACCTTAAATCTCCCCCACCCGTGTGGAGCTGACCAGAGCTGGCTGACACAACTAGCAGCAAGTGGCCTTGAATCTCCCATACACACCTGTGGAGCTGACCAGAGCTGGCTATGTAACCTATCGGTAGCTTTGCAAGTTGTTGTTTTTTTTTTTCATTTCTTTTACTCACGACCCATTTTGCTCACGGTCCGTTTTGTTCACACCCCATATAACCCAGTGCCCAATTTGTTCTCAGCCTGCCACTCTGCACCCAGCACGAATACACCGCATCCAGGAAGACACCTTACATTCCAGAAACCTAAACATACCTGTATATCCCAATCCCTGACTACTTTACCTTATATGGACTCAAAACAGCCCAGTCACATGTTCTCTGGCTATATAAGCACCACCCCTGTAGCCTGGGGCGCAACTCCCCCGGCCCAGATACTGTGGACCATGGGACTTCACCCAGGCTGGGTTTATCTCCCCAATGAAGTCTGTTTGCTCTAATTCGACTGATTTGGTCTCTGGTGCCTCTCAACTACCTTACAGGGACCTTACACAGAGCAGAAGGAAGCGCAGTCTGATGATGACCCATCATCACAATTGCTGTTATGGCTAATCCCATTGTTGAAGCCACAAAGTCAATCCCGATCATCAGTTTTCTGTTTTTTCCCTCACTGATCCTTTACTTGCCCAAGCATGGTGGCCTTTTCTAGGTACCAATCTTTTCTGGTCACATGTGCTTTGGAGTATCTGAAATGAAGTCTCATCATCCTGTTCTGAGGATTCTGACTGTATGTGTTTCTTCCAAGTTTCTTTTATTTTTTCTAAAATTCCATGCAAATGTCAATATTCATTGCCAAATTGTAATTCATAAGCATCAGGTATTCTGCAGTCTTCCTTATTGATTGTTCAGCTATTATATGCAGACCAGGGGACTGAAAATAACAGGTAATTGAACCACATCTTGATTCAGAAGTACCTCAGACTTCAAAGTGACATTCTTGCTCTACAATAATATAAAAGCATATTGGTGCAGCAAAATTTACCCAAATAAATATGTCCTTTGATTTCTGGGCAGCTGTTTCCATGAGGACTGAATGTGGAACCAAGCAATGTGAAATCTGTGTTAGTCCGCGTTGACTAGAGAAACAAATTCATAGACACACATATGTGTATAAGAAATAGATTTATATGCTTTTTTTTATGAATGGGGGGCCAGAAAAGGACTTAACCTGTGATTACTGGGGCTGGCTATCCCTCCTTAAGAGGCTGTCTTTTCTTTACAAAGAGGGGTGGCGGTGGTGGTTGTTAATCTTTTTCTTTAATGAATGGAGGGCTGGCTCACCTGCGCAGGTTGTACCCCCTCCCAGCCTGGGAAAGGAGGTAAAGGCCACTTTCATGCCACTGTGGGCCTGGGCAGGAACCATCAGTGTCGCTGCGGGTGCGGTGGGGGTGGGCGCTGAGGCCCCCCAAGCCCTGGGCCCAGGGAAGAGTGGGGGAAGGCACACCTGGAGATCCCCACTCCCCTCTAGCAGCCTGGGCAGGGGTGCAGGAGGACCCCTGCTGGGGCCTTCCATTTCTCCAGACCAGTGGCACCTTGGGGCCCGAGGGGAGGGGCCTTGAAGCTGTATTTATCCCAGTGAAGAAAAGGTCAATCTTCCCTATCCAAAAAGGGCAGGGCGGGGGTGTTGAACGAATCTGGCTCCTTGAATTCCCTGATGGAGTTCAGGCCACCCGTCCCCAACCTTCTTGGATGTGGACAGTGACAAGGCTGAAGGCTATTTGGGCTCCAGTACCCACACACCCCTGACCCGAGCCTCGCCCCAAGCCAGTGTGATGCGTGTGGTGCCCAGGAGGCCCCCTGGCCCCTCTTCAACCCAGCCTTGACTGGATCCAGTCCACATCCATTGGCTGTGGTAGGCCGCCTGCCAACCTCCTCTCCTGGAAGTAGGAGCCTCTGAGAACTGGCCAGGTGGATGGGTGGAGCCGGCTGTACTGAGGATGCTGTCAGGGTGGCTGAGGGATTAAATATGATGACTGGAAGCCACAGAGGAAATGGAAATGCCCAGGGAAGCTTACTCCCCTCTGGGGGGATAGGGAGTGTCGCAGAGCTGCTTTGACCTGCGGGGAAAAAGCCACATGCCATTAGGCTTTACTTCGGGAAGGGCTGGGAGCCCTAGCTTCAGGCCAAGCTTCGCCCAGGAACAGAGGAGGCTGTAACCTCCTGGGAGCCCCCTGTAACCAATGCCCTACCCTCCCACGGCCTTCAGGGGGAAAAAAGAAACAGCTTTATATAAAGAGTAATTGTATATTAAGAAAGCATCCCAGCCCAGTCCAGGTCAAGTCCAGAAGTCTGAGAGTAGCCCTTTTGTCAGCTACCAATCTATAAAGTCCTATTTAGATTCATGAAACACATGTAATGACGCTGAATGCAGGAAGATGACAGATCAGTAAGTGCAGTCTTATGGATCCAGGAGTGGCAGAAGCATCGCGGCACTGGTAGGGGTTTCAAGGCAGCTTCTCCAGAGCTCTGGCTGCCATCAGCCTGTCTCCATGTGGTTTGTCAAGGGGAATGTCTCACAGGGACTGAGCTTAGAAAAAGTGTGTCTCTTGCCTCCAAGGTGGAATACTCTTGTTACCAGAATTCTCAGGAGAAAGCCATGCCCCCACAGAGGCCTCATTGGCTATCACCTGAATGACTGACTAGGCTCCACCCCTTCACTCTTAATCCTTTCAAATTGACCAATGATTATATAACTATCACAGAATCCTTAAAAACTTCAACATTTCCCCTGTTTATCATAATTCTGTCTATTGGTCAAGGTCTGAGGATTTTTTTCATATGGAAATGCAGCATATATTGAAGGCTGCAATGTTTGATTTTCATCAATAATTGCTTCAAATCCCCCTGACTTTTAGTAAGCAAATTGCATCTTCTGCCTATCACACTTGTTAATGAGCCTTCTTTCTATCTTGATGCAGAATTCTTAATCATATAGTACACTTCCTTGGATTGTTTTCATGGCATAGAGTTGAATAAGTATCCTGAAAGGATAATATAAGTTCTATGAAGTGGCACATATATTCCTGATTTAAACCACGCAGTAGTTTCTAGTTCTATTCCAAGGAGTGTTTGTTGGCCAATGTACACATTCCTTGTGAGCAAAAGGAAGTGCTCTGGAATTCTAATTCTTCCCTATGCTACCCATCGTGTGTTATAATCTACACTCAAATGCCTTTGAGCAGTCAAAACAACTCAAGTTAATAATTTAACACGTGGCATTATGACTGAAAGAAGACTTAATCATAGCATGTGATATGCAGATGACACAACCTTGCTTGGTGAAAGCAAGCCTTCAGTATGGATTAAAACTCAATGTAAAGAAAACCAAAGTCTTCAAAACTGGATCAATACATAGCATCCTGATAAATGGAGAAAACCTTGAAGTTGTCAAGGATTTTGTCTTGGTTGGATCCAAAATCAGTGCTTATGAAAGCACCAGTCAGGAGATCAAAAGATCAGTTTCATTAGGTAAATCTGGGACACAAGACCTCTTGAGAGTGTGACAAAGCAAGGACGTGACTTTGAGGACTAAGGTGTGTCTGGCCGGATCACTATCAGGCCAGCTCCTAGCAGCGAGTGACTTCTGAACCTCTCTTCACCCGCGTTTGGAGCTGACCAGAGCTGGCTGAAGCAATTAGCAGAGTGATCTTGAATCTCCCACACACACCGTGGAGCTGACCAGAGCTGGCTAATGTAACCTGTCAGCAGCTTTGCAAGTCCTTTTGTTTCCCTCACAGCCCATTTGGCTCACGGCCAGCCCTTCACCTATACCTTTCACATGGCCAGTTTTGCTCACAGCCTGCCCTGCACTTGGCATGAATACACCCGGAACCAGGAAGACACATTACAATCTAGCAACCTGGACATACCTGTATCTTCCAATTCCTGACTACTTTACCTTATATGGACCCAAGGCAGCCCAGTCACATGTTCTCCGGCAATATTGACACCACCCCTGTAGCCTGGGGTGTGACTCCCTTAGTCTGGACACTGTAGACAGTGGGACTTTGTCCAGGCTGGGTTTTTCTCCCTAATAAAGCATGTTTGCTTAAATTCGACTGATTTCATCTCTGACGCCTCTCAACCATCTTACAAGGTGTACCTGATGTAAGCCATGGTGTGTTGAATTGTCTCATATGCATATAAAGTTGGACATGGAATAAGGAAGACCAGAGATGAAATGGTGCATTTGATTTGTGGTACTGGCGACCAATCTTGACAGTATAACCCACTGTTAAAAGCACAAATAAATTTGTCCTGGAAGACTGTGTTAGGCTTGGTTGACTAGAGAAACAAGTCCTGTGACACTCATATATCTCCAAGAAAGAGCTTTATATCAAGAAAAAAATTATATATCAAGGAAACATCTCAGTCTAGTCCAACTGAAGTCAATCCATAAGTCTAATACTAGTCCATAAGTCCCTCTTCAGCCTCACACTGCTACATGCAAGATTCAGAATGCATCAGCAGGGTGCAAGAGAGAGATGGGATGCTGGCCATCTTAATTTATCTTGGTCATGTACCAATCAAGCTGCGACCTGATTAAACTTTACCACATATTCCTATTGGCCTAACTATCACACCGGGGTTCAAATGGTGGCTCAGGAAGACGGGTGCTATACTTCTAAAGATCTGCTCGAGTTGTCTAATATGAACATGCAGAAATCTGAGAAGATCCCTGAGAATAGTTACTAAAGGAGTGGGGCACTGGTGCAAGTAATGTAACATTAGACCAGTCTGAGTTCCCTCATATGGCCCCTACACACAGATTCTTCTTTCAATGTCTCAGCAAGAGAGGTTAAGAGAGGATCTAATAGCTTAGTTGGTCTCTGGTGCATGGGCTGCAAGATGGCCTAGATTAGACCAATGCACATGGTAGAAGAAGGCATCCCAACGCTTAGGGAAATCAGTATGTTGAAATGGTTCTACCAGAATAATCCCATAGACCCAAAAGAGGAGTGCCCTGTTTCAGCATCTCTGAAGACGCCGGTGATTGCTATGTTTATGTGCACCAGGATGAACAAGGGGAACTGCCCTAACTGAACTCAGACATTTGCTTAAAATGGGGCTGATGGGGCCCCGTGGTGGAAGGTGGCCATTGGAAGCACTGAATCAGCAGAGACAGGATAGGTGTGCTTATATTAATGGACAGCAAGGTTTCTGTAGTAATCAGAGCAACCTATCTCCTGGGGACTTATGGTGTGGGCTACTTAGCCACAGTGTCCCTAGGAGTGCAATACATGAGAAACCGACTAAATATTTATGTGATCTGCACAGGCAGAGGGATACAGAGCAGGTGAAGAGCATTTCAACTCGAATCACCAGAACAGAGTCACAGCCCCTCAATAAAGTCCCAATTTGCACCAGTTTACAGACCCACAGCCCCTTGAATGAGAGAAGACAGGGGCCTTTTAAGAAGGACCTGCTACATCACCAAAGGTTTATACTGCTAGTCTTTCTTCTAACATGTGGTTTTCAACACCCTTAATGCCGTGACCCTCATGTTGTGCTGACTGCCACAACCATAAAAATATTTTCATTACTACTTCATAACTGTAATTTTGCTACTGTTATGAATTGGGCAACTCTTCTGAAGGGGTCATTCAACCCCCAAAGGGGTCGCAGCCCACGGATAGAGAAACGCTGTTTTAACCTTTCCCAAAGGGACATGTGGGCTTTCAGAAGAGAGACTGTTCATGGGGGGAAAGGAAAAAAATCAAACTTTCCGGGAATTACTGGATGCTGGCTATGAACTGACACTAATTCCAGGAGACCCAAATGCTTTAAAGGTCTACCAGTCACAGTGGGGGTATATGGAGGTCAATGGAGTTTTAGCTCAGGTACGCCTCATCATGGATCCAGTGGGTTCCTGAACACATCCTGTAGTTATTTCCCCAGTTCCAGAATACATCATTGGAATAGACATACTTAGTAACTGGAAAAATGCCCAAATTGGCTCCCTGAAATGTGGAATAAGGGCTATCATGGGAGTAAAGGCCAAGTGGACACCATTTGAATTGCCATTACCTAGGAAAATAGTAAACCTAAAGCAGTACCGCATTCCTGGAGGGATTGCAGAGATCAGTGCCACCATCAAAGACTTGAAGGATGCAGAGATGGTGATTCCTAACACATCCCTGTTTAACTCACCTATTTGGCCTGTGGGAGGTGGGGTGGGAGGAAGCTCTTGGAAAATGATGGTGGAGTAGCTTAAACTTGACCAGGTGGTGAATCCAATTGCAGCTTCCATTCCAGATATAATTTCATTGCTTGAACAAATTAATACTTCTCCTAGCACTTGATATGCAGCTATTGATCTGGCCAATGTCTTTTCAATACCAGTCTCAAAGGACCACCAGAAGCAGTTTGCCTTTAGCTGGCAGGGCAACAATACACTTTCACAACTCTCCCCCAGGGGTACATCAACTCTTCTGCCCTGTGCCATAATTTAATTGAAAGGGACCTTGATCACCCGTCTCTTCCACAAAGTGCTACACTTTGTCCATTATATTGATGACATTAGGCTGATTAGAGCCACTAAGGAAGATGTATCAGAGACTCTAAATTCATTGGTGCAACATCTGTACACAGGAGGGTGGGAAATAAACCCAGTGAAGATTCAGACACCTCAGGAAATTGTCTAGGGTCTAGTGGTGTGGAGGTGTGGGGCATATCAAGATATTCTTACTAAAGTGAAGGATCAGCTATTTTATCTGGGTCCTCAGTAAAAGAAAGATTAACAGGAGGTATAATGCCGAGTGGGTCTCTTTGGATTTTAGAGACAACATATCCCTTATCTGGGTAAGCTACTTTGACTTATTTATGAAGACACATGAAAGGTCCTCAATTTTGAGAGGGGCCCAGAGCAAGGAAAGGCTCTATAACAGGTTCAGGCTACCATGCAAGCTGCTTTGCCACTGGGACCATATGATGCGGCTGACCCAATGGTGCTAGACGTGTCAGTCATCAATAAAGATGCAATGTGGAGTCTTTGGCAGGCTGCTATTGGTGAATCACAGCATAGACAATTGGGATTTTGGAGTAGCGTTCTGCCATCCTCTGCAGAAACTACTCCCCTTTTAAAAAATAGTTGCTGCCTATTACTGTGCCTTAGTGGAGACTGAACACCTCACCATGGGCCATCAAGTCACCATGAGATCTGAGCTGCCCGTCATGAAACGGGTATTGTCTGACCCATGGTGTCATAAAGTTGGCCATTCACAGCAACACTCCATCATTAAATGGAAGTGCTACATACAAGAACTCGCTGGACCTGAAGGTACAAGCAATCTGCATGATGAAGTGGCCCAAATGCCCACCATCTTCACTCCTGTGCTCTGCACCTATGACTTCCCGGGAAGTTCCTTATGATAAGTTAACTGAAGAACAGAAATTCATGCTTGGTTTACTCATAGCTCTGCGTGATATGTGAGTGCCACTCATAAGTGGGCAGCAGCAGCACCACGGCCCCTTTCTGGGATTTCCCTGAAAAACAGTGGTGAAAGGAAATCCTCCCAATGGGCACAACTGCTACCAGTGCACCTGGCCATTCAGTTCACCTGGAAGGAGAAATGGCCAAATGCGGGATTGCATACTGATTCATGGGTTATGGCTAATGGCTTGCCTAGATGGTCAGGGAATTGTAAGGAATATGATCAGAAAATTGGTGACAAGGTGGTGTAGGGAAGAGATATGCGGATAGACCTTTCTGTCAATCCACCAAGCCAAGAACGTAAGCATAATCATGTCTCATGTGAATGCTCACCAGAGGGATAACTCTGAAGGGGAGGATTTTAACAATCAAGTGGATAAGATAGCAAGCACTGTGGAGATTAGTCCTCCTCTTACCTCTGCCACTCCTGTCATTGCCCAATGGGTACATAAACTAAGCAGTCATAGTGGCAGGAATGTAGGCTATGCCTGGGCACAGAAACATGAACTTTCACTCACCAAGGCTGACTTGACCACTGCCACTGCTGAGTGTCCCATCTGCCAGCAGCAAAAGCCAACAAAGAATCTAATATATTGATTACATAGGACCACTTCTGTCATGGAAGCGAAGGCAGCATTTTGTTTTGTTCTTAATGGAATAGATACCTACTCTTGATATGGATTTGCTTTGCTGAATTCAATGCCCCTGCCAAAACTACCATTGGTAGATGTACAGAATATCTTATCCAGAAACATCCCACATAGAATTGCGTCAGATCAAGGAACTCACTGCACAGCAAATGAAGTGTAGCAATGGACCCATGTGCATGGAATCCACTTGTCATATCAGGTTCTTCATCATCCTGAAGCAGCTAGTTTGAATTATGGATGAAATGGCCTACTAAAGACACAATTATGGGCCTAGCTAGGTGGCAACAACTTTCAGGACCAGGGCAATGTTCTCCAGGAGGCTGAATATGCTCTAAACCAGCAGCCAATATATGGTGCTATGTCTCCAATAGCCAGAATTCATGGGTACAGGAACCAAGGGGTGGAAGCTAGAGTGGCACCACTCACTATTACTCCTAGTGATCCACTTGCAGCATTTTGGCTTCCTGTCCCAGCAACCCTGTGTTCCTAGCCTGAAAGTCCTAGTTCCACAGTTAGGAACTCTCCCACCTGAAAACATGGCATGGATTCCACTGAACTGGCAGCAAAGAATGCCCCCTGGCCATTTTGGGCTTCTCGTGCCTTTGGATCAGCAAGTAAAGAAGGGTGTCACTATACTGAGTGATGTGACTGATCCAAGGAGAAATTGGACTGGTGTTACATAATGGAAGTGAAGATGAACCGGAATCCAGGAGATCCCTTAGGCTGTCTCTTAGTATTACCATGCCCTGTGATTAAAGTAAATGGCAATCTACAGCAACCCAATCCTGACAGGACATCTAATGACACAGACCCCTCAGGAATGAAGTTCTGGGACACCCCACCAGGCAATAAATCACATCTGGTTGAGGTACTGGCAGAGGGCAAAGGTAATACAGAATGGGTAATGGAAGAAGGTAGTTCTACCTATCAGTTACAACCACGTGATAAATTGCAATCGTGAGCTTTGTGATTGTCATTATTTCTTTTTCATATGTGCTTATTGAATATCTTTCCTTTGTTCATGTAAATATACTTTGTTCATGTAAAATATACCAGATATAAATAGGTTCCGTGTGTTTTTGTTTATATGTAAGATAAATGTATTTAGGCATATGTGTGTTTCCATTAATGTCTAGGAGCTATGTATTGCTAAAGAATTGTGTACAAGTGCCAAGTTGACTAAAGGGATGTACTGTGGTACTTAGATTTATGGTGAAAACTATGCCAATAGGAACATGTGGGTGGTGTTTACTCAGGTTGCTTGATTAAGGATGGCCGGCATACAGTTCTCTCGCACCCTGGTGATCAGACAAGCATGCTGCTTTTTGAGAGAGTTCCTTGCTGTGCTGCACTACTTGTGGGCCAAGCCAACCCAGGATCATGTCTCTAGAACATGAGGCTACTTTCAGACCTGCTTCACCACACTGCTGGCACATACATTTCTTGACCTTGAGGCTGGTGGATCCTGTGCATTGCCTGAGCTCAACATCCCATCAAAGCCTGCATTGAAAAGTCCCTGTGCAACTGACTGTTGCAGACCCACCCTGCTATCTGCTGCCTGAAGGCAAGCTCTGCCTGTCTGGCCTGAGGGAACACTCTTTTGTCTTCTTCATTGACCTTGGAGTTGGACTTTTAGTACATTAACTATTCCACAAAAGTGAATTGAACTGAGCCCTCTGTACTGTTGTATGATCTAATTATCTTTTATGTTTCTTTTCACTGCACAAATCTATCTATCTATCTATCTATCTATCTATCTATCTATCTATCTATCTATCTATCTATCTATCTATCTATCTATCTATCTAATCATAAGTGTCCTGTTTTTTTTTCCTCTAGAGAACCCTGTCTAGCACGCTCACCTTTAGGAACTTTCTAACACTGAATTCTAGTTACAGGTCTAGAAGAAATAATGAGTGGTGGGAGTGCTTCCTGGGGGTTCTCAACAGTATCTTGTAAGGCATCTCCCTCAGGCAATGATCCAGATGCAGCCTCGTGTAGCATTTCAACATGCACAGTTTGGTTAATCTGCTCAAGTGTGAGTTGTTTTTACTGATAATGGACTAATCCACTCAGGTGGGAGGGGTGGATCTATTGAGTGGGGTGGCTCAGTAGGCTCCCTAGGGGCTCAATATCCTCTTCTGGACCCATGCTTCAGGGTCAAATTTCTTTCCAATTAATTCCTTGAGTGTTCTAGGCCTACAATTCAGCTGACACTGTAATTCAGCTATTCATTTGAGGAGTCTCTGTATTTGGTTTTCAGCAGCGTCAGGTCTATTACTAGAGGAGAGAAGGCTAATCTTTGTAACACATGCAGAATCTTTTGTTACATGGCACTTGAGATGTGTTTCTGAGATAATGCTTTTTCTGGATCATATTTTCTGTTGTAAGGAGGACTAGCCAACCAGCTTTTCCTATACTTCCAACCCCGACAAATCTGCTGGACAATATCAAACACACCAACACCCAGAGCCTTTCCTCTCACCAGCACTCTATCTATTGGCGGTGATCTTGTAGATATTAACTTTGCCATGCCACACTATGGATTAACACAGCCCTCTCCTCTCCTACCCTGTCTAGTAATAATGGCAGACTTAGCCATGCCTTTAGCTGTAAAGGCAGCATTCTCAGCACTGCTAGGCCTAATCAGGCTGGAGAACCAATTCAGGAAACCCACATTTATGATCTGGGTTCTCTTTATTTATCTTGGTTGCCCTTTAATCAAATTGAGACCTGATTAAACTCCACACTCATGTTCCTCTTGGCCTAGTTGGCACAATAAATCTAACTATAACAGATAGTATTTTCCCCATTACCGAAGTGACCACTTACATACACACATTTTCATTTTTCTACCTTCTCCTCTCACCTTGGTAAACATGAAAATCTATTTATTTTATTTTGAAAGTCTTTGTTGTTGTTTTTCTTTTGTTTTGTTATTATAGCAGTGGTCTCCTATAAGATATGTTCTTTTATGATTCATAAAACAATGTACTTTGTGGAAGTTGAATTATCTTAATATCAACTAGACTCTCTGGGTTAAGGGTGGAGTCACACCTGTCAATTAAAGGGTAACTTCACGAAACCTCCTTAGGGGTGTGGCCTTTTGTACAAGAGTGCAGGACTCAAGGTACTGCCTCTCTCTCTGCACGGCTACCTTCTGCCTGCTGGAACGCTGCCTGACTCAAGGGTGGCCCCTGTGGGTCACTCAACCCTGAGAACTGCCAGTCCCTTGCTATGTTCTCACTGACTCAGATTCACAAAACTCTACACCCACAACCTGTGACCTTCCTGCTTCCTGATTCATTTTCTGTGTTACCAGCAGGCAGTTCTGTAAGTCTGAAGAGGGGTTTAACAACTGAAGAGGGCCAGTATTGAACTAATGGCCTTGAGTTGATGGACATCATGGTTTATATTTACATTTTTATATAAACCACTTTCTTCTACATATATGAGTGTCACTGAATCTGGTTCTCTAGACAACCCAGTCTAGCAATTCCATACAGCTCACGAAGTATGTCACATATTCTTCATTATGAATTAATGTTACATAGTATTTTATTGTGCACAAATACCAAAGTTTATTTATCGATTGGACCACTAGTGGGAATTTAGGTTATTTCCATCTTCTAGCCAATATAATGCGAGCTGCGATAATCAGGGATAGCCATGTAGCTGTTCATACCACAGTTCTTTAGGGTACATAAAAAGTAGAGGAATTGGTGAGTCGTGTAGAATTTCTTTTCCTAATTCTTTGAATGAACTCTCAGATGCTTTCCACAGTGGTTATTCTGATTTTTATTCTGACCAGTAATAGATAAGTGTTCACGTATCTTCTTAGCCTCTCCAGCATTGGTTATGGTCTTTTTGTTTGTTTGCTTGTTTTAGGACTAACAATCAATTCTGGAGTGAGGTGATATCTCATCATTACTTTAATTAGCAACTCTTGAAAGTCTAGTGATTATGAGTATTTTTTCATATATCTGTTGGCTGCTTAAATGTTTTCTTCAGTTAACTGTTCACATCCTTTAATGAGTTTAAATTGGATTGTTTATCTTTTTCTTGTTGTTGGGGGTTTTATGTAAATTTTATAGAGTAATCCTATTTAGGTTGGTTTGATTAAAGGAATAAATCCAGTGACACTCATATATGTGTAAGAAAACACTTTATATTATGAAGTTTTATATACCAGGAAAACATCCCATCCCGGTCCAACACAATTCCAAAAGTCTGATACTAGTCCATAAGTCTCTCCTCAGATTCACAGTCGCATGCAAGATGCAAAATTCATGAACATCACAGGCTGGTGGGTGAAAAGTCTTGTGGATCCATGGTAGTGGGTGCATCTCCAGGGCTCCGACCCTCATCAGATTCAGCCAGCAGGAAAGTGAAGGAAGTGAGAAAGAGGGGAGTTCCCAAGACCCTCCTTATGAGAAAGCTATATCCACAGGGTGGCTAGACTCCATCTCTCAACTGGTATATATAAAATTGATGTGAAATTATGTCACTAGTTAAAATGGATAATGTGAACATTTTTGTTGTACTAAAGAAAGGAAGAGCCATGTTTAGTGGCATAGTGGGCTTTTAGTTGGGCTGCTAACTTCAAGGTCATCAGTTCAAAGCCCCAGCCACTCCTCAGAAAGAGGTGAGGTTTATGACTCCCTTAAAAAGTTACAGTCTTGGAAATCCACAAGGACAATGATGCCCTATTCTTTTGGACTTCTAAGAGTCAGAAGGAACTCAAGTTAGTTTGGTTTTGGGTTCTTGAATGATCTAAAAAGCCTTGTGTGTGCTATGGGATAACCACTGGTCTGCTGACTACAAGATTAGTGGTTCTCCTTAGCAACTTTGTGAAGAAAGATAGGGCTATCTGCCCCCTTACAGATCTACCATCTCAGAAATCTAATGTTGGGTCACTATGAGTTGATATTAACTCAAGATCAGTGGGTTTTGTTTTGTTTTGGTTTTGAAATTTAGAAATTTAAATCCCTCAATGATAAAGCAGGCTATTGGCTTGACAGTTTGCTTCCGTGGAGGCAACAGTCTAGAAGATGCTATGGAATCAGATGCAATTATAATCTGTAACACAGGGGGCCACCATGAACCAAATGAGACCTGATGGGTTTTGTTGTTGTTTGTTTGTTTGTTTCTAAAAACTACTGTATCAAACACAAAAAGAAGCACTTGCAGTACGGTGGGCTAGCCTTGGGGTGCTGATTGCAAGGTTGTCATTTGAAAATAACCAAATACTTCTGTAAGAAAGATAAGGTTACTGTTCTCTTAAAAATTTGATCCTATGTAGAGTCACTATGAGACAAAATACGCTTAATAATAGTGTATTTTGTTGGTTTGATCTTTAAAAAAGTAGATGTGAATGCAAATATATAGTCTTAAAGTTAATTTAATTTATATTCAATTTTGAAATGAGTTTATGGTTGCTGTGCTCCTTCTGAAGAGTGTTTGAAAAGTTAATATTAGATAGCTATACAGCTATTCAGTCCAAATTGCCACTTACCATAAGCTTCAGGTAGACTTTTGAATACTCAGTTTGAAATTTCCATATATTCAAAGATCCCAATTGTTTATCAAATAAATTTTAATATCACTTTTGCATCAAACTATGCCCCGACCAAACTTCTACACTATATATTGTAAATCTTAACATCTATTCTTGCGGTTATAGTCCCATTTTGGAATGGCTTGTATTGTTATGTGTTGAGACAGGATGAGTGTAGAATTTGCCTGAATCAATCTCTCTTGAGACATAAAAGAGATAAATCAAACCCAAAATGCAGAAAGCGATGGAGAAAGAGTGATGATTGTACAGGAGCACAAACTCAGAAAATAACAGACTCTTGCCTCAGAACTTGCAGGGAGAAGCCGTGCCCTAGAGTCAACACCCTGAATTTGGATTGCTTGCTTCCTAAACGGTGAGAAAATAATTTTCTGTTTATTAAGACCCCTTCTTTGTTGTAGTTCTATTAAATTACCACAAGATTGTTCACTAACACAATTTCCTGATTCTGGAATTCCAGATTCTTTTTTCCCCCTGCAGTTATATTGGCACATGATTAACATATCAAATAATTGAATCGTTCAATTGTTCAATCATATCCAAAGGAATTGCACAGTCACTGCCTCATCTATCTTTGAGCATCCCCTCCCCCCGCCCCCCCTGCATTCCCTGCCCCCAGAGCTGCATAGCCTTTAAAATGAGCTGTGCACTAGTGATCACTTCTAGCTCCCTCTTCCCGGCACCCTCATTTTTTACTCCGGAAATTCCCTTTCCATTTCTATCATGCCTGCATTCCCTGTAACACTTTGTATTAGTTGTTATCATTACATATCCACTCTTCCTGTGTTTCACAGCTGGGATACTCCCCCCAAAAAACAATGAAAAACCAATCACAATACATTGCTAAGGATAAGAGTTTCTTAGAATAAAAGCGAAAATGCAAATAACATGTCAGTGAAACAAGGCCCCTACCAATGTCTGTCATGAAACGACTAAGAGATGCTTGCACCCAGTACAAATTCAGGTGGTGTCTTTACGGAGGTCAACTGGCCAGGTATTGAGTTCGATCCAGCATAATCAAGATTACAGTGCTCTCTGCCTGCTAGAAGCGCTGTTTGGGAGTCTTGCCTTTGGCTAGAGCAATGGGCCAGCTACTCAGTCTAACTATGTTCTTTGCAGATGGGTTTGGGGCTCTCTGACAGTTATATAATTTCATGTTGACAAAAAATATTGAAAGTACCATAAACTGTCAAAAGGACAAACAAACTTCTTGGAAGAAGTACAGCACAAATGCTCCTCAGAAACAAGGATGGTAAGACTCATCTCACATACATTTTGGGCATGCGATCAAGAGAGATCAGTCCCTGTTCAAGGACATCATGTTTGATGAAGTCGAGGGGCAGTGGAAAAGAGGAAGGCCCTCAACCAGACAGACTGACACCATGGCTGCAACAAGGGACTCAAGCATGCGAACAATTCTACGGATAGCTCAGGATTGGCCAGTGTCCTGTTACAGTGTACGCAGGGTCACGAGGAGTTAGAACGGACTCGATGGGCCGGACCACAACTCTATACTAAAGGTGCTGGCACATATAGCAGTCATCGGGAATATGTGGCTGCATTTAAATATGGGCGCACCTTAATTAAAACTAACTCAAGCAAAACACCACTTCTTCATCACAGTGGTCATATTCCACATGATCAGTAGTCACATGTGGCTAGTAGCTACATCGATAACTTCAGATACAGCATTTTTCCATCACAGGAAACTATTATTACTAAAGACAACTCTCGCATAATATTTCATGGCCTGAAGGTTATATTGATATTGGTGACATTTATCATACATAAATGTGAAGTCATCCCTAAGCTGCATCACACTTGTTTAGTTAGGAAATCTTAATGAAACAATCTATTTATATGGGTGCATTAGCCTAAAAACTCCAGCTAAACAACAGTATGCATGTAAAATTAATTTTGGACAATTCTACAAATGTGAATATAATTGATCTTGATGATTATAATGAGGGGACAGATGCATTAAATAGCACTTAGAGAGTTTTTTCAAGTGCTTAGGAAAAACGTGCATTATTGCATAATGAGAGCTTAAAGAGAGTATGATTGTTTTTTTTTCCCTCCTTAGTGGACAGGGTAAAATGCTAATGTTTCCCAAAGTTGAATTTGGTCGCTTTTCCAGTTGATTTGTGTGGTGTTGAGAATCAATGTAAAAAGCCAGCGAGCAAAAAAGAAACATGAGCAAAGTCTAAGGAAACTAAAAATATGCCAAGTTAAAATAACAGGAAATATTTTATTATGACAAAATATATTATGAGGCAAAGAGAGAGTTGAGAATGGAGGGTGAGGTAAAGACCCAACAGGAAGAGCTTTGGATTATTCCCTGGATCCCCAAACAAAAGCCCACATCTCTCCAAATGATTCTGCATATTCATGACCCGACAGGACAGAGTACAATGGGCTTACAGTGTATCCCCTGCTGCAGATCTTTCAGGAAGCGTACTGCCATAACTTTCTACCACACAGCAACTGGGGCATTTGAACCACCAAACTTTTGATTAACAGCCAAATGTTTTAATTATTGTACATCATGGTCTCCTTTACCTGTCCTCAGAGTAATTACAAATAACTAGTTATTAAAGAAATTGTAGCCACACCTACAAAAATATACAATTAGTATTATAATTGTTATAACTCTACTTTTTGATGTTACACTGTGTATGTAATTTTTACATTGTGAAAGAGTAGCATATTTTAGCATGTGTTTTATTATTGTGTTAAAGAGATATTATAGTAAGCAAATAACAATATAATATTATATAAAAGTGAGTTTGAAGAGTACTTAATAAGTTTCCCTTAAAGTATCTCTGGGAATTGAATATTATTTTACTGAAAATAATGGCGATTTTTCAAATATATTTGAAGCCTGATTTTAGTCTTACATTAGCCTCATTCTTCATAATTACATTAAAAACATATATTTACCTTTATAATCACCATCTTTGTGAAGATTTTATTACCAGAATATTTTCATGTATAATCATTATAGATTACCACTAAATGTAAAGAAAACCATAATTCTCACAACAGAAGCAATGGAACTCATGATAACCTGTAGAGAGGATTGAGAAGAGCAAGAATTCCAAAACACGTCATTGTGCCATTAGGAAACTGTTTGTGGAACAAAAGGCAGTCCTTACAATAGATCAATGGCATACACTGTGCTTTACAATCAGGGAAGTTGTGTGTCAGCATTGTATCCTTTCCTCATATTTATTCAATCAGCATGTTGAGCAAATAAGCTTAGAAACTATTTATATGCAAAAGAATGCTGCATCAGGATTAGAGAGAAGCTTATTAAGAACTCGATATTCAGGTAACTCGCTGACAGTAAGGGAGAGGTGAAGCACTTGCTGATGAGGAACAGGGATTGTAATCTTCAAGACGGATTGCAGCTGAATGTAAAGAAAACCAAAATCGCTACGACTGGAACAAAAGCTCACGCCATTCTGTTTCACATAGGGCCATTATGGTATGAGCAGATGCTGTGACACTGAACAACAGTATGGGCAACTGAAAAAGGGTTATCCTTTTGCTGTGTTTTTTATTAAACATAGATGGATATGTGAATATACCTGCTTGATTTTTGCATGCATCAAGGTGTATTTGTATTCATATATAAATGGCCAGAATGTCCAGAATTGACTTAGAGAAACAAAATCAGGCTGAGTTTTCTATAGAAAACAAGGTGCTTTATACACACACACACGTATATATGTATATATAGTATATATATGTATATATGTAAGGTTGTATATACAACATTATATAAAGAAAGGTATTTACATAAAGGAAGATGTCCAGCCCAATCTAATCCACGAGCCGGGGTCAGATGCTACTTCACCCACCTCCAGATTCACACAACTACCAGCGCCAGTGAAGCATGAAGGTGGGGCAAGGCTGAGAGATGACTGGCCAATGGGTGTCAAATTGTGTAGAGCCAGTCCTGATCCCTTTCCTGCTTCTGTAATACAATCTAACGCTGCTGGACGTATCTGCTGCCAAATATGATTTCTGAACATGTCTGCTGTTGTTTCCTCCCTGTTCTGTGTAAGGGGCTGAACATCTATGAATCTTCCTTGGACACAAGTGGGCCTCACTCTGATGATCTCCCTCATCAGCATGAATGCTTTTTGCCTGGAATGATTTAATGAGCATGTCTGTATAAATTGTATTTGAATTGTGGGCCGCTTTATACAGTAGCACACAAGAAAGGATCTTTTTATCTTTTGTCTTGTTTCAGTTCCTGGACAATGAATAAATCTTTCACAAAACACTAGCTGAACTTAAGGTAAAAAAGAACAGACATTAGTCTCAGATAAGACAAGGGATATATTTTATGAGTTGCTATGTTTACTTATCAAAAGACTTTCACCTGCTGTCCACACTATACATTAGATTGCATTTTCTATAATTCAGTACAAATTAAATACTAAATAAACATGTTGTCTATCTTATATTAGAATACTAATTTTTATATTCATTGATGTTGTATTATAAATTACTAATTTATTCCTCTGCACTGATAAACAGGATTCTGGTGTAAATACTCTTATACACCACAATTTATGTATTAACTCACCTGCTAATGAAAAGTTGGGCCGTTTCCATTTTGGACCTATTGCAAACAAATCTGCTTTAAGCATTCATTTACAAGTCTTTGTGAGGATACATTATTTCATTTTTCCTACATAAATCTGTAGGCGTATTATAGCCACAGAGTGTATGGGCATACCCATAGTTTTAAGAAACTGCTCATTTTTTATAAAGTGACTGCAATAGCAGACATTATAATTATAAGTGTCTGGGATAAATATATGAGAGTTATTATTAGTTAACACCCTCAGCAAGAGTTGGCAAATTTAATTTAATTTTAATTTAGGGTTTGCTAATTTTGGTTTGGATGCATTTTCTGGAATCAGGGAGAAAGTCCCAAAACTAGGATCATAAGATGCTACATTGAAGATTGCCAATGCACCAGAGAAGACATGTTATTAGCTGCCACATTTTCTTGACTCCAAGTTTATTTTTTGGTTAAAAATATGTTTTAGAGACTCTCACCAATATTGCTTCTGACAATTTCTTATCTTTTTAAAAAAGTAAGTCTGGGTAGAAGGAAATGGTGACATGAAGCTTTCTATACTGTTATTTTGTTTACATGACTCAATGTTTTTTGAAAGTTATGATTTGGGCTAGACTATGAATATTTGCTTTATTCTTCATTATTATGGATTAAGTATTTCTGTTGGAGAAGGATATGGAGACTAAATATGGAGCTTAAGGATAAACATAGAACATACTTTGTGATGAAGAAGGCTAGAAACCCATAGGTAAAGGTGGAAAAAACTCTTTTGTGACATTTCAACAACTACAATTATATGTCAAAAATTAAATTACTATAAAGAAAAAAATCATTTTAATCTTTAAGTAGGTCAAATAAAATTATAGGTGATTATTCTATGTGATCTGCATGGGAAAAATAATTTTGAGCACTTAATTGATAAATGAAAGTACAAATAACTAGTGGTGGTGAAAAGAGTTAATGTGCTAGACAGGTGTAAGAAAGGCTAGATTTCTTCAAGAGGCAAGGAGACAAAAGGACAGGACGTTTATTTCTTTAACAGACAAACAAACAAATCAGCCATGGAAGCCTTTTGGATCACAGTCCTACTCTGTAGGGGTAACTCCCCAAACCAGAATTGTACTGGGCAGAGTGGACCTTTCGTAGTATGCACATTTGCCACTGAGCGGGCATAGAGCAGCTCGCTCTGCATTAGTGCACCCAGTCCGGGAAAGTTCTCTCTGGTCACTGTGAATTGTTTTCATAAAGCAGTTTTGCTCGAACCTTGTTTTCTTTTCCTATAATGGCTGATTTAAGAGAACAGTATGCGCTGTGGAATTCTGTTTCCCGCTTGGGGAAAATGCTGCAGAAACTGTTTTGATATTGAACACAGCTTACAAGAACAGCGCTGTGCAAAAAATTCAAGTGTAGGGGTGGTTTCCTCATTTCAAAAAGGTGAAACGCTGCCACCGCAACAACGCACCTGCTCATGCAGCCATCTCAGTGCACCCGTTTTGGGCAACAAAAACCAACAGCCCAGCATGCCTCTCTTGCCCACAAACCTTACACACCTGACCTTGCTCCATGCGATGTTTTGTTTCTGTGAATGCAGAAGGACGTGTACGGATGATTTCAGGACATCGCAGAAGTGAAGGTGGGGAGGGTGGGAGGGGGGGAATGGAGGTGCTTAGGAAAAATGTTTCCCAGAGTGGAATCGCAGATTTGAGAAATGTTAAGCATAGTGGAGAGTACTTTGAAGGTGATTGTTTTTATAAAATTATATATATATATATGGAAAAAATCAGTTATTTTAGGGAGTACCCTCTTGTATATGGGGTCAAGGTGAATTAAAATCTACTCAATAACAACTGTATTATTTTAAATTAACCACTACACACACTAGCACACACAATTTAAAGAATAGTAGTATAATGATAAAAAAGCCTTTTTATTGATGCTGTTTACTAATATATGTGTAACTTATGGTCCTGCTTTATGTTTTTATGCCTATCATTGTGTTAAAGTGGATAACAACGTGTACATTTTAATAGATAAAATAGAATAATAATTAAATACAGGCACATAAAGCACACATTGAATTTTTTATTATATATTAATTCCTTACAGTGCCCTGCAACTATTTGAATTTGATTACAAAGCTGAAATGAAATTAAGGGTTTTTTTCCTTGAGGATCATATATTTTAAATATATTGTTTTGGAAACTTTACAAGACTAGCTAAGGTGCTATCTGACTCATATATTTAAATTATTTTGACTTTATTTCTTTCTAACTTTCTCTAATACATATTAAAGTTGGCATTTCTACATTTTTAGAACCATTTTTGTGCTCTGTTACCTACAAAATTATATTTGCCTGATGCATAATTAGCCAATTGAAATTGTGTATTCTCTGAATTAATTTGATAATCTAAATCAACTTGTTTCACCGTTTCAGCAGTTTATTTAAATTTGTCAAGTGGCACAAACTCCTTAATTCAGAAACTCACTTTGTCAATTTGATTGCCTATCTTGTTTATACAGCTGCTTGTTTTCATAATCCAGCTACATATTAGGGTATTTAAGTTTGTAGTTACACCAACAATCTTGTTTATTTTCTGATGACTTTCTGCTTTAATAATTGAAGTCATTAGTGTGTTAAATGTATGCTTTACAAACACTGTGATCCATTGACCAAACTGTATTTTCATAAGCCAATTGTAAGAAACTATGCTAAGGGTTTTAATGTGAAATCTACACAGTTAATGCTGTTGTACAAAATTTCAGTGCTCTAGAATATTATTTTACAAAATGAATATATAATTGTAAGGAAACAGGAAATTAGAATATGTATTGGACTAGAAGTTCCAGTAAAAGATATTTTGTAAGCAAGGCAATGCATTCTCAATAGGCTTTTTAAAATCTAAAGATAAATAAGGGTAAATTCAACTCAAATACTACAAAATCACGGAATACTAAGTAAGCAAAATTATAAACATGTGAGCTATTGATTCTCCACATTTAGGTTTATCCATTTCCACAGGCAATATTCCCATTTTTCTAACTTATCCCAGGCACACTTACAGGGAGCTGCCAGAAATCAAGTTGAATTTGGAAGAGGACAAGGAATGAGGGATATTAGTGTTGATGTCTGATGGATCTTGACTAAAAACAGAGACTATCAGAATGCTGAGCCATTCAACATGGTGAATCATAATGAACTATGGATAGCACAATCAAATGATGCAGGAAATATTAAAATAAATAGAAAGAATATACAGAATGATTGTTCCAGAAAGAAATAGTTGACATTCCCTTATTTCAAAGGGTAGCATATGATCATGAACCTCTGGTACCAAAAGTATTTCCAGTTACATTGACTGCATTAGGGAAAAACAAGACCCCGGAAATTAATGGACTAGCAATTGAAATGCTCCAAGTAGGTGATGGAGCACTAGAAGTACTTACTCATCTATGCCAAGAAATTTGGAGGATAGCTACTTGGCCCACTGACTAAAAGTGATCCTTATTTCTACCCATTCTAAAGAAAGGTGACTTAGAAAAATGCTGCAGTTATAGAACAATGTTATTGCTATCACATGCAATGAAAATTTTGCAGAAGGCTTTACAAAACATGTGTAGCAGTACATTGAAAGGGAGCTGGCAGGATACAGAAGAGAATGTGAAACAAGGATGTGAAATATTACTAAAGTCAGATGGATCTTGCCTGAAAGTAGAGAATATCCAAAAGTTATTTGTTTGTGTTTTATTGACTACGCCAAAGCATTCTATTGTGTGGATCATAGCAAACTATGATCAACCTTGAGAAGAATGGGTATTCCAGAATTCTTCTTTGTGTTCAGGTGGAACTTATACATAGATCAAGAGTGAGGTGTGTGAAAAGAACGAGGGCATACTGCCTGATTTGGAATCAGGAAAGGTGTCCATCAGGGTTTCATTCTCCAAAGTAATTCTTCAATTGCATCCTGAGCAAATCATCAGATAAGCTAGACTCTATGGAGAAGAATGGGGCATCGGGTTTGAAGGAAGGCATATTAACCTGCAATCTGCAGATGATACAACCTTGCTTGCTGAAAGTGAGGAGGAACTTGAAGTACTTGCTGATGAAGATCAAGGATCCAGCCTTCCGTATGATTGCAACTCAATGTGAAGAAGAACCAAATCCTCGTAATTGGACCAGTAGGTAACATCATGACAAATGAAGAAGTTGAAGTTGTCGAGCATTTGTCTCGCTTGGATTCACAGTCAGTGCTCATGGAAGCAGCCATCAAGAGTCAAAAAGGGGCTTGCATTAGGTAAGTCTGATGCACCAGAGCGCCATCTACAGAAGAATGAAACAGGACCCATACCTTGCCCATGCACAAAAGTGAACTCAAGCTAACCTAGAGACCTGATGTAAACCCAGAGCTATTAGGACTGTTAACGAGAACTTTGGGACAAACTTAAAGGCACTATTGTGAAGTGCACTTGGACTACCAGATATGCTAAAGGAACCACACAGAGTGGAAGACAAAATAAATGACTGGGATCTATTAAAAATAAAACACCTATGCACATCAAACCAATCAAACCAAATTCATTGCCCTCAAGTTGATGCTGACTCACAGTGACCCTGGACAGGGGTCGAGCTGCCCCTGCGAGTTTCTGAGACTGATTGTTAGCAGAAGTAGAAAGCCCTGTCTTCTTCCTGGAGAGTAGTTCGTGGTTTCAAATTATTGATCGTATGGATCGATACAGATCCACTATTCCATCAGGGCTCTGCACACTGAAGCATTCCACTGAAGGATTGGTGAGAGCCCACTAATTGGGGAAAATATATTTAGTAATGACATAGCTAACAAGGGACTAATTACAAGTATCTATATAATTCTCTAACACCTCAGAAATTAAAAAGAAAAACAATCCAATTAAAAGGGGGCAAATGGCTTGAATCGACAATTCACAAAAGATGACACGCAAATGGTTACCAAGCACATGATGAAATCCTTAGGATCATTAGCCATCCAGGAGCTACAAATCAAAACAAAATTGAGATTTCATCGTATACACATAATGATAACCCAATTAGCAAAATCAGATGGAGATTGTAATCCTTATACACTGCCAGTGTCTATGCTGTAAATGGATACAATCACTCCAGGTGACTCTGACTTTTGAAACATCAGTGACAAGGCTTCCAGCATCACAGCAACACACAAGCCAAATGATCCGACTGGTGATGGATACACACACATCTATATATTCACATTATTATTTTCAATTCAACTGTCCCTTAATTGAGAAGTATCTGTTTAGGACACTTTACATTATCAGTTATCATTTTCAATTTGGAAGCACTTAGGAGTACTTTAGTTTCCTTGTATATTCACTACTTATACTCTCAATAATAAACTGTGAACTCACTGTGAGTAGGCACTTCTCTGGTTTTCTCAATGCTTTACATCTAAGTTCTGGAGGAGAAAATAAGCAGACGAGTTAATTAATTAATTATCCACAGTTTAGTCATACAAACAAGTAATAAAATAGTGAAAACATAGTAAAACATTAAAAACGAACTTTCCTTATTATGGAAATGATGGGGAAGTGGTGTCTGATCTCCACTGGCTATACAGGAGACCAAGTCCGTACCAGGCTAAGGCCAATTGCCATAAATAGACATCAGAAGTCTCCACTTTTCATTTACCCTCTTCTGTACCAGTCCTTACACTTGTGACACTTTACTTTCTGCTGGGTTTGCTAATATGTTGTAAAGTTTACAACAGAACTAGCAGACAATAATGATGACTATGGGGCTTTACTAGGGAAGGTAACAAGTGCCCAGAAGCCAGGATCAGAAAACATTGAGGATGTATGTGTCTTTTGTCCACAGCAGGGTCTCTTCGCTGTCACATTTCTCCTTACTCCATATCCTCTACATTCTCTCTGCCACGAGGACCCGGGCCTTGTGAGCTTGGTCTTGTCGCTGGCTGTGCTCTGCCTCACTGCCTTGGTGCTCCTCCGAGACTATGCCTCATGACCGCAGCGCTGTGGCTTCTGATGCCTCTGCGACCCCCACTACTTCAGACAGGGATTTTGAACACACGCATGGGATTATTGCTACTGTTGCTTCTGCAATGACTCTCTTGTACCCAGAGTGATGGCAAAATTCGTCAAGTCATGTTAGGGTCCACTGGCACTTATTTGCATGTTCCCACCCAGTCCGTAAGGTGGGGGTACAAAGACTACGGGTAGAAGACCGTTATCAAGCATGTTAACTTTGCCACACTTATCAATTATTTTGTCTTAGTTCAAGAGAAACAGAAACCAAAAAGCAATCTATAAAAAGGTATGCAATAATTTTTACAAATAATGCATATATTATATTTGAATGCTTAGCTTGCTCTAAGTGAGATCATATTAGTACATTTTAACAGTTCAATTATTTTTTCTTGCAATAATATTGCAATATCAATCAAATAAAAATCTTTGTATCTAAGCATGATACTTATGTGGTGGTATATCTATTAATCTTATGTGGAATACATATTTACTCAGTGTATCATGTTTTAGTTTTGAATGAGATAGAGGGCACAATTTGTGAACAAGTAAATAATGTATGCTATTAAGTCAAGTATCAATTAATTTAATAAATGTCAAGCTGGAAAAAAACCCAGGATTTAAAAACAGGTTATGGCAATGATTCCAAACTATATCTGTTAACATCTATTATATGTATATATATATATTTTTTCTTCTGATTCCACCATTTTCTTTCACTAGGTTTCAATACATAAAGGAAGAAAAGTCTACATTAATGTGCAGACTTTTATGAAGATTTTTATGTAAATAAAAATAAAACTTTATTTTGGTAACACATTCCTGGAATTTTAGGACTAGACAAAGAAATATATATGCATCTGTGGAGAGGATAAACTTATTGACTCGGTGGTTAAGCACTGGGCTGCTATATGAAATCATGGCAATGGGAGCCCGCAGGATAAATATGTGGTAGTCGGCTTTGTAAAGAACAGAGATTTGGAAATCCGGTGGGGTAGTTAGGCCTGCTGTAAGTTAGGGTCAATTTGAAGGCAATGGGTCTATTTGCTATTCTATGTTTTCCTAAATGTGCTAAATGATCTAGTATACTGTACAGGATACATTCATGCTCAGTAAACATTCCTTTTGTTTTCTTACTTCATTCCATGCATGTAACATTTTTTTCTATCAAAGAGTTTATTCCCAATGAAATATGGAAAAACAGTGTATGATTCTCTGGGGGGCTTTCCCTAACATCAGCATGACTTATGATTCCAGTGACATGATAGTAGTCGAAATTAATGGTCCCTCATTTAAATGTCAACTCCGAGTAGGTATGCCCATTACTGTTCAACCACTGATCTGCATCAGACATTTTGTCGTCACCATTAGTAGCAGAAATGAAGTCAGCCTTCAGTTAGTGGTAGCCTCGTGCACATGGCATGAAACGCTGTTGGTCCTGACACAGCTACGCCAGCAGTTGCAATTCATAAGGTTTTCACTAGGGGCATTACGAGGTTGATTACCAGACATGATCTCCATACTGTCTCTTAGTCTAAAAACCCCACTGAAACTGTCTCAGTATCACAGTATCAAAAAGTTCCAGTGAAGGATAAGTGATGACTACACATAAGACTCTTTGCCTGGGCATCAAACCCGGCCGCCCAAACAGAAGCTGAGCATTCTACTACTGGACCACCGATGACTCCCAGTTAGACATTTAAACTAAGCAAACTAGATGGTTATTTAAAACCAAAGCTATCTGGTGGCTCATGGACAATGCGGCATGATGTTGTTACCCGATTGATGCAGATATTTGTTCTAGGTGCAGACTTGCCGCATCAACCAACTAAAACATAAAACACAAAATGACTAAACGGAAGTAGAGGAAATAATGCCAAGCAGAAGCAAATAATTGTATAACATTTCTATGAAATATCTGGTGAGGCAGATTGCAAGTCCAATTATTTTGTATCTTTAGGGGGGAAAGTCACAAAAGAGAGTGTGAGGGTTTAGGGTTTTTATTGACTACATTTTATAAGGTCCTACCAGAGAGAAGTTGGATGAGGAAATAATCTCTTGCTGAGAAGTCAAAATAAAAGGAAATAAACACATTCTGGAAATGCGGTGCTTCCAATGAAGATTAAACAGAAGAAGATGTAACTGATCATCACCTTTAGTGGCAACATTTAAATCCAAACCCAGCACTTGAGCCAAGATAAAACAGAAGCAACGGAGCTTCCCACGGATGGGGACATATCTGAAAGCATTCCGTGCCTCAGGATAAAGGAAGATTAACCATGATGAGTGCAGGTAAGCCTCAAAAATGGAATGGACTTATTTATAATATCAGGCTTCAGTTTTCCACCGGAAACTCAGAAATTCAGAATCACTACACTCAAACTAAAAAACATAAAGTATGTGGAATAAAATTTTTAAGTAATATATAGACACACATGCACAGATGAAACAAATTTACAGACGTATAAAAGATAATTACATTTCCCTGAATAAAATATCTATATTTCAAAAGTTTGTGGAAAATATGAAATTCCAATTTTCCACGGATTTTTGTAGCATCTGACATATATAAAATGTATGTAATTTACATATTAATAAAAGTTGTGATTATAAATATGTAGCAGGTTAGGGTCAAGTAAAACACTGGTTCGGTTAGAGAGTGATGTTGCTAAAACAGGCGTATACTTAGCATAGCAAGTATAGTAGTGTAGTTCTTTACTAGTATTATTTCAATCTAATTTCCCAAAGATTTACAGCCTTTCAAACTATGTGACACAGTGTATTCTGTCCTGTGCCATGAGCTATTACTATCAGAGGCTTTAAACAAAGTCAATCTCTTCCAGAAATTCCTTTAATTGAATGTACATTTAGAAAACTGAACAAGTAGCAACATAAACACAGTTCATCAAATTATGTTAAGAAGAATAAGGGGGAAATGATATCATCTAAGCATGAGGCATGGTCATAAAAATAAATGAGCATGGAACCAGATCTACAGTGTGTATGTGACCCAATTAATGAACACACACTCCCACGATCACACGGATGCTCACTCTGCAACCTTATGAAAAACATTCCCTGCTCTCAAGTCCATGCTGGCTCATTGTGACTCAATATGACAAGATAGAACTCACAGCCACTGTGAGTTTCCAGGGCTGTCACTCTACAGGAGTAGAAAGCCCCATCTTTCTACCATGGACCTGGATCATGGTTTGAACTGCTGACCTGGTGGATCACAGGCCAACACATAGCTACTCTACCACCAGGGCTCGGAATGATATTGTCCCCCGAGCCTCAAGCATCATCCATTTATTTATTTGGAATCCAAAGTGTTTGTGCAGCTATCCTGTTTATAATGCATCGTTGGAAAATAGGAGTTTGGAACATGAAAATATTCTTCTGTTAATTCATAACTTTTCTGATTAAGAAGATCAATGACCAGACTTTTTTGTGAAATCCGTGCACTGTATTCAATGATCCGGGAATTTGAATCAGAGGCAGTGACCGTGTTTTTGTGTTTAGATGTTTTCTTGGGGTGACTTCATTGCATCTTATGAGTTGAAAGTGAAAACAAAAACAGAAAAAGAACAACAGAAACAAAGGGGTATTGGCTGTAAACAGATTAGTGAGATTTAATATGTATTAACAAGCTCATTTGCCATTCTACACTAACCATTCCTCTCACAGTGTACTGTAGCCATGTTACAATTCTGGTCAAACAAACAGAGAGCCTGCTACTCTACAGCGTTATTGGCTTTGACATTACATGCTGAGGTGTACGTTGAAATAAATGTCCATAATCGAGTAGCTCTCCATTTGTCTGTGTGTCTAGTTCCCCCATGTGTTGCGGAATTCTCTCAGTTATGGCCCAGCTGTACCACGTTGTGCTATCAACTTGTGAGAAAAAATTATTATTTAATTCATTGAGAGTTTGAAGATGTTTTATAACCCCATTATGACTTAATGTATTTGGAATAACACAAACTTTATTGGCTGAAAAAAAGAACAGCATCATTAATCCATGTTCAAGTGTGCTATTATGTTCTGAAACATATTCAGTTCTCCCAAATATATAAAATATAGGCTCATGCTTTTTTTCAAAACTTTTAACAGTGAATTAGGTGGGGATTTACATTTCAGATCATCAATTTTTATTTTAGCAATTAAATCACTATAAAAATCTCCCAATCATTTATCCTATCTACTTTCAATATCCTCTGTCTCTTGAAAATTACTACCTTCTCTCCAACCCATTATACCACCTATCTAAACAGACACATTGGCAGGAAAATCCCGTCCTTGAGAAGGGCATCGTGTTTGGTGAAGCAGAAGAGCAGTACAAGAGAGGAAGGCCCTCAGGGAGATGCATTGACATCGTGGCGGCAACAATGGGCTTAAACACAGGAATAGTCGTGAGAATGGTGCGAGACTTGGCAGTGCTTCATTCTGCTGTGCATCGAGACACTGAGGGTCGAATCTGACGTGGCAGCATTACCACCAAGAACAACGACCCTCCAGCCTGTTGCTTCATGTCCCTTCTGTTCCCCTCCCCACAACGGTATCCCACATCGTCTGTTTCCTTGGTATGGAAGTTTTCTTTCTCGTTTTTTTCTTTATAACAGCGGTATCATAGAATAGTTGTCTTTTTGTGATTGACTAACTTCACATAGCGCAATATCCTCCAAGTCAATTATGCCATGTGGTATTGCACGGTTTCATTGGTGGTTCCGTTTTGTTTTTGGTATGCACAGAATTCCACTGTGCGTATGCTGTATCAAAGTTTCTTTATCCATTCTTCTACTGGTTGGCAATTAGGTTGTTCCCCTCTTATTGCTATTGTGAACATACTTGTGCATATGTCTGTTTGAGTAAAGCATCTTGCTTCTTTAGGGTATACAGCCAGCACAGAGACTGCTGTATCATATATGGAGTCGATGAGAGTTCTTCATTGACCCGGTAGATTATGTAGGGAGAGTGGAGAAGTTCCATTACTGTGATTATAGTAGTGGGTTTCTCCACCACTCCAAACTTTTCACTCCTTACACGTGGTCTAAGGCTGGACGTGGACTAATATAGTTGCTGCCCAGGGAAGAGGTGCTTCTTATCAGAGGGTGATCTGCCTAAAGGTCCATAGTTGTTGGTTGCACAGACTACTGACCCAGCAGGGCAGGCTAGGCACTACCTTCCGAGGCCCTGGGAATGCTGGGTTCCTTTCCCTCTGGAGCAATAAAGAGTTCTGCGTTTCCTTCCTCTAAAAAGTAGGCATAAATCTAACAACCTCCTGGAACCCAACCACTGAACCCACAATGTCCCGAGGGGCCAGAATGTCCTAAGCCACCTTCCACACTGCTGAGCTGCCGAACAGGTCCTGGGGACTAGGGGGAAGATGCCAGGGGTTGCCACCCCAATGACACAGGAGGCAAGTCATGAGTGGGTGCTGTGCAAAGGGGACGTGCATGTGATGGACACAGCGGTGCGTACTATGCAAAAACTGTCAAAAGAACCCTGGGGTGCTGGGAGACCTGGTTTGTCAGCCCTGTCCCCCAACTAGATCCCCTCAAACATAAAACTGGAAATCACAAAGCGAGCTTTCCCTGTGGGCATTCCTATATTGGTGCCATCTTCCCTGAAGTCTCCATATTACTTTTCATATTATTTCATAAATACAATGTAACTTATAGTGATAAGGACTTGGGATAAAAAAGATTTACTAGGGTGATGTAAAGTTTATTTTATATTTTGTCTAAAAAAGCATTATCTATAAGAAAACTGATATCCAATCTAAAATTATGTGGGGATTCCAGGAAGTGAAATAGTAGTAGGATTACTGTGGGCCCTGCACAGGACAAAATAAATAAGCCTACAGTTTAAAAAGAAGGGAAATTCTTCAAAGAACATTTCCTAATATAACGAAAGAGGAGATGATGACAGTTCAGGAAACTGAGAGCACACCAATTAGATTAACAGTCCCCTCCAAAAAAAAAAGGCAAATAGTAATTAAATCATTCAATTTCAAGGTTAAGGATGGAACCATGAGAACAGTGATGGAGAAAAATGTAGTCACATATAATGGTAAACAAATAAAAATAAGCTCATACCTCTCTGGAGAGACCATGCAGGAAAGAAGAAATTGGAGCAATGTATTCTGAAAATAGATAGACAACAATTGAAATACAGGATTCCTTTATCAAGCAGAGATGTCCATCAAACTTAAAGGAAAAATGAAAGTTTTCCCAAATAAGGAAAGCTTTAGAATTTGTGAAAACAAAACCAAAATTACCAAAAAAACAAAACAAAAAACCTTTCTAGTTCTTAATGGGAAGAAAACAAAGAACCACAATGCACAAACATGGGATCACCACAGGGTGCAATGCCACCCAGAAATCAACACAAATGAAAACAATACCCAAAACATTAGACACCCAAGTGAGAAACTAAGACTAGAACAAAATCCTCTCACACCCACCACCCTATAAAAGAGCAAGGAAGGAAAATTTCAGGCCCAGATAGTACGAGATGACAGCAACTAATATACATGTAGATCTAATTACATGGAACACTAATGTTTAAACTCAACTATTAAAAGGAAATGAGTAGGAGACCCTGAGACACATCTCAAATTCACAGACAAAATTGGACTAAGAGTCAAAGGATGGTGAAAAATTTACCAAGTTAATGGAAATAAAAGAAAAGCAGGGTAGCCATACTAATCTCTGACAAAATAGACCTCCAAGGTGGTCTAACGAAGACATGAATGGGCACTACATAATGCTCAAGGGATCAATAGACCCATAAACATAATAAACATATATGTGTCCAACAAATGACATCAAAATTCATCAATCAAATCCTCGAAGAGATGAAAACATAAGTCACGGGATCAACAATTATAGTAAGTGATTTCAATACACTACTCTAGAAAGATAGATCAAAACAGGTAAAAAATTCAATAAAAGAAACTAAAGAGCTGAACAACACAATCAAACAACTCGACCTACTAGACATTTTCAGCACCTGCCAGCCAATAGCCAAAAACATACACATTCTTCTCCAATTTGCATGGCTCATATGAGTACATAGACCACATGCTAAGACACAAGGCAAGCTAGAGATAATTCAAACACATAGAGGTCTTTCGTGCCACCTTCTCTGACCACAATGGGATAAAGCTGTAAATCAACAATAGAAAGAGCAACAACCACAACAAAACACAGAGTTTGGAGACTCAATAACACACTTCTCAAAAAAAGAATGGGTGATAGTCCAAATTAAAGAATAAATTAGAATGTTCCTAGAAACCAATGAGAATGACAACAAAACACACCAAAACCTCTGTTGTGCAGCAAAGGCAGCTATCAAAGGTCACTTTATTGCAATAAATGATCACATGGAAAAGGAAAAGTACGGTCAACACCTTGACTCAGCCCCTTCTGCAGCTAGAAGAGAACCAACAGCATAATCCTCCCAACAGCAAAAGGAAGAGAAAATCATAAATATTAAAGCCAGGATAATGGGAGTAATTAATGGAGCAAAAAAAGTCAGTTGTTTGAAAGGATCAAAAAAATTGACAAACTGCTAGCAAACTTTACAAAGAAAAAGGAGTAAAAGTCAATATCTAGAATTAGGGATGAAACGGGGGATGTCACAGATCATAATGGAATAAAAAGATTAATTGTGCAGTACTATGAAAGACTGTATTCCAACAAATTCAATAATTTGGGGGACATGGAAAAATACATAGAAAATCATTCTCTCCCCAAATTAATGTATATGGACATTAAGAACTTGAATAGACATGTACCAAAAGAAGAAATAGATAAGGTCATTAAGAAACTCTCACAACTAATTAAAGCCCCATTCCATATGGTTTCACAAGGGAATTATTCCAAGCAATGAGAGAAGAGCTGATATTAATAATAGAGGAAATACTGTGTGTGGGCAGGTGGCATATGGAACCCTGTTCTGTAATCTGTATTTTTCTGTAAAGATGGTTCTAAAATATGCCATCAATCAAAATCACCCAGATGATATGTGGCTTGCAGGACATGTCCTAGATGTACTGATTTTGCAGAAAATATTCAAAACAAACTCATTGCCATCTAGTTGATGCCAACTCATAGTGACCATATAGAAGGGGCTAAAGCTGCCCCATGAGTTTCTGGGACTGTAACTCTGTCACAGAACAGAAATCCTAGTTTTTCTATTGTGGAGTTGATGGTGCTTTCAAATTGATGACCTTGCGAATTTCAGTCCAACATAGAATCACTAGACCACCAGGGTTTCTTAGAAAATGTTTAGAAATAGCTCATTGAGTGGTGATACCAGGAGGTTAAAAGGAATATTGGGGAGGGCATGAGCACTACCGAATCTGACCACTACCTCATTGTGTTGCCTTATAAATATATGTACATGGACCAATGCCTCTATTTTTTTTTCAAAAATTTTTTTTCTTTTTTTTACATTTTATTAGGGGCTCATACAACTCTTATCATAATCCACACATATACATATATCAATTGTATAAAGCACATCCGTACATTCTTTGCCCTAATCACTCTCAAAGCATTTGCTCTCCACTTAAGCCCTTTGCATCAGGTCCTCTTTTTTTCCCCCTCCCTCCCTGCTCCCCCCTCCCTCATGAGCCCCTGATAATCCACAGATTGTTATTTTGTCATATCTTGCCCTATCCGGAGCCTCCCTTCCCCACCTTCTCTGCCGTCCATCTCCCTGGGAGGAGGTCACATGTGGATCCTTGTCATCAGTTTCCCCTTTCCAACCCACTCACCCTCTACTCTCCCAGCATCGCCCCTCACACCCCTGGTCCTGAAGGTATCGTCCACCCTGGATTCCCTGTGCCTCCAGCTCCCATATGCACCAGTGTACAATCTCTGCCCTATCCAGTCCTGCAAGGTAGAATTCAGATCATGGTAGTTTGGGGGAGGAAGCATCCAGGATCTTGGGGAAAGCTGTGTTCTTCATTGGTACTACATCGTACCCTGACTGACCCATCTCCTCTCAAACCCCTCTATGAGGGGATCTCCAGTGGTCGACATTTGGGCCTTGGGTCTCCACACTGCACTTCCCCCTTCATTCACTATGGTATATATATATATATATATATATATATATATATATATTTGCATGATGCCTTATACCCGGTCCCTTTGGCACCTCGTGATCGCACTGACTGGTGTGCTTGTTCCATGTGGGCTTTATTGCTTCTGAGCTAGATGGCTGCTTGTTCACCTTCAAGCCTTTAAGACCCCACAATGCCTCTATTTTTATGAATTAATGTATTTCCATATGTACAGACCTATGATTATGCATCTATCCATAGCGTTGCTTCCTAGATCTTTCCTTTGTTTCCTTTTACCTTTTACCTTCCTCCTGCCCCACCATCATGCTCATCCTACTACCACCTCTCAACTAGATTGCTTTTGATTCAACACCCCCAGGATATGAAAAAACTAAAACCCAACAAAGCTATACAAACCAAAAAAATACAGAAAAGTTTGTAAACCAGATCAGGTCCAGCCCGCATCTTAGGGGATCTAGTGACAAATTTTTAACTGTTCAGGTCAGATTTATGCCTTTGAACTTCTATACTCCTCTCTCCCAAGCACTCCATTTAGTGACCACTGTCCTCCCATCCCTCGGTTTTAGACAGGGGGAGTTCTCCAAAGGCTTTTTTTCCTATGTATTTCCACAAATGAATCTTGGGATCCCACTGTCATCCATCTCCTTTTGCACATTGGATTCTTACAATTTAGGCACTCATACTGATCTCTTCTTCAACTCCATAGGATATAATTCTAATCCTTTCGGTGACTGATGATGGCATGCTTCTTCCAAGTGGATTTAGTTGACATCTCACTTAGATGGAAACTTGTTTGGAGTTGAGCCTTTAAGACCCTGGAAGTTATTTTGTTTAATAGCCAGGCACCATCTAAATTTTTTGTCACATTTTGCTATAGCACCCATATCTTCTATGTTCTCGTTCTAACAACCTAGTATTCTGTGATACTCACCCTCCCAGAACAATTGCTGAAGACAAAATGAGTACATAAGCAAATGTGGTGAAGAAATTGATGGTGCCTGACTATCAAAAGATAAAGCATCTGGGGTCTTAAAGCCTTGATATGAAACAAGAAGCCATCTAGCAGAGAAGGAACAAGCCCACATGGAAGAAACACACCAGTCTGAGTGATCATGAGGTGTGGACAAGGGTGGGGAATAGGCATCAGAAGACCCAAAACAAAAAAAAGAGGCAGGAGTGAACATCCAGTGCTCGCTTCCAAGCCTGAATCAGGAAGGGAAAAATTACATATATATATATATATATATACATATATATATATACATATATATATTTTAAATTTGGGGATGTATAAAAATTTATTTATCACATTAGGATAAGCTATAATGTAATGCTAAACACTCCTGAAACACTGTGAAAAGATACTCAGATCTAGCCAGAATTGCTCAGGAAATGAGAGCTTTGTGTTTGAAGAAAATATCTACAAGAGAAAAAAAATGACTTAAAAATATATTGAATGAAATGTTTGATGTTGAATCAAGAAAGTAAAAGTTCTACCAAAGAAAACCTCCTTTTTGCAGTGAATGCTAAAACGAGCTGGCGAGCAAACATTCTGCTACTTTAAGTCTACTGTTAACTGGGGTTCACTTGTTGAGCGTAAGCGGTGGGTGTGTGGGAATGAAGAGAGGGGCTGGGCTTTGACATGCTTCCTTGGCACCCACTGATAGGGTCCACAGAGGCAAGAGATGGGCGAGAGAAGAATGGAATGGCTCTTCTGAAGTAATGGAGATGTGTGGACTGCTGAGTCTAAGGGTGCCAGCTAGCCTTTAGAAGCTTGAGAGAAGATTGGGAGAAGGCACAGCTAGGGGTAAAGTGCAGGGAGCTGTATTGATTCCCAACTAGCAACCTATAGCAATTGCAATTGCTCTAGCTTGGACGGTTAGGACAGAGTTGATCCAAACTTAACTAAATGAAAATGAAGATGGTTGACCCTGTGAGCTACTGCAATTGTATAATTTGCTGTTTACTGGACTTTGATTATGGATGCAGATGCCCCAAATTCAAACAGTAATAGAAGATTCTTCAGATTAAGCAACATGATTGTCGCCTCAGAGTACTATGCTGATAAAGATGGAATGCTTAGAATTTGGATATCTATCATGAAGGGAAAACTTCTTCAAGTAACAAGCTGACGTATTTCCTAAGACGTGTTTGGAAGAAAATGATTAAAAGGAATACAAAGGAAAATTCCCACTAGTTTACTTTCTTTCCTTTTTTTTTTCTTTTGATAAGAACAGAGAAGATGTTGGTGATTATTTTGTGAGTGATTTTTAAAAGCGTTAATCAATGCTGTAAAAACTAAGTGTGAAAATAAGTATAAAAGAGATACGTATGAAAGGAAAAACTGATTAGGCAGGCCAGGGAGTGGCATTTGCTTGGGTCCACAATCAACGCTTATGGAAGCAACAGTCAAGAGATCAAATGCCCCATTGAACTTGGCAGATTTGCTACACAAGGCTTCTTTATTTTTTTGAAGGCAAGGACCTAACCCAAGCTATCGTCTACATGGGAAAGTTGTGTATTGAATAACGAAGGCTCTGGAAAAGAATGGATGCTGTGTAGAGGGGTGGGATGAAAGGAAAAGGTGTCAGTAATGGCCTGGTGTTCAAGAGTGTGTCATTCCCGTGCAGACAAGGCTCCTTACTTGACATTAAGGTAATATAAGGAGATTTTTCACTATTATAATAAATGTGAAGGATTTGATAATGAGATGTTTGATAATTAAGAAGTAGGTATATTCTCAATGTACTTGTTTTCTCTTTATTTATTTAAATACTTTTATTGGAGGCTCTTACATCTCTTATCACAATCCATACATTCATCCATTGTGTCAAGCACATTTGTACATATGTTGCCATCTATATTTTCAAAACATTTTCTTTCTACTTGAGCCCTTGATATCAGCTCCTCATTTTCCCTCTCCCTCAAGAACCCTTGATAGCTTATAGATTACTATTTTCATATCCTACATCATCCTCTGTCTCCTCTCCATACACTTTTCTGTTGTTTGCCCTCCTGGATGGGGCTGTATGTTGATCCTTGTGGTCAATTCCACCTTTCTCCCCCTACCCCACCTTCCCCTTCTCCTCCTGGCATCTCTATTCTCATTGTTGGTCCTAAGGGGTTTATCTCTCCTGTATTCCCTGTGTTGTGGGCTCTTATCTGTAGCAGATGTTATATGTTCTGGTCTAATCCTATTTGTAAGGTAGAACTGAGTTCATAATAGTTGGTGGGGGGAGGCATTAAAGAACTAGAGGAATGATATACTTTTCATTGGTGCTATACTGCACCCTAACTGGCTCGTCTTTTCCTTGTGAACCTTCTGTAAGGGGATGTCCAATTGTCTATACATGGTGTGTTAGTCTGGGTAGACTAGAGAAATAAAATTCGTAAACACTCGTTACTTCACTTAGCATAATTTCCTCCAGTTCTTTCCATGCGGCGATGTGCTTCATGCATTCATCGCTGCTTTTCAGGGATGCACAGTACTCCACTGTATGTATGCACCACTGTTTTTCGATCCATTTATCTGTTGACGGAAATTTGGATTGTTTCCAACTCCTTGCAATTGTGAACTGTGCCGCGATAAACATTGGAGCACAGATGTCTGCCTGTGCTTTATTTCTTGTCTCTTCTGGGTGTATGTTTAGTAGGGGGATTGCTGGTTTGTATGGTAGCTCGATTTCCATCTGTTTTAGATATCCTCAAATTGATTTCCATAATGGCTATACATACCTACGGGTCCACCAGCAGTGGATGAGAGTTTCTAATCTTGCCACAGCCCCTCCAAACCTTGTTACTTTATGATTTTTGAATTGGACTATTTTTGAGGCTATTAGGTGGTAACTCATAGTTGTCTCCATTTGAATTTCTTTTATGGCTAATGATTGCGAACATTTTCTTACATATTTATTGGTCATTTGGATTTCTGCCCTTGTGAAACTTCTCTTCAGGTACTTTGCCCACCTCCTTAGTGGGAAGTTAGTGTTTTTTTCTTACTGTAACATTGCAAAGTACTGTAGATTTTAGTAATAAGGCCTTTGTCTGATGTGTCCTTGCTAAAGATGTTTTCCCAGTCTGTGGACTCACTTATTACTCTCTTGGTGAATTCTTTCAATGTGCACGTTGTTTTATCTTCAGTATATCCATTTGTCAATTTGTGACTCCTCTGTATTTGTATCCTTCACTTTCTGATAGCCTATGTGTTCCCTGCACCAAGGTTCTCAGGTTTGTCCCAATTCCCTCATTAATGGCCCTAATATTTTTTGGGGGGGTACCTCAAAGTCTTTGATCAACCTTGAGTTTACTCTTGTGCATGGAGTGAGATAAGGGTCTTGCTTCATTTTTCTTCAAGCAGTTATCCATTTTTTCCAACATCACTTATTGAAGAGAGCATCCATTTCCCATTTGATATTTTTGGGTCCCTTATCAAAACTCAGTTTTCTGTATGCTGATGTTTTTTTTTTCCTCTGGGTTTTAAGCTCTTTTCCATTGGTCTGAATATTGTTTTACCAGTACCACACTGTTTTGACCACTGTGGCTGCATAATAGTGCTAAAGTCAGGTAGGCAAGCCCTCCCATTTTCTCAACGTATTTATGTCTTTAAAAATAAAGTGTGTCTCTTATAGCTAGCATATGGTTGGAAAGTTGGAGCTAACTTTACTCTCAAAATCTGATTTTCCAAAATTCTAATTTGTTTCTTTCCCTCCATATCCACAAAACTTGGGTATCTTACTCCAGGAGGTGCAATTTTAATTGTTTTCCAACAATTCCCTAGTCACATGAGAATATTCTATCATAAAGACAGAATGGAATTTTGAAAATGATATTTTATTACATATGACCAGAATACACTCACAAAAAATCAAATTTAAGCTCTCTGGGCATCCTTTTGATCATACTATCCAGAAACTATGCTAAGTTGGCAAGTCTGGGGTATATATGAGCTAGGGAATGGTCACAAAATCTTCCCGTGCTTTAAACAAAGGTTTATAAAGACTTATTAGCCAAAAAGTAGTCAAAATAAACAGATTCCCCATTGGTGTCAACTGAATCAACCATCCTTGCTAACTTACATAAACAAAGAGATGACAGAATTATTATAAGGCGATAGTTGCAGGTTATAGTAACTTTCACAGGAAAAAGCACAGCATCATCAAAACTAAACACATACTGCATATTAATTGTGACCACATTGGGTTTTCTGGACTGTGTCAATAATATGGAGCACTGCATAATTTTGGAACACGACAGAGAGCCCAAAGAAGGAGTTAAATGTCCAATGCAATCCATCTCTGAGGAGTTAAAAGCATCATCTCCTCTTCTGAAGAGCCTTCCTCCTCTGCAAGACAATGGATCAGCTTTCATAACAGTCACAGTATGTCTGCAAAAACATGCTTCCATCAGGAATATGGAGTCAGCATAGGCCGACAGCTTGGTTTCAGTGAGTTTCATCAAAGAATAAATCAATACCCTGAGAAACTCTATAAGTGAACAGAATGTTTTGGTCTGAAATGAAAATCTACAGTGTACGGATGAGATGTTTTTAACTTTATAATTGGTGGTGTTCCACGTGGCACATAAAACCATGAGACCATTGACCACCTAAAAATCTGAGCACTGTCCAGTGAACAGGGCACTGTGTCCATTCTGGCCCTGAGAAAGCAAGTTAAAAAATCCTGAATAGGCAACACTTAGATGCCACTGGCTTTCAGAGAGGTTGAGCCCCAGTGAATGAGATCCAGAAATGTAATTTAATCTTCATGAAGGTGAAAAATAAACAGGAAACCTCACAGCTATCCAACTGTTTCCTACTCAAGGTAACCCTACAGGACCGGCTGGAATACCCCCTGTGGGTTTCTGAGTTTGTTTTCAGCACAAAGCCGCATCTTTCTCCTGTGGAGCAGCTGACAGATTTGAACTACTGACATTTTGTTAGGCAGCCCAACATGCATCCCACCATGCCACAAGAACTCTGCTTATTAAACATGGAACGTGGAAGCTTACTAAACCTGTGGTTTGTTTTTTTTTTAATTGCTCCCAGTTTTTCCAAAAAAATTGAGATTACACTGATCCTAGGCCAGATGCATTCTTGAATATCTCATGTTCTGGTCATGCCTTTTCTACTTTTGTTGACCGCTGGGTTCAAGTCAATCTACTTTGTAGCAGTAACAGCAGGATAACAACCTCTCTAATCTAGACTATGACAATAGCCTAGGAGCAAGAGATGACTGATTTTCATGAAAAGGGGATCTGCAAGATATGTTATGGTTGTGCGGGTGAGGTCAGGAGTCCCAAGAGGTGATATCTGGGGGCTAATTCCTGGTAGAAGTTACTTCTATTTGGAAGATAAGAATTAATAATTATAAATATTAATAATAATCACACTAATCACAGACTCTTGTTCTTTCTTCAACCATCAGAAACACCATTAATACTCAGGGCCTCCTTTTGGTCTGACCAAAAAGATAGTAGCTTTCACTGGAAGCCAAAGATATTCAGAACAATCAGCACACATCTTCCCAAACAAACTTTATTTGGAAATTTAACTTGTGAATTTTGATGGGTTTCTTAACCATTACTGCTGGAGAAGGTATAGTAACTCTGTCAGGATTTTTCTTTCTATGCATGCCTTACTGATCAGCCAACAGCCAGACACAGGTTGGGCTCAGAAACCACACCATGATATGCATACTGACAAAATATGGATGTCCTGAAAGAGGAGCACGTATTTTTAATTATGACTGTTTTTTAAATATTCATAAAATGCTATGTCCCTTGATTAGTCTCCCATGTGCTTATAGCATCACCGGTAATGTACATACAGACTTAAGTCAGGATGGTTGTACCAAGAGAGTTTTGTTTTCGTGATAGCTATGCCCCTGTCTGTGACATCAGGATTTCAAGGTGCTCTCTGAAACTTTCAGCATGAAGCCATACCCTATCCACGTTATAATCAGATCATGACCTTTTAGATATATTTGGACACCTAAACTCAAGGGAAAATTTTAAAGAATCATAATTCAAGTCCTCATAAATGATCAAACTGCATTCTAACGTAGTGTAAATCAAAGTATAAAAAATTCTTTGGGAAATGATGTTGATAGTGCCACTAGGGGGTTCTGAGCCATAGTAACACTAATAAACACAGCCCTGAACACTGCCAGTCCCTGCGTGATCTTCATAATTGCTCTGGGCTTGAGCCCATCGGTGAGTGCAGTCATTGTGTCCACCCATCTCCTTGAGCGCCTTGCTCTCTTTCACTGACCTTTCACTTTATCCAGCATGATGTCCTCCAGCGACAGCACTCTCCCGACTGCAAGACGAAGACTCACCATCTAGGCCTCTGAGGAGCACGCAGGCCGTCCATCTTCCAAGGCAGATATCTTTGTTATTTCAGCATTCTACAGTACTTTCAAGTTGGTTCTCGAGGACCATAATTCAAACACACTCTTTTTTCTTCTTTATTCAGTGTCCAACTTTCACATGCACTTATGCCATGAAAATACAAATGCTTGGATCCGGTGCACCTTAGTCTTCAAAGTAGCATCCTTACTTTTCAATGCTATAAAAGGTCTTGTGCAGCATATTTGTCGGATGCAATGCACCATTTGATATCTTGAGTGCTGTATCCATGAGCATTGATAGTGGATCCAAGCAACATGAAATCCCTGGCAATGTCAATCTGTTCTCCATTTATCATGATGGTACCTGTTGGTCCAGTTGTAAATAATTTGGTCTTTTTGACATTGAGTCATAATCCCTACAGACGGCTGCGATTCTTAAACTTCATCAGCAAGTGTTTCGAGTCCTTCTCATTTTCAGAGAGCAAAGTTGTATCATCGGCATATTGCAGGCTAATAATAAATCTTCCTCCAATCCTGATGCCTCATTCTTCTGCATATTATCCAGTTTTTCTGATTATTTGTTGACCATACAGATTGACTACGTGTGGTGAGAGGATACAACCCAGATACACACCTTTGCTGCCTTTAAACCATGCAGTATTTCCTTGTTCTATTTACAGAACTGTCTCTTGATCCATGTGCAGGTTCTGCTTGAGCAAAATGTAGCCTTCTGGATTCCCTATATTCTCAAGATGATCTATAGTCTGTTGATCCACACAGTTGAATGCCTTGGCATAGTCAAAGTTGTAGTTGCATAATCTGGTATCAATTTGGGTCTTGAGATAATTAAGAGTGAAGGGGTGGAGTCTAATTTGTCAATCAAATCACAGCCAATGAGGCCTCTGTGTGGGCATGGCCTTCTCCTGAGAATTCTGGGAAATCTGGCATTTCCTCCTGAGAGGGGAGAGACACCTCTCTCCTTCTCTGCTCACTCCCTGGGAGCCACTCTCCTGACAAGACACATGGTGCTATACCCATGGAGCTGGAGAAGCCACATGGACCTACTCTGATGCAACTAGACCTCTGTAGCTAGAGTAGCCATGTGGAGACCCCTGCCAGTGTTGAGATGCTTACAATGCCACTGGATCCACAAGACTTCCAACTCACTGGCCTGTGATCCTCCTGCATTCGGCATCATTGAATATACTTGATGAGTCAAAGAGGACTTCTTAGATTGGTATCGGACATATAAGCTAATATCGGACTTATGGACTTGATCTGGACTGGCTAGGATGTTGTCTCAATATTCAATTGCTCTTGTATATAAACCTCTTTCTTATACTCATATGATTCTCCCTGTATTTGTTTTTCTAGTCTACTCAGACTAACACAGTCAATAAAACACAAATAGACATCTTTTTGGTACTCTCTGCTTTCAGTCAAGATCTATCTGACCTCAGCAATTGTATTTCTTATTCCAAATCATCTTCTGAATTCGACCTGATCTCTGGAGCTCCTTATCAATGGACTGATGCAACTGTTGTTGGATCATCTTAAGCAATATATTACTTGCATGTGATATCATTGATACTGTTTTGCAATTTGAGCATTCTGTTGTTTTATCCTTCTTTGGAAGGGGCAGTAATATGGATCTTTTCTAATCAGTTTGCAAAGTAGCTGAGTGCTTCTAGTGTTTCATTGGCTTACTGAAACATTTCAATTCCTAGAGCCTTATTTTTGGCTAATGTGATAGTTATATATTCATTTCTCAATTTGAGGATTAATAGTGTGGGGATAGAGTCTACCCTGTCAATTGACTCACAGCCAATGAGGCCTCTGTGTGGGCATGGTCTTCTCCTGAGAATTCTGGAAACTCCTGTATTTCCTCCTTGGAGGCAGGAGACATTTCTCTCTCTCTCAATTCACTACACTGGAGATGCTCTACTGGCAAGACACAAGACACTACACCCTAGAAGCTGGGGAAGCCACGTGTACCTACCCAGATGCATCCAGAATCCTGGACCTGGAGAAGCCACGTGGAGATCCCTGCCAGCCCTGAGATGCTTACAACGGGACTGAATCTACAAGAGTTTCTATCCAGTGGGCTGTGATCATCCTGCATTCAGCATCATTGCATGTACCTTGTGAGTCTGAAGAGGTCTTTATATATTGGTAGCAGACACATGGGCTAATATCAGACTTATGGGCTTGGACTGGACTGGGTTGGGATGCTTCCTTAATGGACAATTACCCTTTATATGAAACCCTCTCTAATACACATATGGGTTTTTACGAATTTATTTCTCTAGTCTACCCGGACTAATACACTAATGTAGCTTTAATTTCTTGCTTCAGTACCATATGTACTTGCTTATATAATACTTCCTGGAATGGTGGAATGTCAACTATTTCTTTTTGATACAAGGATTCTGTGTATTCTTTCTCTCTTCTCTTTCTTTTTAAAAAAAATAATTTTATTGGGATATTTTACAACTCATCACAATCCACATATCCATTGTGTCAAGCACATCTGCACATTTGTTGCCATCATCATTTTCAAAACATTTTCTTACTACCTGAGCCCTTGGTATCAGCTCCTCATGTTCCCCTCTCTCCCTCCCTCCCACATGAATCCTTGATAATTTATAAATTATTATTATTTTCCAATATCTTGCACTGTCTGATGTCTCCCTTTACCGCTTTATCTGTTGTCCATCCCCCTGGGAAGGTGTTATAGGTAGGACACTGTGATCGGTTCCCTCTTTCTCACCCCACATTTCCCTTACCCTTCTGGTGTGGCTACTCTCAATATTGGTCCCAAGGAGTTTATCTGACCTGTATTCCCTGTTTTTTTTTCCCCGGCTCTTATCTGTACCCATGTACATGCTCTGGTCTAGCAAGATTTGTAAGGTAAAATTAGGGTCATGATAGTGTGAGTGAGGAAGCATTAAAGAACTAGAGGAAAGGTGTATGTTTCATTGGGGCTATACTGCACCTTGCCTGACCCGTCTTCTCCCACAACCCTTCTGTAAGGGATGTGCAATATCCTCCAGATTGGTTTGGGGCCTCCACTCCACACTCTCCACTTACTCCATTCACCTTGACATGATTTTGGGGGGTCTAGGATGCCTGATATCTGATCCCATTGACACCTCATGATCACAGGCTGGTGTGCTTCTTGCATGTGGGCTTTGTTGCTTTTCAGTGAGATGGCTGCTTTTTTATCTTCAAGCCTTTAAGACCCCAGACAATATAACGTTTGATAGCCGGGTACCATCAGCTTTATTCACCACATTTGCTTATGCAACCATTTGTTTTCAGCCATCGTTTGGGACAGTGAGTATCTCAGAATGTCGAATTTTTGGAACAAAGTTTTCTTGTGTTGAGGGAGTACTTAAGTCAAGGCCCAATGTCCATCTGCTTCTTTAATACTAAACTTATAATTATATGTACATATATCAATTTCCTCATCGTCATATATGGATATATTTACATATGTACATGCCTGTATTTAGATATCTATATATGCTCTTTGCCTCCTAGTCCTTTCCTCTATTTCCTTTAACTCTCCTCTTGTCCCACTATCATGTTCAGCCTTCTTTTGGGTTTCAGTAGTTCCTTTCTGTAACATTTCCCTTGATCAAGCCCTATAAGACCTCCTGCACCTTCAGTCACTTATTGTTCCCTTGTCCCTAAGTTTGTTAACACCCACTTCCTTTCCCCCTCCACCCCCTCTCCCATGTCCCCCTGTAACTGTAATCCCACTGTTTTCTCCTCTGGTTTGTTTATCCCATCAATCTTATCTAGATTAGCATGCAGCAATAATAATATGCACAAACACAAGACCGAACAAAACAAAGCAAAAATAGAAAATAAGACAATAACTCCAACAATAATAAAAAAGCCAACAACAAAAAAAAGTCTATAAATAGTTCAAGATCTATTTGTTGAAATTTATGAGTGTTTTCCAGTCAAGTCTGATGGGTTGCCACGCCCTGGCCCCACAGTCTATTTTTGGTCTTCCCTGGGGAATTCTTTGATCTGCTCCCCTTGCAGTTCTGTTGTACACCCTTAGTGTTTGGCCTCAGTGTGGTGGATTCAGATAGGCACAATTCCCACAGTGTGTCTCCAGTGATGTCCCCTCTACTGCTATGGGTCAGTGAGGGACATTGTGTCCCGTGGTGGGACAGGCCCTATGGTCCTTTCTGTGCCTTGGTTGCTTTCAGTAGAAATATTGACCTCAGGGCTTGGTGAGCCAGGATTCACTTCACTCTTTTTCTTCCCACTTCGTTTGCTCCTGTGTGCTCTGATCAGCTACATCCCTCTCTCTGTCTTCTGAAATGAATTCTTTTGGGGGGAGGGGTGTCTTTCTATCTTCACCTGAGGCTTCCAGTATCATTCAATATTTTGTCCATAGGATCTTTCAGTATTGAAATACGAGGCTTGAATTTTTTCTGAGCTCTTTTTGTTTAAGACATGCTTAGCATGTTCTTCATTTTCGGTTTTCTAAATCTAAATGCACATTTCATATTTTACTTTGTCTTCTAGAGTTGTCCTTTGCAGTTTTCTATTCAGCTCTTTGAGCATCTTTTTTTTTCCTTCCCCATTTGCCTTAGCTCATACCTTGTTAAGAACATTGTTCAGAGTCTCTTTGGATAGCCCTACGATGTTTTCTTTCTTCCTTGTCTTTTTACTGACATTGCTTTCATCATGAATGATGTTGTTGATGTCCCCCCACAGCTCCTCAAGTCTGTGTCAATGCAGCAGATCTACGCTTCGGAAATGGATGGATGTAAAATCTACCTCCACATGTGTATAGACTGAGGAAGAAGATATATTTAGAAACAATAATATAACTTCCTAACCAAAATTCTCTTTGGAGCAGATATGTCCAGTGAAATATATCATTTGATTTATGCTTTATCATTTGATTTATGCTTCCATGACCCTTATGCTACTGCTTCCATGACCCTTGACTGTGTCTCCAAGTAAAACTTTGTGTTGAGATGTAATCCACACTGAAAGTTTTCTTAGACTTTATCACTAAATGCTTAAGTCTTTTGTACTTTCCTCAAGTAAGGTGGGAGTCATCTGCATATTGAAGGTAGTTAATGAGTTTTTCTCCGATGATAATGCTGCATTATTCTCCATAGAACCTAGCTTCTCGAATAATTTGCACAATATATTGATTGAATCAGTACTGGAGAAAAGATGAAAAAAAACCTCTTAGATGATGCTTATGAAAGTAGAAAGCCATTAAAGAAGATAAGGACTCTCCAGAAGATGCTTGTTACAGTTGCTGCAACAATGGTTTAATATACAGCAGCAATGATGAGAAAAGCACAGTGCCGGCCGATGTTTGTTTTCCTTTTGTACATTTGGTCACTCCGCCTTAAAACTCCTCAAGGTACATAACAGGTATATGTGTGGGGACTTCAAGAAATCCATGAGAAAATTGAATTAGAATTATTGAAATAATTCCGTGTATTTTTGAAGGTCCTCTGTGTGTACATATAAATATATAAAATGAATTGGAAAATTTCAAAAAAGCAGAAATTATGGTCAACTAAATAAAATCATGGTTATCACAAGAAAATATTAAGTATCTGATAACCAAAGTGAAACATTTTATGGGATAGAGTAAGAAAAATTTCTTAAACACGTACTTTAATTATAAAATTCCCCTTATGATTCATATTAGACTAGCATTATGTATTTAATGCAGAATCTATGAAAAATAGAAACGTAATTAAATTAAGAAAACATCAAGAATTAATTTATTATAATATAATAATACAATAACAAAATTTTCACAAACCATTAGTAAAATAAATTATATTGTTTACAACACATTTTATGGAAATAAAATATGGGTGAATAATACATTTTCATATATATTGTTTTATAGCATACTCTATTAATTGCTAATGCATAAACCCATTTAATAAAATTAATAAAAATCCACTATTAGGTGAATTTTATTTTAGTCTTAATATTTCCTAATATTTGCTAATTACAAATATTATTATGAAGTCTATTCAAAATATAGGATGCACACTTTTTCCATCATATCTTTAGGGTAAATTAATAAATATACATTTGATTTTAATTATCAGCTTTGTCTAGACTTCAAATATTCCTGAAAATTTCTTCAAGACCTTTTAAAATATTTCATTCCAAATACTTATTTTTAAGTTTATACTGATAAAATGATGTTTCATATTGGAAATCATTGTTATTTTTTATTTTACTCAACCTTAGACACAGAACATTACTGTTCCCCTATTTTTCTCAATAATGAGTTTTTTCCATGCTGTTTTTTAAAGAGATAATTGCATGTGTGTAATTATATTAGATGAGATAAGCTCTATTGGGCCTTATATCATAATAGAGTGAGAAATTCCTTTTGGAAAAATTCATATTTATATAAGTACGAGCAGGGTCAAGATGAAGGTGAGAAATTACTCTTCTGTCCGTAAGATGACTAATATGAACAAGCTCATCTGAAGAGGACCATTATAATTTTAAGGACAGAAGAGCAATTATTACTCATTTTTTTCTTATAATCAAAAATATGGATAAGGAGGGACGACAAACTGGTGGCAAAGAGGAATTCACCAGAAAGGGAATGCAACGTAGAATAATGGGTTCTAAATCAAAGAAGTAGATTGTGGAGAATCATGGCCACCAGGGTAGGAGAAATATTATTATCAACATGCAGGACGCAGATGACACAATCTTGCTTGCTACAAGTGAAGAAGACTGGAAGCACTTACTGATGAAAATGAAGAATTTTAGCCTCCAGTGTGTATGAATTTAAAGATAAAAATCTTCACAATTGGACCAATAGATAACGTCATGGTAAATGGAGAAAAGGCTGAAATTGGCGAGGACTTCATCTTGCCTGGATCCACAAGCAATGCTCATGGAAGCAGCAGTCAAGAGACCAGATGGTGCATTGCAGTCGGCAATATGCTGCACATGATCTTCTATAGTACTGAAAAGAAAAGATGGTACTTTGAGGACTAAGGCGACCCAAGCATGCGATTTTTTTTCAATTGCCTCAGGTGTACTTGAAAATTGGACATTGAATAAGGAAAACCAGTGGGGAATTGATGCGTTTGAATTGCAATCCAGAAGAAGAGTATTCAAAGCGCTACAGAGTGCCCAGAGAACAAACAAATGCGCCCCGGATGGAGTATGGCCCCAGTGTTCCTTAGATGCAAGGCTGACAAGAGTTTGTCTTAAATACTTTGGACCTGTTGTCAGGAAAGACCAATCGCTGCATACAAAAACATCATGCTTGGTAAAGCAGAGCAGCAGTGAAACGGAGGAAGGTACTCAAAGAGATGGGCGGGCAGACTGGCTGAATGAATGGGCTCAGGTACAAGACCAATTGTAATCACGGCTCAGGATCCGCAGTGGTTTCTTCTGCTGTGCGTGGGTTTGCTGTGGGTCTGCACCGCTGGATGGCATCCAACACGATCCAGTCATTGCTTTCCTCGAGCTCCCTGTTACACCCTCTGTGGTAACTCCTGAAGGCTCTTCTGTTTTACTGACCCTGTATTTTTATCAAGCATGGTGTCTTTCTACGTAGACCAGTTTATCCTGATAATATGTATAACGTTTCTGAGAGAAAGTCTCGCCGTTTCTATTTCTAAGGAACATCTTTGGTTGTACTTCTAAGACACACTCCTCTGGCAGTCCACGCACATTCAGTATTACAAATGCACTATGAGTTCATGTTTTTCTTAAAGAAGATTTTGCTCTTTCATGTATTAAGAACATTATATTTTAAATCACTCTGTTTTCCAAGATATACATTTGGAGCCTCAAGCTATGTGATGTAACTGTCACAAATGAAAGCTTTGAATATGTAAAAGTCAGGTAGATGCTTAAAACCGAGCAGGAGAACCAAAAGTTGACATTTCAATTTTATTGTCCCTTTTTAAAGTAAGAGCATTCTCTTGAACTTTCTGGATCCACCTACGTATTCTTAATCCACCATCTACTACAAACCTCCTAAAGATAGCGTTCACTTACTTAGTGTCACAAAGTTTATATACACAATGGAACATTTGAAAACTTACTGGAAATATTAATAAAACTACAACAGATACATTGAAGAAATAACAACGCAGACTTTAAAACTATATTCCCTACTCAAATTCAGTGTTTTCCATCTTGTGAATATGTCACCATTTTGAAGTGCATTCATCAAATCAAGATGAATGGATTTTATTCATCTGCCATAAATCATATTAAGTGAAACCACATCCAATTTTATTCAGACTCAGAATAACATAGCTGAATCTACCTTGATGTCTTTGGAGTTTCTAATGGAAATTCATGGGCACAATAATCCAATTTACTTTTGATAAGTTACTGCCAAATGTCACTCAGGGATATATATTTTTTTCCCTTTAAACTCCAAGAGTAAAAATTTAAAGAAGGAAAGATTATGTACGTCAAAACCATTCGTTCTGAATTTCAGAAAACTGTAGCACAGAGGCCAATGATAATGTGCTTAGTTAGTCACATAGTACATGAAAATGTGAAGTTATTAAATATTTGAAGTGACAAAATTTTAACATGCAATACTTTGTAGCGGGAAAGTCATCGATAAACATTTTTAATAGAGATTTCTTTCATTGCAAGGCCAAAGGAACTTTTATAGAAAGGAATGATGTTTTAGAGATTATTTGTTTATTTTCCTGATCCTCCACAGCAGGGAATTAATCGGTAGATTAATATATATTCTTTAATCCAAAATTAAATGATGGCATACCTTAAAATAACAATGAGCAATACAATTTAGGTTGTTTGTTTGTTTTAAATGTTATTGTTAGCATTAGGCATCACCATTCTGAATCACATCAACCCTATGTACAATAGAGAGAACCACCACCAGGACCTGCCCCGCCTTCACATTGGTTGCTATCTTTGAGCCCATTATTGCAACCCCTGTGCCCATCCAGCTCTCAAGGGTCTTCCTCTTCTGTTCCCTGCCCTTCCCCTCTACAAAGCACGTTGTCCTTTTCCAGGGAGTATGCGCTCCTACTAACATGTCCCAAGTCTTTGAGCCTAGCCATCCTTGCTTCGGAGGAACATTCTGGTTACGCTTCTTCGGAGACAGATTTGGTTTTCATTTGGCAGTCCATGGTACTTAAACTATTCTCTGCCAGCACCATAATGCACATGTACTCAGACTTTTTCAGTCTTCCTTCTTCAGTGTCCAGCTCTCAAGCGCCTGTGAGCCTTGCGTCAGCGAGCCTTTACTCCTCAAAATGACACTCTTATTTTTCAACACTTTCACGAACTCTTGTGCAGCAATTTTGCACAATGCAATGCAAGGGAGCCTTTGAGCTCTTAAAGGATGCTTCCATGTGTTTTTATTGTAGATCCGAGCAAGCTAAACTCCTGGACAATTTCCATCTTTGTTTCTGTTTTGGTCCATCTGTGATTTTTATTTTCTTTACATTGAGTTGCAAACATACGGATGGCTACAACCGTCGATCTTCATCATCCAGTCCCTCGAGTTCTCATCACTTTTGGCAAGTAAATCTGGGTCAGCTGCATCTCAAATGTTCATAAGCCTCTATGAAAGCGTGATGCCATATTCTTCTTCACATAGTCCAGTCCTCGAAGTATTTGTTCAGCATAAAAACTGCCCAGGTAGGGGATGTGGTAGGGCATGGAGCGAAGGTGGAGATTTGAACTGAGAATGTGCAGAATCAGTGCAACAGTTGCAGTTACATTTTCCAGAAATTCTTGCCATCCTCAGTGGAATTTCCTTTCCCAAGTGAATTATAAACTCTAATTTCACATGGGCAAAGAGAGAGAAGGAGGATCAGTTATAGAGGCTGGTATAGTGATTTCTTTCTCTCTTCCAGGAGATTTTAAATAAATATTCTCTAATCAAAAGCTGTCCCCCCCAAAAGGGGGGCCACTTTTCCTGATTTTAAACCATACAGTATTCCTTTGCTCTGTTCCAAAGGCTGCCAACTGTTGTAGGCACTGCTTCTCCATGAGCACAATTAAGTGTCTGGAATTCCCATTCTGGTTTTTTTTTTTTTTAGAATTCCCAATATTTTCACTGCTCGTTAGTCATTTTGTTGGAGAGCAATTTCAGTTCATTTTCTTAAAGAAGGAGTTAAAGCTTTGTTGAAGGGGGATTCTGCTATATATTGACTTCTGAAAATTTCCAGAGAATATCCCCAGAAACCATCAAGCTTCCTCTTGTTTAGATGACATGCTAAAAGAAAGACAATAAGCTTGAACATAACATGGGGGAAGAATTTCAGAGTGGAGAGGTATTGAAACCTAACGATGTACATTTAAAGGACTATGTGCTGATTTAGATTCAAAATTGGTTGACTCTTCAGAATCGATTGAATGAAGAGACAATCCATAAAGTTATTTATAAAAACATTAATCTGTGAAAATTAATGACAATGTGAAGGAATACTTAATAAATAAGACTAATTGCCTGAGCTAGTAGTCCATTCGAAACTGAATAAAAGACCCTACTATAGACGACAAAGTGGTGGTGCAGTCCTTCAAAGCTCAGCAGTGAACTAAAACATGGGCAGTTCTAATGTACCGTGTAAGTCTGGGTTGACTGGAGAAACAAATCCAGAGACACCCATATGTGTGTAAGAGAGAACTTTATATCAATGTGCAACTGTATATTGAGAAAACATCACAACCCAGTCCAGATCATGTCCAAAAGTCTGATATTACCCCATATGTCAATACTGGTACGTAAATTCCTCTTTAGACTCATGCTGCCATGCAATGATGCTAAATGCGGGAAGATCACAGGCCAGTGGGTGAAAAGTTTTGAGGATCCAGTGGTGGTGGAAGCATCTCAGTTCTGGAATGGGTCTCCAGGCGGCTTCTCCAGCTCCAGGATTCAGTTGCTTTGGTGTAGTTCTATGTGGCTTGTCAGCAGGAAGACCTAGCAGCAAGTGTCTCCCGCTTCCAGGAAGGAATAGAGGAGCTCCCAAAATCCTCAGGAGAAGGCCTTGCCCACACAGAGACCTCATTGGCTACAGCTTCATTGACAGGCTCCACTCTACCTTCTTGAAAGTTGATGGGAGATTATGTAACTGCCAGACCTACCAACTGTTTCCAAGGAGAAAAGTATGGCAATCTACATTTGAGAAGATTTCAGCCTTAGAAAGCCTATTGAGCAGTTCTACTTTGCCCTAAAGGGATGCTATGATTGGAACTGAATCCATGCCAACGAATTTGGGTTTGTTATGTTAGCTGCTTCTGTTTTTGGTAAATACCAGTGAAAAATAATGAATAATAAGCCCTGGTAGTGTCGTGGGTTATGTGTTGGGCTGTGAACTGCAAGGTCAGCAGTTTAAAACCACCAGTTTCACCACCACAGAAAGATGAGGCTGTTCACTCATAAAGATTTACAGTGTCTGGAAACTCGTATGGGGTGGTTCTAAACGCTTTTATGGGTTTGCTTTGGGTTATAATACTCAAATGTACATTTGCTAGTGACTCATAGTATGGGACATTTTAACAGTGTTCTAATAGACAAGCCACCGTGCATAGAGAGTGTATTCACAGACCGTGAACATTTTGAATGCTTCGGAGGTCTATTGTAAGGGACATTTCGAACTCCTTTGAATTCCTCAGCTCTTTTCACCTGCCATTTCAACACAAAAAGTACTGTCATTCTACTATCATGTCTTTCTTCCTATTTAAAAGTCTAATGAGTTCCCACACTGATCGCGGATTTTTATATCCAATTTGTCTTCGTTGGTCACATTGTTAAATAGATTTTTGCCAGACAGCCTTGTCAAGTACTGTCCTGGAAGCCAGGTTAAGATTAACACAGATGTCGTTTTCTACTGCCAAATGTTGTTTTTGTGGGTGTCTCTTTATGCAATTGAATTATCATTTTATAAAGCAGCTGAAATATCCATATTTCTATTTCTTTTTGCAGACATAAATTGTTGTGTTCTATAAATGTCCCACACAACTGTGTCTAGAATATAGATAAGGCAAAATTCACATAATGTAATCATAGAATAGATACTTTCTTCTCCTCTGATTTCCTGCTCTCCTGTTTTTTCTATTATCTGTGAGAACTACCCCTAGTATAAATAAAATATTTGTATTTGAGAATTTTTACTCCTCATGCTTCATTTCTGGAAAAGATCAAGATGACCTTTTTTATCTAGTCCTTACATCTTTCGATTAAAAATTAACACTTAGTTCATATAGAAAAATGAAAATTTATTACTACCTGTGTCAAAAAATGAAGCATCATCAAATGTGTCACAAGACCCTATGTAGTCAACACTCATATAATAGGAATCAGTTATCTGTAAATATGTATTCAAAAACACACAACACAAAACTCTAAGAACATAAAATAATGGAGTTGGGCCTCACAATAAAGTATATACTGCCCCTAAGTTATGAATGGAATACATTCTTAATCAAGAGTTTATAATTTTGTTAGAGCTTCAAGCCAGATCTAGTAAAATCATATGTCATCAAACAGCATTCATTGAAACAACTGTCAACAAATAAATTCACACACTACTTTGAGCCATTAGCTGATAAAGAGGTATTTTTGAAAGCTTGTTTGATGATTAATGTGTGCCTGACCTTAATCATAGTTTTCTCAACTAATTTTATGCATGGCAAAGTTGAACAATGATAAAGAAAAATACATGATGATAGATGGATAGATAGGTAGGTAGGTAGGTAGGTAGATAGATAGATAGATAGATAGATAGATAGATAGATAGATAGACAGATAGATAGACAGATAGATAGACAGACAGGTGGATACAATCAAATGTGTGATGAGATCAAATAAATCAGTCATAGATGCAGTAGAACAAGAATATTTCTTAGAAGCAAGGATTATGAGACGTTGCTTGGCTTACTTTGAATAACAAATCACCAAAAAGGAAATGATATTGGATAAACTAGGATACTAATAGACATGAGACAAAAGAAATGTGAAATATGAGGAGTCTTCGAAAGCTTCAATGGAATATGAGAGGCCATTAAGAGATCAGGGGAAAGTCCATTATCTTTTAGTTCCAGTTTTCTAATACATGTTTGAAGTTACCTCCTAGTTTGGCACAGCAGTCCCAGCAATGGGCCCACAAATTCCAGCAGTTATGAAGAAAGCAGCAGCCCACGTGCATTTCGCTCCTCTGTACATAAGATCACAGTGAGCCCCTTGACTTGATAGTCGCAAGAATCTTGTGTATTTATTATTATTTTACCAATACGTGACATATATGATTCAGATGCTGAATTGTCTTATTGTGTGAACACACACGTACTACTGCACTTGAGGAAAGTTATCACTGTAATGAAATCCTCTCTACTTTCACTCTTCAGGTTTAGATGCCAAACACCAGATTATTATGTGAAAATTGGCAATATTTGCCAATGGAAAATGAGGTCACTTGATCACAAAAGGGAAGATGTTTCTGTTATTACATAAGTGTAGTCATATCACAATACATTTACCAAATTCCATCGTTCCATAACTATAAAATTCCATGATTAAATAACTAAACAATTTCATAATTACCTACCTCTCAAACCACTCAGACTCAGCTCAGCAACAGCACCAATTAGCCTTAATTGTTATACCCAGCATCTTGCTCATGTAGCAACTCATTGTTCATGATTGCCGAATATGCAAAGTGAATGTGTACAAAAGTAGAGAGTGCATTTTGTTATTGCTGTAAATAAAAAATTTTAGACAATAAGGTAGTTGATAAATGAGGAATATGTATACATATGAGTAAGTAGTCAGTAAATTATTGTTGAACTGAACACATGAAGTTGTATAGTGCAGCTCACAATACTATTTCACAAATTATTTATAAAATTAGCATTCATTTAGCACATAAAGTTGATGAAATATGAATGCTGTCCTGGTTGGTTGTTTGGTACTAGAAAATCATTATGACTCAGAGTGATCTGACTTCCGTACACAGTCTTGCCCAGTCCTGAACCATCCAATGGCAACTCTGTTGTGCAAGATGTCTTTATAGTATTGAAAAGTAACACTAAGGTGTGCCTGCCCCAACCCATGGTTTTTTTTCAATTGCCTCATATGCTTGTGGAAATTGGACACTGAAAAAAAAAGCCCATGGAAAAACCGGTGCGAGTGAATTATGGTGCTCGAGAAGAATCCTGAAAGCACTGTGGAATCCTGAAAGAGCACAGTCATCTGTCTTGGAAGAAGGGCTCTGCAGAGGCCAGGATGGTAAGACTTCATTTTATCTACTTTGAACGTGTTGTCAGGAGAGCCCGGTCACCGGCGAAGGACACTGTGCTTGAGGAGGTAGGAGGTCGGTGAAAAAGAGGCAGGCCCTCAAGGGGGATGGATGAACACAGTGGCTCCACCAATGGGCTCAGGCACAGGGACAGTGTGTGCTTGGTGCAGGACTGGGCAGTGGTTCCTGCTGGGGCGTATGGAACTATGAGCTGCTATGATTTGGAACTGACTGCCCAATTTGACATCTCCCACATGAACAAAACTCGTGACGTCTTCTTATACCATCGACTGTCCACTACGAGTCTCCTTCTCTTTTGGGAAGGGTGCCATTTTCCTCCACAGAAAGGACAACATGACCACGTAAGACAGAAGCATGTGTGTAGAAGACAATTTTTATTTCTAACGATGTGGTAACTAGAAACTTTATTCTCGGAAACAGACAAAGCTGAAATGAAAAATCATTTAAGCAACTCTGCAAGAGAAAACTAGTAATTAATGTGGGTTTTCTGTGTCCCCGCCTGCTCGCCGAGATTGGAAAGGAAGGAAGGAAAGAAGGCAGGGAGAGAACAGTAATCATGAAATGGGGTTGATGTGAGCTGGGGTTCATGATCCATTGACAAAGATAATTAGCCATGGTGTCAAATCAAACCAGAAATAGAAAGCGCATTCTATGTTCATTTCAGAGACCGTTTGTGGCTCACACGGTTAAGCACCCAATCACTCATTGGAAGGTCAGCTGTTGGTTAGCTTCTCAAGGGCCACAGACATGTAACTCTAGGGAGCATCTCCAAATGGCACACATGGGGTAGCCGATCACCGGTCGCTAACCCCCAAGTTCATTGCAGATGCTCTGTATTGTCTGCAACCTAATCATCGTGTCCTTATTTTCGTTTCACTCTGTATTTAAACAAGACAGGGGTTTCAGTTCTTGCCGTTAGGAAACCTCGACCCAACGTGCAAAACCGGGAAAGCTACACCAAGAAGAAGCTACAGCCATTTAAAAATTACTGGAATTTTGAAGACTCAGTAAGGAGTGAGAAAACCTTTATAAATCACAAGTGCCAAAAGTCTGAAGATAACACCTAATTTCCTGAATTCTAAATCATCTGCTTATTGAATGTTAGTCTCAAATGGGGGCGTAAATTATGTAGGAAGTAAATTTTTACTGTGGCTTATTGAACATATTTGCAAAATTCTTGGCAGAAGTACTGCATTACTTAAGCTTGGTAAGACCAAGAAATATGGTAGTTTCTAGATTATCAATATCTAGAAACACAAACCAGTTTGACTGGATATGTTCGCTTTTTTTTAAGTTTGGAAACTTATACTACTTATAGAGGATTCTTCGCATTATTATATTTTGTCCAGGTTTCTTTGTAGATTTGTAGATAAATTAATATAGTCAATAAATAATGGTTAGTCATGTATGCAAACTACTCAGGCAAAAGAATAAACACAATTTTGGTCATTGTTTTTACAGCATACAAAACAGAGTCATCCTTCAGAGTGTCTTTTTAATAAGTAGGGAGTTAAAGGTAGGGAGACTCCATTTCCGAAGTAACAAATGAAATAGGCAAGTGTTGAGTTTTTCTGTATGTGATAACAATTTCAAAAGGTAAATAATTGTACAAATATAAAGAGTAATTTGTCTCTAATAACTATAAACAGTAATTTGTCTCTAATAACTATACAGGGCTGCTTATGGGCCGTTTCAAAATCATATTTGACTGATTTTTTTAAATAATTAATGCTTAGGATGTAGAAATAGAGAAAGAACTCTACTACTGTTGCTGTTTTTTAATTAGTAAAAAGAAAAGGGGAGTTGGGGAAGGTCATGTTAAAGAGAATAGCAATCATCAGAACTTAATTATTTAAATGAAAATATATATAATTTTATGCTTAGTTATTCAGATAAAATTTAGATACGTTGAGAAAACTAATGGGAATTTCAGTAGAAAAATAGAAACAGAAAAGTCTAAAGAAACTTCTTGAAATAGAAAACATGAAATCATACTTCAATTGTTCCCAAAGGTTCAAAGTTTGTTTGACAAAACTGAAGAAGTAGAGTTAACTCTAAATGACCAATAACATTACTCAAAATGATAAACCTTCAGCCTGAAAATCAGGAAACACTCGGTACTGGTGCACAAAATGATTGAGTAATATCAAAAGGAAACAGGAGTCAACTGAAAGAGCTTCTCATAGTTAAAGCTGAATAAACGATTGAGCACAAAATAAATGTTAAAATGTTGAATCATATTTCAAGTTGAAAAGTAAATATTAGTGAGTTAGTGCTGGTATACTCAAATGAATAATATATGTGCATTTATATATGCATGGATACATATACACGATAGAGAAAACTGACCATATTCCTAAATAATTTATGTAAAATTAATTTTCTGTTCATAAGGGATAGCCTTGGGTTGCCTTGAGGGGCTTGTAAAGTATGGACAGACCGAAAGCAAACAGTTTTACAGCGGAGAAGCCTGACAAAAATCCTCTCAGCTGTGTGATCACATTTCACTTCAAATGAAATAAACCACGTATTGCTTGTTTATTTGATAACTATGTGATGAAAATGTTTTATTACCTCTGTGGTCTGCCTCTTAAACTTATGTAACCCCAATACCACGGGCTCATAAACCTTCATAGTGTTTCCTTCTCTCTATAAAGAATGTTCTCTCAGCCCCTCACTAGTGATAGATTTGGGCTCTACCCTACACAGATCTGATGTCATTAACGTAACAAAAAGCCATTCACAAAGAAACTTCTATCCACAGGTATATGTTAACACAAATTTGGGAGAGATAATTTTCAATCCATAACACCCAGTGTAATAATAAGGAAACAATGAGATAAATTTCAACAAAGGTGTATCCTACTAAACATATCATATTTTTCCAATTTTTCCAGATCATCAGTCGGAAAATTCTGAGAAACTGTCATAGCCTCAGGATGGGTATGGAATTCCAACAAAGCCTTATATATTATATATTTAAACATCACCTCATATCTGGACCAATTCTGGGGTTTTGTTTTTCAGGTTTCTGTTTGAATCATTCATTAAATATGCATATAATAAAATTATATTATTACATATGGATAAAATACCCTATTGCTTGCTAAACTTGAAAATAAAGCAGTCTCTTGAATGTGGTGAGTCACATGATATAGGAATGTGTGAGTAATTAGAATTTTTCATTTTATGCTTCACTGTGCATCAGTTTTGAGTTTGGAAAAAGACATTATATCTTGTTTTTGCCATTATAATATCATGCAAAATGGTTTCATACTCTAAAATGGGAACTATTTTTAATATAGGCAATATTCTCCCACACTTCTTTAACTATGGAAACTACTGATCTACTGATCTTTTCATCCTTAATATCGTTTTGTCTTTGAAATATTCTACAATTGGAATCATAAAGTATATCATCTTTACAAATTAACTTATTTCATTGAGCAATATATACTTAAGACCCATATGTTTTTATTTGATAGTTAATTCAGTTTCATCATTGCATAATATTCCATTGTATGAATGTGACTCAATTTATATATTTAAGGATATCTTTGGTGAGCATAAGTAAGTTGTTACAAAATTTTGTGCATATTTTTGTATGCAAACAAGCTTTTCAAAATATTTGATAAATAAAAAGGATTGAATTTTTTGGTCTGATCTTTATTCTTATTCTGTATGTATAAATCAGACTTTTTTGCATTCGGTGCATGTGAGAGTGTTTATTTAATTTTTTAGGCATTATTTGAATTTAAGATATAATGTTGTAACATAACTATAATGTAAATTTCTTGATCAGTGATACCCGATTTGCTTTATACAATCCTTTTATATCTCTGATTGGGTGTATTCCTAATTATTTCATTTTTATGTCACTATATTCCAGAGAGCTCTTTGTTATATACAGGCATGTGATTGATTTTTGTATGTTAATCTTATGTTCAACTACATGGCTGAATCTATTGTTTCCTTTTTGGGGGTAAATATTTGGAATTTTTGTACATATGAAATTGCAACATTGGTTAATAGTGAGAGATTCACTATATCCTTGGCAACTTTGGTTCCTTTGATTTCTTTTTGTTGTCAAATAGCTCTGGAAAAGACTTCCCACACCATGTTGAATAATATCAGTGATAAAAGAAGACATCCTTGTCTGGTTCTAAATGACAAGAGAAATGCTTTTGCCTTTTGAGGTAAAGGCTCTTGCTTTTGTCCATGTAGCTTTTTTTTTAATGTTAGGTTTTTTGTTTTCTTTTCTAAAATCATTTTATTAGGGTGTCGTACAACTCTTATCACAATCCGTATATAAATCCATTGTGTAAACATTATGGAAAGCACATTTGTACATTCATTGTCCTAATCATTCTCAAAACGTTTGCTCTCCACCAAAGCCCCTGGCATCAGGTCCTCATTTTTTCCCCTCCCTCCCCACTCCCTTCTCCCTCATGAACCCTTGATAATTTATCGATTATTATTTCTTCATATCTTGCACTGTCCCACATCTCCCTTCACACACTTTTCTGTGGCCTGTCCCCCAGGGAGGAGGTCACATGTAGATCCTTGAAATCGGTTCCCCTTTCCAATCCACCCTCTATATGCCCTCCCAGTATCGCCACTCACACCACTGGTCCTGAAGGGATCATGCGCCCTGGATTCCCTGTGTTTCCAGTTTCCATCTGTAACAATGTACATCCTCTGGTATAGCCAGGCTTGCAAGGTAGAATTCAGATCATGAGAGTGGGGGTGTGGGTGGGGGTGGTGTGAGGGAGCATTTAGGCACTAGAGGAAAGTTGCATTTTTCATTGTTACTGCATCGTATGTCCTTGAAGACAGTATTTCCATTTCTCTAATTCTTCCCCCAAGTAATTTGGTATTTTTGATTTATGCAATATCAAAATACCAGTTGGGCATCCTCCAGGGATTCAAATTTTGTTTCACTTAAAAAAGTTTGAATTTTGTATATATATATATATATATATATATATAAAAGAAATCGGAAAAGGTAAGTGGAGAAAAGTTTCCAAGTGATACCTTCCTAAGACAGCCTCTGCTACCCTGGAAAAATGAAAAGGTACATTATTATGATGAAAAAAGGACCTTCTTCTGAATGGTTTTTTGGAATGTGGCTTTTAATTTTTCTAAACTTTCTTCATAATTAACCCCTGTGCTTGTTTTGAGTCCTTCAAGAAAACCTATCAAGACTACATCTGGGAATTTCTCCAAACAAGGAACTAACCTCCCTACCTAGGAACTAACCTCCTAACTAGCCCAGCAGATCTCTGGAAGGTCATGGTTTTGATTGGCACTTTTATTTGAAGGCATGTTAATGAGTCTAAGACAATTGTTTGTACTACTGGGAGAATTCAACCTGCCATTACCCACTGATCACCCGATTTAAACATGTCTTCTTTGGAATAAACCTGCACATATTGGAAATGGAACCCTACTAACTTACATGTTGATGTTTACATTGTGATTTTGTTCTTACTGTAAATGTTGCTTTACATGTTGACTTTTATGTCATTTATTTCTTACTACACGCTTGTATTGAGATGATTCCTTTGATCTTTTAAGACTGTCTTAAAAAGTGAGGAGCTGATACCAAGGGCTCAAGTAGAAAGAAAATATTTCTTAGAATGATAATGGTCATAAAGGTACAAATGTGCTTTCCACATGGATGGATGCATGGATTGTGATGAGCTGTATGAGCCCCAATAAAATGAGTTAAAAAAAAAGACTATCATGCCTTGCATTGTTTGACTATGCATTTTGAACCTAACATGATTTAGCTCCTAAGGATAATGGGATGGCCCTGAGTCAATGCCAACTCATTGTGACCCTATAGGACAAGTTTAGAACTGCCTCTGTGGGTTTCCAAGACGGTAGTTCTTTTTGGGAGTAGAAAACTACACCTTTCTACTATGGAGAGCCTGATGGATTTGAACTGCTAACCTGACAGTTAGCAGCCCAACTGAGAATGTTACTCCTAAATCTACTTCATGTATAACAATAACATTTTCATATGTACCCTGGGTGTATTTTGGAGCTACCAAGTGCAAATCCACGAAATCATCAGGTCATCCATAAATTAACATTGAATTCCAATTTCCACATTCTCTTTACATCAGTCATTGCTATCTAGATACACATAGACAGTCATACACACACACCAAAAGACACATATGCACGCGTGCACACACACGTCTGGTATACGGTCACTACCAAAACATAAACAAACACATCACAGTCATGATTCTGCGTCATGGACACCCTGTGAGTTTCAGAGAAGACTGAGCGCCACAAGGTTTCCTAGGCTGGGACCCTTCAGAACAAATTTCCAGGCCTTTCTTTTATAGCACTTTTGGGCAGGTTCAACCCACCAAACTTTCATTTGTAATAAAATGATTTCCTGTTCGAAACACTCAATCTCTTACATTGTCACTAAGGTACATTATATTATGAATGGCTAAGACATAACTTATTTTATCACCACCATGTCTAGGAGATTTTCTCAAGTTCTAAATAAAGGCTTACTATTTAAACAATGACTTGTATAAAAGTAGATGTATAGCTCTTATCTGTGACCTTCCTCTATGAGATTATAACGTTTGTGTTCATAACCTGGTAAAAGAAATAAATAAAGCATTGTATAATGTTGTATACCACCACAATACATTTAGAAACAATTGATCGATCACTTCAGATCATTGAATGTGAGCTGATTGTATTCTTATATGAGTGGGTACCCCCCCCACCCACCAGAATTGTATTGGACAGAAAAGAGCTTTTATAGTATGTATTTTCCCCCTAGGCAACCATTGAGCAACTTGCCCTTTTGCTCGGACCTCTTTTGTGGGTGTGTGTGATGGGTGACTTAAGAGAACTGCATGGGGCTATGAGATTGTGTTTCCTGCTTGGGAAAAATGCGGCAGAAACTGTCATGATGTTGAACACAGCTTACAAGGACAGTGCTTTGGAAAACACTCAAGTGTCTGCGTGGTTTTCTTATTTCCAAAAAGGTGAAATGCCGATTGATAACAAAACCACATTCTGGCTATCCGTCAACTCCCAAATGGATGAAAATCTTGACTTGTAGTGCCTTTGGGGTTTATTCCACTAGGTCAGACTGTTAATCAAGCTTTCCAGTTAGAGGTTCTGAAAAGATTGTGTAACAGTGTGTGACAAAAAGGCCTGATTTGTGGCAGACAAGGGTCTGGCTTTGCCACCATGACAATGCAACTATTCACAGAGCCATCTCAGTGCACCAGTGTTTTGGCAAAAAAACCAGTGTCCTCTCGTGCCCCATGCACCTTACTCACCTGCCCTTACTCTGTGTGACTTTGTCTGTTTCCATGAATAAAGAGAGACATAAAAGAATAGCCATTTGACAACGTAGGACAGGTGAAAAAAGAAACCCATCAACCAAAAAAATTTTAAAAACCCAAAATGACGGAGGTGCTGTCAGCCATCCAAACAAATGAGTTTGAAAAATGTTTCCAAGAATGTAATTGTAGGTTTGACAAAAGTATGCATAATGGAGAGTACTTTGAAGGTGATAAGGGTTCTTTTAATTAAATATATAGCTTTGGGGGGAAAATTTTTTTGTGGGGCAGAAGTAGGTACTCTATATACCTGAAAAATTCCACAGAGAATCATGGTTCAGAGAAATTGACATTTATTTTGGAGAACACAATTCAATTAATGACAGACAAAACTTGTGGAATATAACTTATCAACCAATTAGTTTCTCTTTTTAAAAACTTATTATCATGAATAAGATGGGGTTCACATTTCATACCATCAATTTTGTATTAAAAAATTAAACTACTTACTGAAGCTCCCACACCCTATAATTTTCCTAGCACACCTTTCCCCTTTTCTCTCTCTATTAATTGTAATTAGTGCAGTTGTGTGCATGTATGCTTCCCCTCTCATTCAAATAACAACAATTAACTAGTTACAGTTCAATTGCTTTACACTGATATCAATTGTATATCCTTGAGATTGGGTCAATATACCATGTTATGGGTTTGTACCTTTAGTAACTGATGCTATGAAAAAGTCAACTTGGTTATGGAATTAAACTAAATAAATACATTTGGACCCAAGACAATTCAACTCACAGAAATTCTGTTCAACAGAGTAGAATATCACGTAGGGTCTTCTTGTCTGCAATGTATATAGCAGCAGTTTGCTTGGCTTTTCTACCCTAGAGACACTACCAGTCTTTTGTTTAGGAACCAATTAGCAATGATCGCACCATGCAGTCTGTTTTGACTATAGGATTAGATGACTCCTAATTGAATAGACGGTCAGCCAAAAGGCCCTAATTGTGTAATCCAGAATACATTTTATTAAAATGCCATGAACTGCAAAAAGAATAAACAAATTTGTCTTGGAAGAAGTAGTAAGAACGCTCCTGTGAAACAAGGATGGTGGGACTTGTTTGACAGATGTTGGTCATGTAGTTAGGAGACAGGCAGAAGGACATCAGGCTTGGTCAAGTAGAGGGGCAGTGAAAAAGAGGAAGGCTCTTTCCTAGATGAATTGACACCATGGTTGCAACAATGGGCTCAAGCATAAGAACAATTGTGAGGATGGCCCAGGACAAGGCATGCTTTTCTGATGTTGTTCTTGAGATCAATATGTGTTGGAACTGACTTAATGGCACCAAACAGTAGCAGCAATGCCCTATGAATATACAATATTCATCTATCCAGGGAATGTTTCTGTACATTTTCATCCTTATTGGAATGAGAATCAGAATTTGATGATTATTCTAGCTCTCAATATAATATGGGGAAGTCCTACATTTGTTTACAGTGACTGGGTGTCCACACCAACTTGATGACTGTCTGTGCGTACTGTTTATGTGGTGTGTGTGTGTGTGTGTGTGTGAGAGAGAGAGAGAGAGAGAGAGAGAGAGAGAGAGAGAGAGAGAGAGAGAGAGAGAGGATTTGAGGGATCATCCATTAAAACAGCAATAAACCAAAGAATCCCTTCAAATGAAGTGTAACTGTCAACCTCAGGCAATCCCAGCAATTGACACTGGGTGGGAGTCACAAGTTTTGTCAGATTCTAGATATTTCCAGGCATATAACAGACACTTCCTGTAATTAGTATTGGCTAATTAATTAGTAAAAAATCCTGGATTCCACTCCCCTAAGCACTCGATAGTGTTTTGAATTAACCACTTGAGTGGCTTTAGGGCATTCAAAAAGGTACCTGTTGTGTATGCCCTATTAAACAGAGTGAAGAACAGAGATGTACCGCGTCCCCTTTCTGAGCAGTTCACTTAAGAGAAGGACACCCTTCTTAGGCATCACATGCTTATCAGAGTGAGAAAGCAATTGCATCGAGTTTTCCTCATACTGTTTATCTTTAAGTTATATTTTCATCTTTCAGTGTTGTATAATTATATCACCACAGTGCTCTTCCTTGACATTTTGGGCATTTTCTTTTAGATTAAATATATGTATGTACTTTGAGCATATATACTTATGTATGGAATATTCTTTTAGATTAAATATGTGTATATACTTTTAGCATCTATACATATATATTCTTTTAGTTTATCACCCATTGAAAATTGTACAGCACAGTCATTTCTGAAGTGAGAACTCAACACAGTACTCTGTTAATGGAAAATACATGTAATTGTATTAAAGAGTATCTTAGTTAATTTATCTAAGAATATCTGCATCTAAGAATAAGGCTATTTATTCAATAATTTCATATATTTTTGACTTGCATTTTATGGAATATACTTTATTTTCAGTTCACAAAACTGAAGGCAAAGTTTATCCTGAACCAAATACTTCCTTCCAAAATTATGAAGAGAAAAATAAACTCATTGTACTTTCTTTTATATAAATATTGGTTTTGTATGCATATTGATCATAGCAGCCAATATACTTTATAACCATAAACAATATTTATCCCATTTTGTTTTGAATTATAATTCTCAAATATGGAACTTCAAAAATAATAAGTATATATTTGTAAGTTTCTGCTTGTAAACTTAGAAATAATATCCACATTATGAGTAAAATATTGTGAGAAATACGAAAAGTAAAATTACTAGAAACTAACACAATGAATATATTTTTAAATTATTCATATTTCCTTAACAGTATGGAAAATATTAAATAATAGATGACTTCATATCTCAAATGTATTGTTAAATATTTTAATTTAGGTAATTTTAATAATATTTATTAAAGTAATTTTTAATATATGAAAGATCCCCAAGATTTAATATATGAAAAATTCCTAAGTATTTTTAGATATTGATGCAAAATCTCAATATGCTAATTCGTTCCAAAGAAACTTATATTGACTATGTGCTATTTATAGACTTTGTTAATTTATTGTTCTTATTTTAAATGAGCAGATGCAAAATTAATTTAGTTTTAAGGACTGCTTCATAGCAATATGCTATTTTATGTGGATAACATACCCACATTTTCTGAACAAATTGAAGAAAGAAAACTGCAGATAAAATTGTCACTTAGATAAAGTGTTTGCAATGAGTTTTTGTGTGTAGTAGAAAATTGTTTTATATATGCCTGTCATAATGCTGTGTTTGCAGTTCAGTAAATATATGGCTGAAGTCAAATAACTGTGTCAGCAGTTGATTACAGATCAATACGTTCACAGTACTGCTGAGTGCTGAATTAAGAGGAAAAAGTTCTGTTTCAGAAACAAATAACCTGATGATTCAAGAAAACTCTTTTATTCAGGATATACTGTACTTCTCAGATTGTGTAAGTAGCATGGTATATAGATTGTAGCAGGGATATTTTTTAATTAGTTTCTTCATTTCAATAGTCATTTAAAATTTGTTTTATTATAATATTATCTCACGTACTGTGGTAGTTACATAATCTGTTGTCAATTTGAGACTTAAGAGTAAAGGGGTGGAGTTTAGCCTGTCAATCGGGTCTCAGCTTGATGACCTCATTTGGAGGCATTAGGAGATCAATCGCTCCCTGGAGGCAGGATGCACCTCACTCTCTGTGAGACCTTACTGACGATGAGGCTGATGGAGCTTGTCTGATGCAGCCAGAGCCCTGCGAGGTGGAGAAGCCACTTGGAGAGCCCTGCTAGCACTGAAATGCTTACACTGCCACTGGATCCACAAGACTTCCAACCCATGGGCTTGTGATATTCCTGCTTTGGTGTCATTGCTTGTGTTTCAGGGGTCTGAAGAGGACTTTATAGATTGATATTGGACAAATGGGCTAATATCGGACTTATGGACTTGATCTGGACTGGATTGGGATGTTTTCACAATAGACAACTCTTCTTGTTTATAAAGTTATTTCATATACACATATGCGAGCCTATGAATTTGCTTCTCTAGTTAACCAAGACTAACACCAGTACATTTAAATATATTTACACTTAAATATATTGTTGTAGTAATTTTCTTAGGGTATAAACATCCACCCATTATGTATGTATGTAGTGGGACTCCAGAGTGGGATCAGGGCAATGATTGAGACATATTGATTATGTTAGACTTAGGAATTTACAATATTGCTCCAGGGGGCTTGGCCAAGGCAGTTAAAGCATGACTTGTGACTAGCCAACCCCCAGTACAATGACATCCATCAAGGACACATGCAGGTTTGGAACTTTTTAAATATTAACTCTCTGAAGTCTCTTCCTTGGTTCATTTAATTCAGAATCCTCTGGATTTGTAGCCTCAGTTTAAAAATTGCCTTCCCTCTTCATAAAAGTTCTTTACTATTTGCCTGGAAAAACTATGTATAGATGCTGTTTTTTTTACCATAAGTTAAGATACTGATTTTTTTAAATATTTGGATTTTTAATGCTGATACACATTGCAGTTCATAGATTTTTATCTACAAAAGTAAAATGTATTGCTGAATCCTTAAAGTTCAAATAACTAGGATTCTTAAATTTCATAAATTGAGAAGAGATAATATGCACAGCTATTGAACTTCTGCTTTAAAATATTAAGAGCATCATTATATTCTTGTAGTACATAATTCAAAATACTTGTGGGCTACATATATTTAATAAATGCTTTATATGTTTTCACTTAAATATCATATAGTGTTTAAGTATTTCTTTCTTTTAATGAGCCATATAATTGTATGAATTCCTTCCTTCCTCATGTTTTATTGACAGTAAATAAATAAAGTATCTCATATCTGTTATAAACATAGGTGTGTACATATGTAAATACATTAATTCATAAAAGAGAGGTATTGCCTATGTAAATATAGTTATATGGCAATACACTGAGGTAGTGGATGGACTTTAGGTCTCTACTCATGCCCTGCAAGAACACTTCAACGAAAAAAAGGGAGGAACTAAAGGCAATGGCAGAAGATGTTCTGAACATAATAACATGCATAGAAAAAGCAGATATCGAGCTGCCACAGAAAGAAATTTTCAGAATGCTACTTGTATGAACAGGAGATGAGGGAAACGATACAGAAAAAGGATGGAATGATAGAAGAGGTAAAAGTGATAAACCAAAGGAAAATACAGGAGCTTAGGGAGGAGATAACAAAAACCAGTAGCAGACTCATGGGCCTCAAGAATCGACTGGAGGAATCAGAGAACAGCATCAGTGACTTGGATGTCAAGAAGACTTTCAAAAATCTAATATGACTGTCAGAGAAGCTGAATAAAACTTAAGAGCTATGTCTAATGCTATGAAGTGGAACAACATTAGAATTATTGGCTCACTGGAGGAAGACACAACAAAGAAGTCATCCGTAACAATAGTGAGAGAATTCTTGCAGGAAAACTTCCCCAGCTTCATGAATGAAAACCAGGCAACCATTCAGGAGGCTGAAAGAACACCAGATAGACTGAATCCCAAGAAGTCACCAATCCACATAATAGTTAAATTATCCAACTTTGAGGAAAAGAAGAAAATCATGAGAGCAACTAGGGAAAAACAAGCAATCACATATAGAAGTTCCAAAATAAGAATATGCTCAGTTCAGACCCATCATCAGAAACTATGAAGAAGAGAAGAGAATGGAGTAGCATATTCTAAAAATTGAAGATTTACAAGAACATGCAGGGTAGACCAGGAGTTTTTAGAAGGGTCTGTAACCCATGGCAATCAGCTTGATCCTGAATTAACAAGTGACCCTTAATGGATCTGGTTTCTCTCAAGAGAAATTGCTGTACTTGACCAGTGACTGTCTGGTTAGCAGGCCAGTACCACTAGGGGACTACAGAAGCCTTACATTTACTGCTAGGGATTCTTCAAAGTTTGGTACTGAGCTTCACCAAACAAAGGACAATGGGTTAGCTAATTATACTTACAAAGCCATTTAAAACTTAAAACTCCCAGACATCACCAAAGTCAAGGCTATTTAGTAAGTGCTTATTTCTAAATAGCTTATTTCGTTATGGTGTAGCTGGCTGAATAACATAGGAGGAGGACATGAAAGACTTCTCCTGAGATTGTTGCAGTTTTTTCACAGGATTCCTGCCATACCTTGATGTTTCATATAGGGAAGATGAGGCATGTTCCCATGACAATATATAGGACTCTGGGAGATAGATGTATCTGGAAGTCTCTCTGATATTTTATTGTATTTTCATTCTCTGGTTGATGAGATGATTACAACTCATATTAAACTTAGCTGATGAAATAGAACGTCCCCTCAGGTTGTCTATTCTGTAAGCCTTATGAGAAAATTCACAATTCCTTCTTCTATGGAACAATTAAGGAGATTATACCACTTATTCTAGGTTAGCAACCAAGCATTTAACATTTGTAGTACCAGATATCCTTTCTTCCTTCCTCCCTTGTGTCCTTCTTATGTTTATTAAAACCTCTTGTGAAACTCTTCAGGAATTGAAGAGTCAATTCATATGATAATTCACAAGTCACTTAATTAAACGAGGATGAAAAGTTTTATGTGGTTCATCTGGCTATAGTCTTTGTAATTTTGTTCCCTCTTCTCAACAAAAAATATTTAGAATATAATTTTTATAACTTTCTCCAATACTATTTTATGGTCCATCTCATTCAAGTCAGTAATGGAAATGCTCATATTATATTCTTAAATTAGCATTTTCTTTTTTCTTCTTTTAAAAAAATCATTTTATTAGGGGCTCATAGAACTCTTATAACAATCCATACATACATCAATTCTGGACAGCACATTTATACATTCATTGCCCTCAACATTCTCAAAACATTTGCTCCCCACTTAAGCCCCTTGCATCAGCTCCTCATTTTCCCCCTCCTTCCCCACTCCTTCGCCCTCATGAACCCTTGATAATTTATATATTATTATTTTGTCATATCTTACGCTGTCCCATATCTCCCTTCACCCACATTTCTGTTGTCTGTCCCCCAGGGAGGAAGTCACATGTTGTTCCTTAAAATCGGTTCCCCCTTTCCAGCCTACCCTCCCTATCCCCTCCCAGTATCACCAAGCACACCACTGGTCCTGAGGGGATCATCCGTCCTGGCTTCCCTGTGTTTTAGGTTCCTATCTATACCAGTGTACGTCCTCTGGTCTAGCCAGACTTGCAAGGTAGAATTCAGATCATGATAGTGGGGGAGAGGAAGCATTTAGGAACTAGAGGAAAGTTGTGTTTTTCATAGTTCTTATATCACACCCTGACTGGCTTGTCTCCTCCCCAAGACCCTTCTGTAAGGGGATGTTCCGTGGCCTATAAATGTGCTTTGGGTCTCCACTCCCTGCTCATTCACTATGGTAAGATTTTTTGTTCTGATGATGCCTGATACCTGATCCCTTGACACATTGTGATTACACAGGCTGGTGTGCTTCTTCCGTGTGGGCTTTGTTGCTTCTACGCTAGGTGGCCATTTGTTTACCTTCAAGTCTTTAGGACCCCAGAGGCTATATCTTTTGATAGCTGAGCACCATCAGCTTTCTTCGCCACATTTGATTGTTCACCCGCTTTATCTTCAGCGGTTGTGTTGGGAAGGTGAGGATCATAGAATGCCAATTTAATAGAAGAAAGTATTTTTGCAATTAGGGAGTAATTGAGTGGAGGCCCAATGTCCTTCTGCTACCTTATTACTAAACCTATTAATAAATAAAATAGACGTGGGTCTATTTTCCCATCCTCATGTATAAATATATTTGCATATGTACATGTATTTACCTAGACCTCTATAAATACCCTTTGTCTCCCAGCTCTTTCTTCTATTTCCTTTGACTTTCCTCCTGTCCCACTATCATGCCCAGTCCCCACCAGGGTATCAGCAATTTCTCTTGGTTACATTACCCTTGATCATTCCCTACCAGGCCTCCCACATCGTCCTCACCACCGATTTGGATCACTTGTTTTGTCCATGTCCCTGGATTTATTAACACCACTACCTTTCCCCTAACCCCCCTCCCATGACCCCACGGAACTGTCAGTCCCGTTGTTTTCTCCGTCCATTGTTCACCCAGCCTATCTTATTTAGACAGATCTCCGGGGATAATAACATGCACAAAAATAAGACAGAGTAAAACCAAGCAACAATATACAATAAATTTAATTTGCTTTATTTTTAATTGGTATATGAGAAGGACTTTAATTTTATTTAAAATATTCTTGCAGATCTTATTTTTAAAGGCCTTATAATATTCTTTACTTCACTTAAGACTATATTATTATGGATTTTGAATTTTCATTTTAATTGATTTTCTAAAATATTGCAAGTTTTTCTAATTTTTACAGAAAATTATTTTCTAAAAATACAAGAGAATTATATATTTATATATACATGTACATATAAGATATTCACATATACTTAAATATACATATACCCACAAGTATCAGGCAAAAAGAATTTCTATAGAATTATAGAAATCCTTATTAAACAAAAGTTTTAAAATGTGATGCTATTGGTTCTCAATATATCCTAAATCTAGGTCTATATGCTTTTTTATCATAAGTTAGGTGATACTTTCCATTTTAGATCATCAATCCTGCATTCTACAGTATAAACAACCAATTAAATCCCCAATAGCCACCCCTCTCTTGTTCCTTGATTCCCATTTTTCCTGTTGTGGAGATTATATATATATTCTTTTGGAAATATGTAATATAAATATAGTTGACATTTGGATCTCCAAATTTATATGAGTCTCTAACTAAGAAAATATAAAAGTCTATTGTTTCCATAAGTGCATAAAATATTTTTTTTCATTTGAAAATGAGGTTGACAATTGCTATACAGGCTAGTCACTAAAAAAATAGTTACTAAAGCAAGTGGTGAATTTGGAAGATAGAGGTGTACTTTTTTCTTTCTTATTTTTTATCATTTCATTGGGGGTTCTCACAACTTTCATCACAATCCATACATATATCCATGTGTGAAGCACATTTGTACATTTGTTGCCATCACCATTCTCAAAACATGTTCTTTTAAAAATATAATTTTATTAGGGGCTCATACAGCTTTTATCATAATCCATACATACATCAATTGTGTGAAGCATATTTGTACACTCATTGCCCTTATCATTCTCAAAATATTTGCTCTCTACTCAAGCCCCTGGCATCATGTCCTCATTTTCTCCCTCCACGTTCCTACCTACCTCATGAACCCTCTGTAATTTATAAATTATTATTTTGTCATATCTTGCACTGTCTGACGTCTCCTTTCACCCACTCTTCTGTTGTCCATCCCACAGGGAGGAGGTTATATGCAGATCCTTATAATCCGTTCCCCCTTTCTACCCCACCTTCCCTCCATCCTCCTGTTATCTTTACTCACACCACTGGTCCTGAAGGGATCATCTGCCCTGGATTTCCTGTGTTTCCAGCTCCTATCTGTACCAGTGAGGTGTACTTTTTTCATCTCTCTCTCACTCTCTTTCTTTCAGGATCTTAAGATTTCTGTAACTTCTAGGCATTTTCTATTTATTCTTAGTGTGCATTTTAGTTTAAATGGTTTTATGTAAAACATAAAAAAACAGATAAACAAAAAGAACATATTGCATTTGCCCAAACTGTGAAAAAAAACCATCAAATTCACTGCTATTGAGTCGATTCTGACTCATAGCAGCCGAAAAGACAATAGAACCACCACTTCCACTCCACCAAGGCTCTTTCTGTATGTGCCCACGTGCTTGCATTTAATAGCATTTAAATTTTAAGTGTTAAAAATCAAAGACTTCACTTTGAATACTAAAGTGACCTTGACCCAAGCCTTGGTATTTTTAACTGTTTCATATGCATACCAAAGCTAAAAACTGAATAAATTGATGTTGGCCAAAGTGTAGCAAGGATGAATTTTAGAAGTCAGGATGTAAAGGATGATATAATCTGTCTCACATGCTTTAGATACATCAAGAGGGCTTTTCCCCTGTAAAGGACAACATGCTTGGTTAAGGGACAAGTTAGTAGAAAAAGAGTAAGACTGTCAATGAGGTGGAGTGACAAAATGTTGACCACTATTAAGGGTTCACACTTTTGAGCAGAACAGCCAATTAATTCATTCTAAGAAAGACAAAGGGGTTTACTAGGTGACACCAGCGAGAAGGGAGACAGAAATGGAGCTTGCCTATTTAAAATAAGAATAGAGAGTATATGCCTTTTACTTTGTAATTTACACTTTGGTGTATCACATACAGAAGTTTTACATTAACTAGGATAATCATAGGAAACAATTGTTGACCCTGAACAAAAGGAGAGAACAATGAGGTTCTTTTAAGTCTTAGTCTCGGGATGTAGCTGCTGATTAACCACAAAGCAGCAATTTTATTTTTGATCACTATCAGGTAAATAATTGGGATCCTCAGTGATATTTTGCCTTACCAGGAGACATCAGCCTCCAACCTGTTTGCCTCTGAACAATGTAACAAACTGTAAAAGAATTCCCATAGAATTTAGGTGGGGGTATCAAAGAAAAGATGGTGTATACTAAACTAAATGAAGTTAATCAACTGAATTAGGCTTACCGCATTAAGTAAATTAATGTGGGATATGCAGTGGCTGCAAAAATGAGCTCAAACATTAGAAAAAAATTAGGGCAATATTTCTTTCTGTCGCAACCAGTGTCACTGTGATTCAGAACTGACTTGATGGCACATGATAATAACAGCATGGGGGTGTTTCTGAAAATAATGTAACCTGAATGAAATCAGGAGTACAGTTATAAGAATATATGGGGGCTGAACATCCAATTTCTGGGTGCTAGCTCTAGGAGAAAGCTTTTTCTCTCTGTGAGCTGTAGAAGCAGGTACTGGTCTCCTGTGAGCCCTGCATCAGTTGGAGATCTGCATGTGTCTTACCATCAATCTTGCATCTAGTGAGTTTTTAGCACAGGGTCACTGGGTTAAAAGTACTGCCTTTCAAACCTTTTTATGTAAGTATTACTGATGTTGCTCCTCCTTTACTTGCTTCTTTGGTATTCTCTAATAGAGGAAACCCTGGTGGTACTGTGACTTATGCACTGAGCCATTAACCGCAGTCGGTAGATCAACCCCACAGACTGTTTTATAGAAGAAAAATGATGCTTTCAGCTCTCCTAAAGATCTGCATCCCAGGAAATCCAAATGAGCAGCTTGACTGTGTCCTATAGAGTTACTCAGAGTCAAAATCAACTCAGTGGTGGTGGGCTTTTGTTTGGTTTTTAAGTGTTTTAAGATAAAAGTTGATGCAGGTCACGTAATTCTCTTACATTAAATCAGGGCTGTGACCTGATTAAAGATGTCTCCTCCCACCCTAATCTCCTTAAAAGCGATTGCCAGTCACATCAGGGGGATGCTTGTATCGCCACATCACTGCCAAAGTATATTATGGCATAACTGCCAACTCACTGGGAAACATGGCCCAGGTAAATTCATATATGTTATAGGGTGGGCTCAGTTCACTCCATGACATTAAAGTTTGTTTTTACTTTACATTTGGATTTCCAATATATTAACAAATAACAGTCTTACTTTTTATTAATACCAAGAATGTTATTATGTTCTCCCAGTATTTTAAAAAGTAAAACAGATAGAGAAGCATTTTACTCATACTTAGATTTAAAATACGTAGTTTTCCCTGATATATAGTATCATGATATATAGTATCATGCTCTCTTATCATGGTTTTTTGGTTGAATTTAATGAGAGATGCAGACAAAGAACATTTCTAGTAAGGACGAAGAATCAATTGCAGTAACTATGGGGGCCCAGAGGATTTTCTTGGCTTTATATCATGGCATTTACTATTTTAGCAGTTTCTTTGTAATAAAGCACTCTGAAACTTAAGAGTAGATGTTTAGCTCATAGTTTTAATGGCTGAGCAGCATACTGGAATGAACAAGGTAGTTTTGGTCAGTTGGGTCAAGCTTGGCTGACCTCAGTTGGGTTCAATTTGAAATCCACAGGCATTGTGAAAATTGTTTATCTCTCATATTGTGGATAACACAACCTTGCTTGCTAAAAATGAAATTAATTTGAAATACTTACTGATGAAGTCTCAGGGAGGACAATGGAGGTTTGAAGAATACTACATTCAGGAAAACTGTATGTATGGCTAAAAGCCACGACGGAAATCACAAAATAACTCATAATACGATGGGCCCAGAGAACATTGTGCTGATTGAAATAATCCAGTCTGAAAAGGACACATATTATATGAGGTCAGTGTTATAAAGGGAATGAAAATGAAAGTAAAAACTTCCATGCCAAAGGGGATAAACTTTGCAGAGAGCCAAAAAGGGCAAGTGCGAGGGAGGAAGGGAAAGCAATGAGCTAGACTAGGGGCTGACAATCCAAGCCTTGCCAGTCCTATGTGACTTTTTGGTATGTATATGTGGCTCTGAAGTGTATTATATTATACTGAAGTAAAGTATATTGTTTAATATACTTTAGTAGTCATTACATGTGTAAGTAACAATGTAATTATGGCTCTCCAATAATTTTAACTTGTTGTGAGGGGCATGATTAGCTCTTCAGTCTCAAAAGTTCGCCAGCCCTGGGCTAGACTGCTGACAGGTGTTGACACGGGTGAAATAGATGTTATTAATCTACAGGAAGAAGAAGAAAAACTGAGGAGATGGTAAAGCATAAACTCTTGAGGGAGTTGATAAGTAGTTTAAACTGTTGTATACAAACTTGATTATCTGAATTGTAACCCTCACTAATTTAAATTGTTTCAATGTTTAATAAAAACAGAGTGTTTTAAACATGAGTAACACTTGAATGTGAAGAGGATAAAAATTCTCAATATTGGACTAATTAACATTTCATGAAAAATTAAGAAAAAAATCAGTATTTTTTAATTTACTCTAATCAAGGACCCACATCTATAGAAGCAGCAGCAAATATATATGAAATATTGCTTGAGGCAAATCTGCTACATAAGACTTTGTTTAATTTTAAAAAACAAAGATGTCGTTTTAATGAGAAGATGTATAAAATTCAAGCTATCTTCTTTTTAATGGCTTCATATGTATGAAAAAGCTGAACAGTAAAAAGGAAAAGAAAAGAACGATTAGTATAACAATAATTAATATAACAGCCAGAAGAATGAACAAATTAGTTTTAAAAGGTAGACAATCATAATGTACACTAAAAGTAAGGATTGAGAGATTTTAAAATCTTATACTAGGTTCTCTAGAACAGTAAAAGACGTGAATTGTGTGTGTGTGTGTGTGTGTGTGTGTGTGTGTGTGTAGACATGCGTGTGCAGGGGCAATGAATTATTTGCGTGGCTCTTCTAGTCATTATCTCTGTAATTCCCACCAAATGACCTTTTCCTGTATGGGTCTGGGTAAGAAAGTCGGGGAAGACACTGATAGGATTCACCTGTGAATAATTGTGAAGACCATACATTGTGATTACCACCCCACGAGGTATAGAAGAAGCCCTCTGAGAATAATAAGCAAGATCTTACCACCAGCAAAAACCATGAATGGGGCACATCTTCTGCACCCCAAGATCTCTGCACAATAGATACAGAAGACAGCTGTGATATCAGCGGAGCAGCTGCCGAACCAGAAGCCAGAGAAAATCGTGAACTTTCTAGTCACAGAGAAAGTGATGCTGAATGCTTTAGGCCAAGAGGCAGGACTGTGGAGTTGGTGCCTCTGTACACAGAGCCAGGGAAGCTGGGCTTGCTGCCTCCTGGAGCTGGAGCAGAGGATCTCAGGCAAACTTATTGACGTGAAGTCTCTAGGCAAAAGAGCTTTGCTAATTACCTCTATATATTGCAACTAAGTCACAGCCCTTTTCAAAGAACTCAGTTTTAACTTATTGTTGGCAAGTAGCAGAATTCGTTATGAAGATGATCACATTATGACAGTTATCACCATAACAGATGACTACATCACATGCCAAAAATTCAGGACTGAGGCCTAACCAAGTTGCATATAACACTAACTATCACACTTACTTTGGGCATAAAGTCAGTAAAGGCCTATCACTAGAAAATAATATGGTTGTTTAAAAATAGGATTATTAAAAATGGGAGACATGGAAAAGGTAAAATGGATTGAAAATAAACATAATGGACTCCACATCTTGAAGCATGAAGATGAAACATCACCAAGCATTGCTTTTAATTGTTACACAAAGATGTTGCCATGAGTAAAAGCCAACCCTGCATCAACTAAGAAAAGCAAATGGGAATTTATTGACCATAGATTTTTACCTAAGTACATTGTAGGTTTTTCTACTGGGAGAAGTTAAATCACTAAACTTTTAGTTAAGAACCAAACTAAAGCACAAAGCATCTTTTAACTCTATGGCAAGATATGATGTGATGTAATATGGTATGGTATGTACACTGTGGCAGTAAATCTTATTATGCAATTGGCTTTAATTTAATGTTCATGAATGGGCTACGAGACTTTAATCAACTTCTTGAAGTAGAAGGTAAATTATGCTATGTATATGAATTACTGTATATACTAGAATATAAGCCAACCCAAATATTGGCTGAGGCACCTAATTTTACCACAAAAACAGTATAAAAATGTTCTGAAAAACTCAGCTTATACTTGAGTATATACAGTATCTTAGAAGATGTTCTGCATTCAATAACATTCCTAAAAGGGTTTCTTACACGCACAATAAGTAATTCTTTGAGTGTTATATATTTAGATAATTGTGACGATTAAAGAGCCAGTGGGATATTTACCTGTGAGAGAATACAGTTCCCAAGAACACAACTGGCAGGCTGTGCTGGATAGTGATTGTAGTAACACAGGAGTTTAGCCAGAGGAGAATTCACTTCCAGTCAGCCCCAACCCCACCTCATGAATCCAGCCACCTTCTCTGGGGGACTGCATGGCACAGTTCCAATATCAGGGCACCCCATAAATCCATTATAAATAGCGGAAATTTTCAAATAAAATTTAAAAATACAAGCAAACAAAAAAAATTGTATCAATTCTAAGGTGTAGTCATTTGTGTAGCTTTGAATGTAAGCAGCCAGAACTCTTTCCTGTCCTTTAGCAAAACATTAACATAACAACTGTAATCTCCAGAGCACAGCCTAGGACTTGAACATTAACAAACAGGAAAAGTGAACAGGTTCTGAGAGCTAACAGCCCAAGCCAAAAACCAGTTCTGGGAGACAAAGAGAGTCTTTAAAAGACTTCAAATTGTTGCCAAGAGTCAAGACCAGGCCCTTGCCAATGCTTAAGTCCCACTCCAACCCAGCCTGTGGCAAACCTAAAGTAACCTGCCTCAGTCCAGGCTCCAAGGCCCTCACCACTAGTGGCTACTGAGTGGCCATGGAATCCTGGCTACATAGCAGTCTAACACATCACCATAGTAGGCCATAAGTAGTCTTCAAAAACACTCTTTCCAGTCACACAGTGAAAGAGGTCAGGGTCCCTTGTTCGCTAGAAACATGGTGCGTAATTCCAAAATCACACCCAAACAGCACCATATTTCAATACCCTCAACAAGAATATAAGGAAAACAAAACACAGCAGAGGAAGTCCGAAACCTACAGGCACTCAGAAAACTCCGATGCTGATCTGCCACAAAAAGAAATTTTCTGAATGCTTCTTGGAGTAATACAAGATATGAGGGAAGCAATGCAGAATAAACATGCAATTATAGAGGAGATGAAGTCCATGATAAAGGGGGTGAAATCTATGCACCAAAGGGAAAAACAAGAACTAATGCAGTGGTTAGCAACACGTGGGTCACGGCCCCTTCGGGGGGTCAAATGACACTTTCACAGGGGTCACCTAAGACCATCTGAAAAAACATATTTCTGATGGCCTTAGGAACCAAGAAACGATTCTTCTATCCGTTTCCAGGAGGGTCCACCCACATGCAAATATGCCCACATACGAGTACCTGGCATGAATACTTCAAGACAAAATTTCATTGATTTGTAATTAGAAATAAATATTTCACAATATATAATTGCGTATTGTTTTTTGTGATTATTCACTATGCTTTAATTATGTTCAATTAGCTCTTTCCTCCCTTCTGCTTGGGTCTGTCTAACAATCGGTTTTGTTTGCATAAAAGCAACAATCTCCCCCTAGGGCTACTTATACACTACCTTGTTGGCCTGTAACAAGGGCAGGGCCACCTAGGGCTGAGAATCCTGTCACTCTTAGATCTACTAAAAGGGGCACTAATATGGGAACAATTCTGTGAGATTGGGTGCTTCTAGCAATTATTCCCAGGTGTTCTCTTCCTTCTGTCCCACTAAACGGGTACACTTGGGGGATTACATGAGCAATATGCACAGCTCAGAGTACTTGTTTGGGTTGAAAATGGGGGCATAGAGACAAGGGGTGAGTCCAGAGGTACAAACAAATGGGGTACAATGGACACAAAACAATGTTAAAGGCAGGAGAGCCAACCATCCAGAGCTGGTTTCTAGTTAATTTAGCTAGAGTCTCTTTTAGGGTCCAATTCATCCTTTCAATTTGCCCTGAGCTCTGTGATAGGCAATGAGTAATTTCCAATTTGTGCCTAAAATTTCCCTTAATGTCTGTACAGTTTTAGCAACATTATGGGTCCATTGTCTGACCCAATGGTGTCAGGCACCCTCTACCTAGGGAACGATCGCATCTAATAACTTTTAACCTACTACCTGAACAGTTTCTTTCCTGATGGGAAATGCTTCCACTTAACCCAAAAAAAGTGTCTACAAAAACTAACAATTCCCTGTAATTCCACTGTCCCAATGTAATTCCACTGTCCCAATGCTTTCCTACCTCGCATCATCATTCTCTGGTCCCAACAGGGTGTACAGCACGGGCAGGTTGAGCATTTACTGCAAAGGCAGTCACCACTTCTTTTGCTGTCTTGGTGAGCAGGTTAGGTGGTGGTGGTGGGGGGAGGGCAATAATCTAATTGGACTACTCCTACCAGTTTGGTAGAGCCTAGATGAGTATAGGCGTGCAGCTTCTTCACCAGCCTTTTACTTTCATTTCCTGGTAAGCTGTGTCAGCAGTCAGGCAGCCAGCACCAAGTCCATTCTTAAAGCTGTGGCTAGAGCTGCTTCCTCTGCCTGTCAGTTGCGTAGGGCCATTGGGTCTGTTCCTCTTTGATGGCCAGGATGATGCACAATAGACATTTTACTGGACATCCAGACAGCTTCTAAAAGCTTCAAAATTTCTTCTTTATTTTTAATTTCAGTCCCTTCTGAGGTCAGAAAACTCCTTTGTTTATCTTTAAAGGGAGAGGGTGTTGACAGGTTGCCACTGGGCTTGCTCCGGATTTAAGCTGAACCACACATGGAGGCATGTGGGCTGCAAGCTCGGGGGGGGGGGGGGGGGGTTATCTTCTGCCCAAACTCTTGGGACTTCAGACAACCGTCTTCCCTCTTTTTCTTTAGGTCATTACTTACTGCAGATCCATACTGCTTGATGGTGACAGTGCAAATCATAAGAAGAGACAAGGAGGGGCATTATAAAATGCTCCAAGGATCAGTAGACTAGTAACTGATGAACATAATAAATATAGACATGCCTAACAAGAGACTGCAAAATTCATCAAACTCTTCAAAAGATGAAAAATAACAGACTCAACAATCATAGTAGGTGACTTTAATACACCACTATCAGAGAAAGAAACTCAGCAAGGAGACTACAGAGAAAAACACAACAATTAGGGAAATATACCTGATAAATATTTATAGAGCTTTCCATCACAATTTTTTTACATTCTTTTCAAGTGCAAATGGCTCATTTTCGAAAACCGCTTCCATGCTGTGGCACAAGTTAAGCCTGAGTGACACATAGAGATTATTCAGATGTCCTCTCAGACGTGCACACCATAAAGCTGGGGATTGACCAAAGAATGACCAGAAAAACAAGGCCAAATGATTTGAGGATGAATAGCAGTCTTCTGCAACTTGAAGGGTACTGACCCAGATTAGAGAGGAAATTAGGAAGCTTTTATTAACTAATGAGTATACAATGTACCAAAATCTATGGGACACGGAAAATGCATTTATCAGAGGAAGTTTCAAAGCAATTAATGCATATGTGGAAAAGGAAGAGAGACTTGTCATTAATACGCTATCACAAAACCACCAGCAACTAGAACAGAGTCAACACAACAACCCCTACAATAGCAAAAGAAAAGAAATAATAAAAATTAAAGTAGAGTTAAATAAGTGGGTAGACAAGACACAATGCAAAAACTCAATGTAGCACAAAAGGTGGTTCTTCGAAAGAATAAACAGAATTCACAGACCATTGACAAGCCTATCCAAGGAAAGGGAGTAGCAATCATCTTTAGCCAGGATGAGGGAGGAAAGTGGAAATCACAATGGTCCCCAATGAGAATAATGACTAAGTACTAGGGAAGTCTGTAGTCCAGTGAATTTAATAACACTGAAGATATGGACAAATTCTTGGAAAAACAATCCCTCCATTGATTATCCCAGATAAGAGTTCAAGACCTCAATAGATTCATAGCAAAAGAAGAGATAGATACAGTTATCAAGAAACTACCAACATAAAAATCTCCCAGACCAGATGGCATCACAGAAAAACTCTACCAAGCATTCAGTGAAGAGCTGACACCAATTCTCCACGAATTATTACAGAGCATAGAAAAAAGATGGCAACCTTCCAAACTCATTTTATGAAACCAGTATAACTTTGATTCCCAAACAGGGCAAGGATCCCACAGGAATAGAGAATTACAGAATGATAACTCTAATGAACATAAAAGCATAAAAAGTTAACAAAATATTGGCAAATGAAATTAATATACACATGCTCTATCATTATCAGGTGAATTCAGTCCAGGGATTCAAGGATGGTACAACATCCCAAAATCCATAAACAATATTCACCACATTGATAAGAAAAAGGATAAGTATCATATGTTATTGATAGAAACAAAAAAATTTGATAACATCCAACACCCATTCACAATTAAGACACTCAAGAAGACAGGAACAGAAAGAATATTCCTCAAATTAATACAAACTATCTACAAAATGTCAGCAACTAACACCATAGTCAATGGAGAAAAGACAGAAACAATCCCACTGAAAAAGGGGACCAGACAAGGGTGCTCTGTTTTCCCACTTCTGTTCACCATAGTACGGGAGGTGCTAGCTAACAACATATGATAGTGGAATGACATTAAAGGTATCCAACTAGGAGAAGAAAAGGTAAAACTATTGCTATTTGCAGACAACCTGATTCAACATATTGAAAATTCCCAAAGCTCCACAACAGGTATACTGACAGTGATAGAGGAATATGGCAGAGTGGCAGGATACAAGATCAACAAACAGAAGTCTCTTGGTTTGCTATATACATCAGTCAAGACTATGGAAGAAGAGATCAATAAGGCAGTTCCCTTCACAATATCCAAGAACAAACTGAAATATCAAGGGATATATTTTTTTAAAGACTTATACAAGGAAACTACAGGTCCCTATTACAGGAAACCAAAAGCGACCTCTGAAAATGGAGGAATATGCCATTCTTGTGGATTGGCATATTCAATACAGTAAAGAGGTCAATCTTACCCAAGGCCTTTTATAAGTTTGATGCCATCTTGATTCAAATACAAACAACCTTCTTCAAAGAATTTGAAAAACTGACCACCAATTTCATTTGGAGAGCAAAGAAGCCCAGAATTAGCAGAGAACTCCTCAAGTAGAAGGACAACGCTGCCGGACTTGCCTTACCTGACTCTAACAACTACTTCACAGCCACAGTGGCCCAAACAGCACGGTACCAGAATAATGACAGATACTCAGACAAATAGAAAAGAACAGAAATTCCTGAAATAAAACCATTAGCAAATAGAAAATTGATCTTTGACAAGGGTCCCAAAATGCATCAAGAGACAGGTAGATGCCCTCTTTAGCAAGTGGTGCTGGAAACAATGGATATCCACTTGTAGAAAAATGAAACAATATCCCTGCCTCCCCATGCACAGGAACAAACTCAAGATCAATCACTGACCTAGAAGTAAAATCCCACCCTATTAGGACCATCAATGAAGGAATAGGGACAAAACTAAGAATCTTGGCTCAGGGAATTGTTACAAAGGCTAATTGCCATAGGGAAGGGTACACAAGTAGGTGAAGCTGAAATCAATGTGGGATATACTAAATATAAAACACCCGAGTGCATTGAAAGAGTTCACTAAGAGAATAACAAGAGAACTCGGAGACAGGGGAGAGGATTTTAGCAATGGCACAACAGATAAAGGGCTTATTACTAAAATATACAATACCCTCTTGCCTTCAAAAAGAAAAAAAACAGTTAACCACTTGGGGGAAAAGGAGGAATGTAAAAGGGAAGATCTAGGAAGCAAACTGTGGATAGAGGTACAAACAGGTGTGCACTTATATAACTACATTAATTCATAAAAATAGAATTATTGACATAGGTACATATATTTATATGACAATACATTGAATAAGTGGAGTGATTTGGGCCTGTGCTCAAGCCCTTCCTCAATGCAAGGACACTTTGTTCTAACAATCTGGCATTCTGTGACGCTCACTCTGGCACGATCACTGGAAACAAAATGAGTGCACAAGCAAATGTGTTGAAGAGCGCTGATGGTGGCCGGCTGTCAAAAGATATGGTGTCTGGGGTCTTAGGGGCTTGAAGTTAAACAAGTAACCACCTAGGAGAGAAGCAACAAGCCCACATGGAAGAAGCACACCACCCAGTGTGATCAGGTAATAGGGATTAGCAGCCCCCAAAGAAACAAATAAAAATTTTTTAAAAACCAAAACATTATTGAGAATGAGAGGGGTCAGAGCAGAGACCCCAAACCCATCTGTAGACAATGAGACATGCCCTCACAGAAGGGACACAGGGAAAGGATGAGTCAACTAGGGCTCACATATTTCCCTGGTTCCTTGACGTTTCCTCACCCCCCACTACCATGACTGCAATCCTGCCATTTACTGCGGGCTAGGCAGGAGCATGTACACTGGTACAGATAAGAGCTTAGGACACACAGAATCCAGGTCAGATCAACCCTGCGGGAACAGGAGTAATTATGCCAGGAGTTCAGGTGGAAGGTGGGAAGAGCAAGGGGGGAAGAAACTCTGGAGGAAGGGGGACAGTGGTTGGTATAGGATATGGAAATAGTATTTATAATTTATCAAGAGGTCACGAGGGATTTATGGGAGGAGGGGTGGTAAAAAGAGCTGATACCAAGGGTTCAAATTGAATGTAAATGTTTAGGAAATAATGATGGCAACACATGTACAAATCTGCTCAATATAACTGATATATGATTTGTTATAAAAGCTGTAAAAGCCCCAATAAAATGATTTTAAAAATAAAATAAAATTGAAAATAATCCAAGTCTGATGCCAGACGTCATTCCTCCTGAGATTTCAAGGGCATGGACGAGATACTCCTGAAGGGACGGCAGAGACTTGCTCTGCATATCCAATATTTGGTATATGATTCTCCAGATGCTGCAGCCATATTTTTAACTTTATGATAAAGGTAAGTATTCTGATTGAAACTCTTGTGAGATGCCAACTTTCTAAGACATTGCAAAAAGCAAAACATTAGAAATGGATTTCATTTATAGTCCCTATGCATATGAAAACTGAACAATGAATAATGAAAATTAGAGAATAATTGATGTATGTAAACTATGGTGATGGTGAGGAATATTTAAAATACTGTGGACTTCCAGGAGAATAAACAGAACTGTCCCAGAACAAGTGCACCAGAATGCTACTTAGAAGTGAGGTTGGCAAGACTTCTCTCACATCCTTCGGACTTATTATCTAGCAAAACCAGTCTCTGTGAAAGGTTATCATGCTTGGAAAAGAAGAGAATCAGAGCAAATTAGGAAGACCATTGGCAAGATGGGTTGACACATTGGCTACAATAAAGGGCTCAAGCATGACAAATGTGAGTATGGCACAAGGAATGGACAATTGTTCGTTCTACTGGACATTAGATTGCGGTGAGTGGGGACAGACTCCATTCCACTGAACAACAGCAACACATTGCGGTAAGCTCGATTCTCTCGAGAAGGAAAACCAGTAACACATACATTTATATACAGAAAAAAATTGATATCAAGATTTCACACAGTTGTTCAAATAGGGAGTCCTATCTGGTTCAAGTCCATGGGTCCGATGTTTATGCTTGAGGTTTTCTTGACACATGGACCTGTCCAAGCTGGCAAACCAGGAAGCAGGATAATGAACTCAGAAGAAAGAAGTCCATAGGCTGTTGGGAGTAGAAGTGGAAAAATCCATGATCAGCAGGTGCGGCTAATGGCTCTGAATCAAAGATGGACAAGGATTATGTCAGGAAACTCCTAGGTTGGCAGTCAATACTGTGCGATGTTTGCTCAAGTACAAAGACCTGGGGGTTAATGGACACTTGAGGAGCCAATCAAGCAAGAAGAGAGAGGAGGAAATGATGCAATTGTAAGAAAGTTTCATTCGGTATGTGGTCTACTACTATTTAAGCTGTTTCTGTGCAAAGATCGCTGTATAAATATACCAAAGTTCTATTGTTTATTAGTTTTAACAGTTTGTGACATAATTTACATATCACATATTTCAATTCTTCATTCGGATTCAAATTATGTAAGGATCCCCACAATCAAGTTTATGACATTTTTTCTTCCTCGTATTCATTTCTGTTAGCTCCCCTTATCTGCTGAACCTTCCTTGCCACACCTCTAGGAAATTGTTAATGGAATTGCTATCTCTATAGATTTACCTATTCTGGAAAGCACACAAAATAAAAACAATAAACAACCTGTCAACAATGACAGAATTCAAAAGGAAAATCTCAATGGAGAGGGAAGCAGATAATAATAAAAATTAGAATAAAAATACGTTGGATCAAAAGGGAGATCAATGACTTCTGGGAATGTGGCCACCAGGCAACAAGCACAGGAATATAACCTCAGAGAATGCTGGGAAGTCCTGATAAAAGGGATTTCTAGTTCCCAGGAACCTAGAGAAACAGCACAAAAGCCATGTGTACCCAGTTGTTTTCTTCCTCTTATTGGAGTTTGGCGACAACTGCAGGCTTTGTCCTGTTGCTGACTCCGGGTTCCGGGGCTCAGATCGCTTTTGAAGCACTCCCGTAGCCCTTGTATGAGTTGGATATCACCTAGATCCCCTATCAATATACTCGGTCAAACCTCTCACACAGTTGACCACTAGGAGCCCTGCGTGCAAAGCAGAACATGTGGGCACCTTGGCACAGACATCTTCATGACACAAGCAGTACTTTATGCCATTAAAAAGTTTTCCCTTTCACTGCATCATTCCTCAGCTTTCCTCCCTGACAGGCAGATACGCCCTCATAAAAATGCCACCAAAGCATGAATCCTCACGTAAACAGAGAGTTTATTATGTTTTATGACTCATTTATTATGTCATATTTTATTTAAATGTCGATTCCTTTGCTCATAAGTCCTCTTCTTGGATGGGCTCACTACCATAAGTGTTAGAATGACTTCTAGGCATACACAGGCAAACCATGTCTACCTGATTCAGGCCCCACCCCTCACACAGACACATCACCACACACTGTGGTTAAGCCCCTGAGGGCACAACATCACCCGTATGCACTCTGCCCTATCCACATGACACCAATACCCACATCTCAGCTAAGTCCCTGAACTGTTCTTTTTTTTTTTTTACTCCTAATATATTCTGTATATATAATAGCCTCTCTTCTTTTTTTTTTTAACAATTTATTGGGGCTGATACAATTCTTTTCACAGTTCATACATATACATACATCAATTGTATAAAGCACATCTGTACAGTCTTTGCCCTAATCATTTTTTTCTCTTTTCTTCTTTTACATTTTATTAGGGACTCAAACAACTCTTACCACAATCCATACATATACATACATCAATTGTATAAAGCACATCCATACATTCCCTGCCCCAATCATTCTCAAGGCATTTGCTCTCCACTTAAGCCCCTTGCATCAGGTCCTCTTTTTTTTTCCCCTCTCCCTCCCCATTCCCCCCTCCCTCATATGCCCTTGGTAATTTATACATCGTTATTTTGTCATATCTTGCCCTATCTGGAGTCTCCCTTCCCCCCTTCTCTGCTGTCCCTCTCCCAGGGAAGAGGTCACATGTGGATCCTTGTAATCAGTTCCCCCTTTCCAACCCACTCACCCTCCACTCTCCCAGCATCGTCCCTCACGCCCTTGGTCCTGAAGGTATCATCCACCCTGGATTCCCTGTACCTCCAACCCTCATATGTACCAGTGTAGAGCCTCTGTCCTATCCAGCCCTGCAAGGTAGAATTCGGATCATGGTAGTTGGGGGGAGGAAGCATCCAGGATCTGGGGGAAAGCTTTGTTCTTCATTGATACTACCTCACACCCTAATTAACCCATCTCCTCTCCTAAACCCCTCTATGAGGGGATCTCCATTAGCTGACACTTGGGCCTTGGGTCTCCACTCTGCACTTCCCCCTTCATTTAATATGATATATATATACATATATACACATACATATATACATATACACATATATACACATACATACACACACTTATATCTTTTTTTTTTTGCATGATGCCTTATACCTGGTCCCTTGGGTACCTCGTGATCGCACTGGCCGGTGTGCTTCTTCCATGTGGGCTTATTTGCTTCTGAGCTAGATGGCCGCTTATTCACCTTCAAGCCTTTAAGACCCCTGACACTATCTCTTTTGATAGCCGGGCACCATCAGCTTTCTTCACCACATTTGCTTATGCACCCATTTGTCTTCAGCGATCCTATCATGGAGGTGTGCAGTCAATGATATGATTTTTTGTTCTTTGATGCCTGGTAACTGATCCCTTTGGGACCACTCAATCACACAGGCTGGTGTGTTCTTCCATGTGGACTTTGTTGCTTCTGAGCTAGATGGCCGCTTGTTTATCTTCAAGCCTTTAAGACCCCAGTCACTATCTCTTTTGATAGCCGGGCACCATCAGCTTTCTTCACCACATTTACTTGTTCACCCACTTTGGCTCCAGCCGTTGTGTTGGGAGAGTGAGCGTCATAGAGTTCCAATTTAATAAAAGAAGGTATTCATGCATTGAGGGAGTGTTTGAGTAGAGGCCCAAGGTCCTTCCGCCACCTTAATACTTGACCTATAAATATAGACACATAGATCTATTTCCCCATCCTCCTATATATATTTGCATGTACATGTCGTTTCCCACCAGGCCTGCCACTCTTCTTAAGTGCTCTTCTCCTTCTCACTTTTCCTTCCCTGTTTTATGACTTTCTCGTCCTTTTTTCCACTTTATTCTCCACTTCTGATTTGATTAAACTTTTATTCCTGCTCCATCCACTATCTCTTCCTGCTCGCTCTCCCTCTCCTAGTAAAATATAATTCAGCCTATTAAGTCTTATTATACCACTTAAAAGACATTTCCTTATTAATTTTAGAAACCTTTGGATCTATCCAGGTGGCAATTCAGTAGTACTACTATTGATATTATTTTAACCTCTTTTTTGCCTAGACACCTTTCCCATTTACCAATGTCTGACCCTTTTGTTTCATTTCCATCTGATGAGTTTTCTGTCTTCTCTTAGACATTTTTCTCATAAGACCAAAAATAAAATTAGCTGCACACAACTGAAAAGCCCACCTACCACTAATAGTTTAACCACAATGCTGTGGAAGCAGAAGTCAACTCCAGCTCACACAAAATTCAAGGAAAAGAAACACAATACTCCTAGATCACTGAAATCTAATGGAATCCTCTGAAAAGGAGATCATTGACTACCAGAAATATAATTCAGAAGGATGATTCTTAGGTCCACTTAAGAGATTTGGGGAGCATTCATTACAACAATGAAATAAACTGAAAAGCTAAAACCTCACACTCTAAGAAATGCTAGAAGATAATTACTTAGGTAACAAGATTGGCCATAATGAAAGATGACCAAAACTATAGAGTGAAGGAAAAGAAAAATCAAAGTAGTGAGCTTAAATACAATTACTCTGAGTATAACGGATGATAGAAATAATCAAAAACAGTAACAAAAAACAAAGTCAAACGAATGGAGCCAGACACTAAGAGAAACAACTAATATTGAGCAGGATCCAAAACAAGAAGAAACAATTTAAAAAAACAAACCTTCAGAGAAAACAGTACAAGAATTCATGGAAAAAAATTTTCCCCAACATCAAAGAAGTAAAAGATAACTATTCAAGATGTCAAGAGAATACCAAAGAGAATAAGTCCCAGAAGTAAAATAATAAAATATATCATAGTTAAAGTCTCCAATTCCAAGAAAAGGGAGAGAATCTTGATGGCATCTAGCTCAGAAAGAACAGTCACTCATAAAGGACTATCAACAAGGATAAGCTCAGTCTTCATCAGAAACTATGCAGGCAAGAATACATTTATCAAATATTGAAGAAAAAACTCCTCCCAATCAAAAATCCAGAAAAATTATCCCTCAAATATGAGTGAGAAATAAAAGTATTCTCAGACAAGGCAAAGCTAAAATAATTCATAAGAACAGGAGCAGCATTACAAAAAATATCAACAGGGTCATAAACAGAGAATCAAAAACAACAGAGAAACCTGAAAGCAACATAAACACTATCCAGAAATTTATACAATGAAAGTAGCACTCAAACTAACACAGAATTAGAGGAGGAACAAATACATTAATATAACCACAAAAGATAAAGACAAGGAAAAAATGGTAAAAGAAGAGCAATAAATCCACATATATTTATAACACTGACTGTCAGTGGCTGTAATACAACAACAAAAAAGAGAGAGTGTAGTGAACTGGATTAGAAAACAAGACCCATTTACATGCTAACTACAAGAAACACGCCTTAAAGTAAAAGGGTGGGGAGAGAAAAATTCAGAGAAAACATAAAAAAATCTAACAACAAGCTATTGACAGCCATAAATGGTGGGAGGGTAATATTTATAACTGAAAAAATCGATTTCAAGAATTGACACTACATAATTATTAAAGGAACAATATACCAGAAACATAAAACAGCAATAAACATATACACATCCAATGAAAGGCTATCAAAGTACATCAGTCCAGCTCTGTTAGAGTTGAAGAAACTATCAAAAGTTGGAGAAAAGTAGAAAATTTCAATACAACACTCTCAAGAAAAGACAGATCATCAGGGGGGAAAATCAATAAAGAATCAGAATAGCTAAAAAAGCAAAGCAAAACAACCCACCACACCACACCCCCAAAATCAGTCAACCACCCTGACCACCTAGACATAGCCTGTTTTCCCCAAAATAAGACATCCCTGAAAATAAGACCTAGTTACAGTTTTGCCTCTCGCTGAAATATAAGGCACCCCCCAAAATAAGGCTCCCGAAGCTACTGTAACTCTGGACTCTGGACTGTAGCAGCCGGAGCCGCCGCACAACTCACTGTTGGCTGCAGTGCAGCCAGAGCAGACAGGAAGTGTGATGTCTCTTTTTAATAAAACAATGAATAATAAATGTGTACCATATTCTTCTTCGTGGAAAAATAAGTCATCCCTGAAAATAAGACCTAGCGCATCTTTGGGAGAAAAAATTAATAGAAGACACTGTCTTATTTTCGGGATACAGGGTATATAGTGCACTCCATAAAGAATAGTATCCCTTTTTCTCCAGTGCACAGAGGACATATTCTAGGACAAATCACATGGTAGGTCACAAAGCAAGCCTTAACATATTTTAAAGCATTGAGATCCTACAATCCTTTTTCTTTCATTATAACTTTATGAAACTAGAAATCAACAATAGAAAGTTCAGGAACATAAAGACATACATGCAGAGTGAACAACATATAACTTTAAAAATGACTAGGAAATAAATCAGATTAGGGATAAAATTTTCAAATTTCTTGAAACAAATGAGAGCAATAACAAGGCATCAAAATCTTGGGGACACAATAGAAACTCTATCAGAGGGAAATTTATAGAAATAAGCATACACAATCGTGCCAGGCAGATGAGGATCTTAAACTGCCGAATTGTTAGAACAAAGTGTTCTTGTGCTGAGGGAGTACTTGAGTAGGGGCCCACTGTCCATCTGTTTCCTTAATACTAAACCTATAAATATATGTACATAGATCTATTCCCCCCTCATCGTATATAAATATATCTACATCTTTCTATATCTGTATTTCAATCTCTATGACTACCCTTTGCACCTAGTTCTTTCCTCTGTTTCTTTGTACTTTCTTCTTGTCCCACTATCCTGTTCTGACTTCATTTGGGTTTTAGGACTTCCTCTCGGTTACATTGCCCTTGATCCATCGCTGATGACAATGGCTGCACAGGCAAATGTGGTGAAGAAAGCTGATGGTGCCCGGCTACCAAAAGATATAGCACCTGCATCCTTAAAGACCTGAAGATAAACAAGAAGCCATCTAGCTGAGAGACAATAAACCCACATGGAATAAGGACACTGGACTGCCCTGACTTGGTCGCTGAGGACAAAGTAGGTGCATAAGCAAAAATTGTGAACTAAGCTGATGGTGGCCGACTATCAAATGATATAGCATCAAGGGTCTTAAAGGTTTGAAGACAATCAGGCAGCCATCTAGCTAAGAAACAACAAAGTCCACAAAGAAGAAACACACCAGCCTACTCCGAAGTGAACGCTGAAGACAAAGCGGCTGCATGGGCAAGTGCGGTGAAGAAAGCTGATGGTGCCCAGCTGTCAAAATATATAGAATCTGGGTCCCATAGGCTGGAATATAAACAAGGGACCATCTAACTGAAAAATAACAAAACCCACATGGAAAATGCACACCAGCCTGTGAGATGACAAGGCATCGAAGGGATCAGGTGTCAGGCATCAAAGACCAAAATAATAATAATAATAATAATAATAATAATAATAGCATTGTGAATGAGGGGAAGTGTAGAGTGGGACCCAGGGCCCATCTGGGGTAAATTGGACTTCCCCTTGCAGAAGGGCTGTGGGGAGGTGATGAACCAGTCAGATTAAGCAGTGTAGCCACAATGAAATATACAACTTTCCTCTAGTTCTTTTTTTTTTCCTCTAGTTCTTAAATGTTTCCTTCCCCCCCCACTATCATGATCCCAATTCTACCTTACATAACCGGCTGGACTAGAAGATGTACACTGTCTTACATAGGAACTGGAAATACGGGGAATCCAGGACAGAGGAGCCCCTCCGGAACAGTGGTGGAAGTGGCAATATGGGGAAGGTGGAGGGAGGGTGAGGGAGAAAGGAGGAACAGATGACAAGGTTTACATGTAACTTCCTCCCTGGAGGATGAACAGTGGATAACTGGGTGAGGGAGATGTTGGAGGGTGTAAGATATGATAAAATAATAATTATTTATAAATCATCAAGGGTTCAGGGGGAGGGGGAGTGGGGAGGGAGGGAAAAATGAGGAGCTGATGCCAAGGGCTCAAGTAGAAAGCAGGTGTTTTGGGAATGATGATGGCAACATATGTACAAATGTGCTGACACAAATGATGTATGTATGAATTGTAAAAAAGAGTTGTATGAGACCCTAATAAAATGATTTTTAAAAAGAAATAAGCATACACATAAGAAAAAGAGGTGAAATCCAAAATAAACACCTTTACAGAACACTTCCAATAAGTAGAACAAAGACAACAAAATAGGCTCTATAACAACATAAGAAAATAAATCATAAAGAGCAGAGCAGAAATAAACAGGAAAACACTTAAAAATAAATGGGAAAATCGACAAGAAAAGAAGTTCTTTTTTCAAAAGACTTAAAAAGGTGCCAAGTGACTGACAAACTTAATAAATGAAAATAAGAGAACATGCAATTATATAGAGTTAGACATTCAAAGAGTGACATCATAAAACATAATAAATTAGTATAAAACAGTGTACCCCAATAAATTTTATAATCTAGACAAAATGGAAAAATATCTACTACTCAAAATATCATCTACTCAAATTATCTCAGGTGAATGTAGAAAACCTGAATAAACCTATAACAACACCAACAGAAATACAGCAGGTCAAAAAATTTCCAATTAAGTAAAGTCCAGGACCATTTGGCTTTAGAGGGAAATTTAACCAAATATTCAGCAAAGAGCTACCACTAATTCTACACAAACTACTCCAGATTTAGAAAGCAACTAAAAACCCTCAAACTCATTCTGTTCTATATCTCAAGCATAACCCTGATACTCAAACAAGGCAAAGTCCTCAGAAAGACAGGAAACTGCCAACTAATACGCCTAATGAAAATAGATGGAAAAATCCTAACAAAATTCTGACCCATACAATCCAATAGCATATCAAAAAGATAACCCTGCATTACAAAGTGAGATTCATACCAGGAATGTACTTATGGTTCAGCAGAAAAACAACCAACATAATCCACTTCATAAACAAGACAAGAAATAAGAACCACATGATCACATCAATAGACACAGAAAAACCATTTGACAAAATTCAACCACCAACTTCTAATACAAAGAAACAATAAACTAGGTAATTTCACAACAAAATAGAGGCCATACAAAAATCCAATGGCTAAATCACATTCAGAAGGGAAACACACTGGTTATCATTTATCCTTAGATAACGATGCGATGCCACACCTCCATCTCCTCTCACCCCACCCCTGTCTTGTCATCCCCATTTGTATTCAACATTGTACTGTAAGCTGAAATCAAGGGAATACAAATTGGGTAAGGGAGAATTAAAACTCTCGCTGTTTGTGGATAATATGATTTTATAAAAAGAGTACTTCAAGGACTTCACAAAATGATCATTGGCAACATTGAGGTATTTATAAAGTAGCTGATACTAGGCTAACAAGAACAAATCAATTTGATTCCTGTATACATGTTGTCGTGGTTAAGTGGCATAGCATTGGTGTTGGTTCATAAAGTCCTCTGCACAGCAGAATGAAACACTGCCTGGTCCTGCACCATCCTCATGATTGTTCCTAAGCTTCCGCCCATTGTTTTAAATGATAACTGAAGATAGGGGTGCCATTAGCTAAAGCACAGTGAAGAAGTCAGATGGAGTCCCGCTATCAGAAAGAATTGTTTTTAAAGGTTTGTATTAAAGATAAGTGGCCATGTAAAGTGTCAGCAGTCCCATCAGAATAATCGCTCCAGCTTATATGTGATTCTTTAATAAAATGCATGCCTTTTGCCCATTAATTGGCAGTGTGCTATTGTGTGGATTTCTGTTACCACTTAGCTTATCCAAGAATGAGCAGCATAGCCACTGCGTGATAATGCACATACACCAATCGTCGTCCTGTTCCCAATTCTGTTGTCTGAACTATAATTGGAATGTAGTTGTCTGTCATCAATCATCCTTTGTGACATATTTCTTTGACTTCCCCCATATTTTTTCTTTCTTTCTTACCAGTATCTGAATCTCCATAAACCCTTGAATACCATTACAATCTCCTTCATCCAACTGTTGGAGACTTAATACTATTCTCTTTAAGTTATATTTGAGATTTGGGGTATTTTTTGTACCTAAAATAATATCCCCTCCTATAAGATTCTGTTTTTACCCCCTCCTACGAGATTGTGCTTTCTGCCTAACTTGCTTCAGTTGACTCTTTGTTCTTGAGGACTGGGTATCTATGAACGGTTGACCATAAAAGGTTCCGGTCTCTCAATTCCTCTAGTTACTCGGCTTAGTAAAGGAAGTTTGTATGACTTCCAATCCTCCTTGGAACTGGAGACCTCAGCCCACTTCTAATCAGGTTGGAGCCCAGAGTGGAAGGGAAGAGACCGTCTAGGACTCAGAAGGCAGCAATGCTATAACAGTTTAACAGGACCTTTAACGTTTATTTTTAAACAATGTAAGTTGTTCACTAAAAGAAACTCTACTATTTCCACCAAACTTCCATTCCACGTTAGCCTTGCTCATTCCTTCTCTTAGTACATGCAGTCACATTGCTTTTTATGTAAGATTCCAGAACTTGTGCCCCATTGTCACATCCAGTTGCTTTCCGTAGACAATACATGGTCTTCTTATTACCCAAAGAATACAGAACAAAAACAAAAGCAACATTCAGGAAGTTTTTGAAAATTTTCTTTCATGATTGCTTTAAGCCTGTGAGTCAATACCCTCTACTCTTTTAAATCTACTTATACTCTACCACCCAATTCCCATTTTTCAAAAGTCTACTGTATTAGTCATTGCTTGTTATTTCCTCTCTAGATAATTTTCTCCTAAATTACAATATGTTTCTACTAGTTTTTGATATGTTTGTTATTATTATTATTATTAGTTTTAAGGAATAAAACAAATTATTAAACTTCCAAGTCTAAGTGATTATTTCTGGTGAAATTTGTATTTTGGTACTAGGTACTTATTTATTCAAAGTGTTCTTAACTTTCTAGATTATTTAAAGAATGATAAAATTCTCAAAATAAATAGGATAAAATAGATGTCTATAAATATGTATTGTATTTAATAATTAAAATATTTCCAGTTTCTTTTCATCAAAAATTTAATGTAGGCCCTGTTAGACCTTAAAATAGCTCAATTGATTTTATATTTAGTTTTATTTTCTGTTCTAATTGTCTATTTTATTCTGAGTGTTTTTCCCTATTTTTCCAACAGATTCTGCAGGCCATATTCATCATTATAAAAAAGCAATTTTTATTCGGTGGATTCTGGGCTTTCTGAATCTTCCTGCTATTATTTCTGTCTAACACTTTCTGCCTCAAGAACTGCTTAAAATGCAAGCTGACCCAAATCAGTAGCCTGAAATTCTGTGTATTCAAAAAAATAACACCATGATTTATTAAAGGAGTTCTCCTTTTCCATTTAAAAATCTATGTCAGTAGTTACATAAAACCCCCATTGAATTTTCATGTTAAATCACTTTTTTCCATTACAATTCAGTAAAATATATTTTAATATAAAACCTGTACTTTACTTATGATTTCATAAGTAATTTTGGCGTTAAAAATGGTGTTGGTGTTGGTGAATACACATTAGCTGATGTAATTACCCAAAAGATTCTTTTATTTTATTCAGATAAAAACAAAAAGATGAAATGTTCACATATACCCAAACAATAGTTAAAAAGCAAAGCTAATGATCAATAATTTCCCCAAAACATACCTAAATAAGAGCACACTCACTGCCGTGACATCAGTTCTGACTCACAGTCCATCTGTGGATAGCACAGAATGGGCACTTTGGGTGTCACAGTTCGTATATCTACAAGAGAGCAGAATGCCTTATGTTTGCCATGGAGCAGATAGTGGGTTGTAACTGGTGACTTTGTAGTTAACATCCCAATGCGTAAATCATTACTACACCACCAGGGTCCTGGTTTAGTAAGAGCAAATATTATTATTTAGAACCACACATTGTTTTACTTTAATGAAGATAAATATTGTTGATTGACTATAAATCTGGGAATATAATGAGAATGAGATAGATTAGCATATTGATAATTTAACTCACTAACTCATCTCCACCAAGTGGATGTCATGCCATAGTGCCCCTATAGGACAGGTCAGACTGTTCCTGTGAGTTTCTGAGACAGTAACTTTTTATAGGAGTGGAAAACTGTCTTCCTCCTTTGGAGGAACTGGTGGTTAAGAACTGCTGACCTTGAATTTAGTAGACCAACTCATAACAACTATGCCCCAAGGGCTTCTCTGAATAATTTACTACGTAAAAATTCCATAATTAGGCATATGCCTATCTCTGTCACTCTCAGTAGGTTTCAACGTTCATAATAAAAATATATAGTCATTTATGAGGTGACTTACAAATTTGCTTGAAAAAAAAAAGAATAAAAATATAATGGAATTTTCTAACAATTTTGAAACCTCGTGAGTAAGATGGCACCCAGCTAAGCAGCCTACATGGGGAGCTCAGTGGCAATCAGAGTAGCCAGTGTCCTGGAGGACAAGTGTGGGATTGGGGTAAATGAAAATTCTTACATGACAGCCCAGAGTACAACCTCGGTCCAGAAAGAAACTTTCCCCCACATCTAGCCTCGCTCTGGAAACCTGGGGATCAGCGATCTGGTCTTTGTACTCCACTGCCCACACTGGCCACACGACTTCAGACTCCACCGCAGCCATAACCCAGTTGTCACCATCCCCATCCTTATCTCTGCACCCGGAGCAACCCAGCAGCCATATTGTGTTCCCCACAACTATGGCTGTTCTCCCACACAGTGACAGTCCACTCATGGCACTAGCCACCATAAGCTACTCCCTCCTCCTAAGGCTACCTTCTCTCCACAAAGTGGGGGCATTGCCACTGAACTCAGGACCCTCCCATCACCCGCCTGTGGACCCAGAGGCCATAGCTAAACCCTATCTGCAGTCTGCCTGCAGTGAGTTTAATTACCTGCAGCTGCAGCAGTTTTTCCCACCATTGCCAGACACTCCCCACCCCTGAAGCAGGGGTGGCTCCTCTCTTCCTATTGTCACCTACAGCAGTAAAGGTCTGTGCCTGCCCAGCAGCCTCTGCAGCCACAGCTGCCCCCATAAGTACCCGGCACCCCTACTTTGTGGCAGTGGGCCTTTGCTACTCTCAGCCGGCTCCCCAGACCTCAGTAACAGCTCCCCACTTGCATCTACCCAGCACCTCTTCCAGAAACAAGGAGGGAGGCTTCCCCAAGGCACCTGAAGCAGTGGCATCACTTCCCATGGCAGTGAGCCCTCCCCTACCATTGTCTTCTATTTGGTGCACCCCTCTTTTAAAGGCTGTAAATAGTGGCCTGAAAGCCCAGATCATATCATGGCCTGTCTCAACTTGACTCAGGGGCATACCTAAGAGTCACTAGCCTCACCCAAGTCTCTGAGGTCCCCTGTTGCCATCAGGCACACTGCCTATATAGCCATCTGACCCACCATCATAGTAGGCCATAGGCAGCCCTCGAAAACACTCTTACCAGTCACACAGAGGAAAAGCTCAGGGCCCCATGGTCTTACCAGAAACATGGCACCCAGTTCTTCCAAAGTGATACACTAACAGCACCATACCACAACACCCTCATCAAGAAACAACAAAGACAAAACACAACAGAGGAGCTAACAACATTCATAGGAGAATCATATGTGGATCTGCCACAAAAAGAAATCTTCAGAAGGCTGTTTAGAGCAATACACGAGATGAAGGAAGCAACGTAGAATAAGGACGCAATGATAAAGAAGATAAAGTCCTCGACAGAGGAGAAGAAGTGCAAGATAGAGGGAATGAAGCCCATGCACCAAAGGAAAATTCAGGAATTAATGGATGAAGTAACCAAAGGTGAGATCACAAATCTCACGAACAGCCTAGTTAAACAGAGAATTTTATCAGTGATCTTGAGGACAATCAGCCAGACTACAACAAACAAGAAAGATAGTCAACAAGAAAACCAGAGGCAGAAGACAACCTGAGGCCAATGACAGATACTATGAATAGGAACAATATGAGAATAAGGCACAGCGAAGAAGTCAACAGTTGAATTAGTGAAGGAATTTCTGGAAACAAACTCTCCACCTTAATGAATGAGAATCAGACATTCATACAGGAACAGAGAGAACACAAATTAGACAAAACTCCAAGAAGAGCTCATGAAGGTATATTGTAGGAAACTGTGTGTCTCCCTACCCTGGATTTAAGCCATGAATTTACTCTGTTTCCTGCCATACAAACTGCCCTGAGGTTTTACTGCCCTTTTTCTCAATTCCTGCCAGAGGGTGGCTGCCTTAACCCTTGCTAGGATTGCTCTTTCACTAGCAGCTGCTATGTTCATTGGTCAATACAAGACTGATGGCATCTCCCCCCAGGCTCTCCAGGTATGCTTCGTTAGCATACTTACCTGTTTGCCTTATTTGGAGATGCACGACTATTGGCTACCTCAGCTGTACCTTCTTTTACATGTGATGTAATGGTGCCTGCCCTTCGCTGGCTATTTAAACCTCTGCTCTCAGCTCCATAAACGAGGCTTGATCAGATTCCTGTCTTGCCTCCATCTCTCCGCACCATTGCCCATCTTCATTCCCAGTCCCTCTTTCAGGTACCCATGTTGTTGATGTCCTGCGGGATAGGACATTTAGGCGCCCCAACGTGCCGCAAGAACGAGAGAAGCCTCAGCTCCTGTGACGCTGGCATCTGGCCGTATTTCTAAACTGTATCACTGAGCTGAAACAAAACGGTGCCACTGGCGCCCCGCTGCTAACGCAGCGCCGCAACTGAGCTGACACTCTGAGCTGCTAGCACTAACGCTGAGTTGGCTCTATCGCTGAGCTGCTAAAGTCGTGCTGAGCTGTTAGCACTTGCAGAGCAGCCCGCGGTAGCTGAGCACTAAGCGCGAGCCCGATGCTGCTGTAAAGTGTGCTGACGCTGCCATAAAGTGCGCCAACACTGTCGTAAAGTGCGGGGCCGCACAGCAGCAATCCTGCTCGGCGAACCTGGCCTATGCCGCGTGGTGTGCCCACCGGCTCCTAGCCCGCTGCATCAGCCAGCTCGCCCCACGCGGGTCCCGCCCCGCTGGGCTGGCTTTCACAGCACACCGCCACACCCGCGGCCACCTGCTGCGCCCCCTTGACTCCAAAAGCGGGCCTCCGAAAGCGCCAATTGACAGTGATACTCTGCAATATCCCGCTGCCATGTGCCATGCCTTTGTCACTTGGAAGCTTTGAGATGCTCTTAGTTCAAGTAGCCTGAAAATGAGGGAATCAACTGAGGACGCAGACAAGTCATAAAGGATTGGCCGATCGACCTATCAAGCCCACTACACCATCATTGTAACCTACAATGACGAATAACCGGGTGAGTTTTGTCTGACGACGGTCAAGAAATTATTCAGCATCAATTATTCGTAGGACAAGTTACTGTGATGCGTTCAAGGCGCAAGGAGTAAAGGTTAAAAGTTGTGATTAAAAAAAAAGTTTTGATTAAAAACAGAGAATCCCATGACAGACACCACTGAATAGCATGGCTATAACAATTACAGAGAAAATTAAGAGAAAGTGGTGAAAAGTTGGGAGTAATAAATAATGGGATAGATTTCTAGTAAATAAATGTATGTATGTAAATATGTTTCAAAATATGTTATAAGCTAAAGAAACAAAAATAAGTTAACAAGATTAAAGAAGTTTTCAGATTTTGTTGTTAAGATATGTCCTTGGTTTACTGAGGATGGGACTATAAATAATAGGGATAGCCTGGATCCTAAGCATGAGGGACTCTGGGGAGAGAATAATTCGTTTGCATGCTCAAACAAAATTGAAAGTAAAGTTGGTTGCTGCTGAGCCTCCAGCTCCTCCCCTTCCGCCACTGAAGCCCCAGAAGTCCCTGGAAAGTGAACCTGAGGGCTTTGAACGGGCAGAAGCAGTTAGAGGGCGGATCAATAGATTATCATGATAAGGATCCAGGACTTTGAAACCTGGTGCTGCAGACTCAGTCCTGCTGGGATGAAAGAATGGCAAAGGCGGTAGCCTGGGAGCAAGAGTATGAGTCATTAGCTTGTTGTGGAAATCGAAATTTCTTGAAAGTTTTCAAAATACTGCAGATATAAGCTGTTTGTGTGAACAATGTGGGTGGGTGTGCGCGCACACGCACGTTTGTTTGTGTATTACATACTCTTTCACTTTGTATGTACAAAGAGGTTTTTTTGAATGTTTATTTTAAGGATAAAATCACTTTTGCTTGTGTTTATTACTGCTTAAAGTTGAGTCTTTTTGAATATTTAAAAAATAATTATACCAACGATACTACTCTCTCAAGGAAACAGTAAAGTACCCACGTTGTTGATGTCCCGTGGGACAGGACAGCATATAATAGTCAAATTATTCAACTTTGAGGAAAAAGAGAACATTTTAAGAGCAGCAAGAGAAAAAATAAGGCAGTCACATACAATAGTTTTCAGGTAAGAATATGTTCAGACATTTCAGCAGAAACCATGAAGAGGAATAGAGAGTGGAGGAACATCTTCCTAAAGCTGAAAGAAAATAATGCGTGCCTGAGAATCCTCTACCCTGCCAAATTATCTATTAAAATAGAAGGTGAGGAAAGAGTCTTCCAGGACAAGAAAAAAATCAAAGAATATGCCATAAAAATCCCAGTCCTATGGAAGATCCTTACCAAATCACTCTGAGCAGTCGACCAACATCCACAAAGAACAAGGAGGAGACCACAATATAGCCCAATCTACTCAGAAGGCAACACGCCAATAACAATTACCAAGATAACATGGCCTCATAGGGAAAAAAAAGACAAGAATGAAGTCATCCACACAAACAGCACACTGTTGTGAAGAGAGATAGGAATATACCCAACAGAAAGACACGAAATGACAGCATTGAATTCACATATCACTCCTCAATGGTCTCAATTCTTACATTTAAAAACAGCAGACTGGCTCAGAAAACATAACCTATCAATCTGTTGCCTGCATTAGACCCTTATTAAGCTTGCAGACAAAAATAGACTGAGAAAGAAGATAGGAAGAATATATGCCAGACAAATGAGAATATACTAAAAGCAGGGGTTGAACACTAATCTATGGCAAAATTGACTTCAAGGCGCAAACCATAACAAGAGACAAAGAGGACCACCATATAATGCTCAAAGGATCAGTAAACCAGGAACTAGTGAGCATAAGAAATATATACACACACACCTAATAAGAGACACATGAAATTAGTCAAATTACTAAAATAATGAGAAAAGAAATCACAGATTCAACAATCACCGTAGGTGACTTTAATACACTGCTATCAGAGAATGGTAGATCTCTGGGAAGGAAGACTAAAAGAGAATTTTTAGCAATAACGCAACAGACAAAGTGTTTATTACCAAAATCTTCAATACCTTCCTAGCCTGAAAAGAAAGGAAAACAGTTAACCTATTGAGGATGTGGGCAAAAGATCTTAGAAGAAGTTTTACTAGGAAAGAGACCTGAATGACCAAAAAACATATGAGAAAATGTTCCAGATCATTAGCCATCAGAAATATGCAAATTAAAACAACCACGAGATGCCATCTAACACCCTTGAGATAGCCCAAATCAGAAAATCAGAGAGCAACAAATGTTGGAGGGGATGTGGCTTGATAGGAACTGTCCTCCACTGCTGGCCGGTCATGTAAATTCGAAGAGCATCCGTGGAAAATGATCTGGCAATATTTAAAGCAAAAGGAAATTGATCTTCATTATGACCCAGCTATCCCTCTCTTGGTCATATACCCCGAAGAGGTAAGAAATAAACCACAAACAGTAAAGTGTGCCCCAATGTTTATTGTGGCACAATTCACATTCCCAAGGACTCAGAAACAACCTAAATTCCTGCCCATAGATGAAGGAATTAGAAAACTCTGGCACATACACACAGTGGAGTACTACACGCCACTAAAAATTATTGATGATCATATGAAGCATGCCATTTCATGGGAAGAGTTGGAAGAAATTCAGCCAATCACAAAAGGACAAGTATAACATGAGTCCCCTAAGGTAGTTATAATCAGTATAATAGACATAGAAGAAAAGCCACTTATCTCACAATATAGGGGTTGGGGTTCAGGCATTCGGGTCGAGGCCACACCAAACCCAAAGAGGTACAAGTTAATCTAGCACAAAGAAGGGAATAGCAGGCAAGGGGAAGGGAGAAAAGGGGAGGGAAGAAAGGGAGATAATGTCATGGGGGAGCAGAGCACCAACCCACCCAGGGGGAGAGTATTGGTTGCATCTTCACAGAAAGGGGAGTGTGCATACAGACCCGGCCACAGTGCACCAAACCACGATTGCAATGTAACCGCATGGAGACATGCATGAAAAGATACAGGGCCTGCCCCAACCAGAGCCAAACTGACCCCTCCCCTAGAAGTATGTGCAACAGGGAAAAACCCTAAACCTACGGGTTGGGGAGAGGGGCCAGCATCCCACGTCTACACAGAAGCAAACCAAGAAAGAAAAAGATAAATGGACACGAAGCTGCCAAGACACAGAGAGGACTGCAGGACTGACAACAGCTCAAAACATATTGTCCCCTTACGGGAGCACACCATGACAGAGACAATACGGGGGACACAGTGGAAAGTTAGTCCAGTCTGAACCCCCAGAATGGAATGAACCAGGAAGGGAATACAACAGGTCAGCAATGGGAGTAAAACCAAGTCACAAAACCCCTAAAGAGCCCTTGGAATAGACTTCAGGCTAGGAGGGGCAGTTCCCAGAATTCCCCCAGGAACAATAGGGAGATTTTCATAAAGGTCAGTGGACAGACGTGGAATTATGCATGCATTTTTGGTGTTGTTGTTTTTCTTTTCAATCTTTTCTTTTCTCTTTTTGGGGGTTCATGTTATTCTTTGTTTGCCTACTTAAATAAGATAGGCGTGGGAAGCAAGAACGAGGAGAAAGCAATAGGAAATATGGTCTTGGAGGGACTTGGAGGGGAAAACGAGTTGTGGGAAGGGAGTGGTGAGTTAACAATGTCATAGTCATGGGAAGAACTAGGGAATTAAAATCAACAACAAGGAGGACATAGAGAACCTAGGGGTGTTGGAGCAACTGCAATATAGTGAAGAGGAATTACCAAGAGGAGGAAGTAAGGTGAGCATTATGGTGGGGCAGGAAAAAGGTTAAAGGAAATAGAGCAATGATTTAGGAAGCAAAGCTATGGATAGAGGTATTAGCATAGATTTGTACATATGCAAATACATTAATTCATAAAAATAGAGGTATTGGATTAGGTATATATATTTATACGGCAATACATTGAGGTAGTAGATGGACTTCCGGCCTCTGCTCATACCCTTCCTCAATACAAGAACATTTTGTACTAACAACTTGGCATTCTGTGATGCTCCTTCTCCTGGCACATCTGCTCAAGACAAAATGGGTGCACAAGCAAATGTGATCAAGAAATCAGATGGTGCCTGGCTATTTAAAAATATAGTGCTTGGGGTCTTAAAAGTGTGAAGTTAAACAAGAGGCCATCTAGCAGAGAAGCAGCAAGCCCACATGCAAGAGGCACACCAACTGGTGTGATCATGAGGTGTTGTTGGGATCGGAGCAGGTAGCAGTCATCAAAAGGCCCATAAAAAACAGACAAACAAAAGACATATTGTTGAGAAGGGGTCAGAGCAGAGACCCCCAAACCCATCTGTAAACAATGGAACATCCCCACAGAGGGGTCACAGGGAAAGGATGAGTCAACCAGGGTGCAGGAAAGCACCGATGAAACACAATATTCCTCTGGCTCCTTAAGGCTTCCTCACCCTTCACTATCATGACCCCAGGGCTGTGTCTCACTTCATACTAGACCGGAGAATGTGCACAGGTACAGAAAAGAGATAAGGGCTCATGACACACGGAATCCAGGAACAGGAATGGGAATACTGATACTAGGAGTATAGGAGGAAGTTGGAGAGAGGAGGGGAGAATGGGGGACTGATCACAATGAGTGACACATAACTACACTCCCCTTTCAGGGGGAAGAACAACAGAAACCTTGGGGGAAAGGAGGAAGCAGTCAGTGTAAGAAATGAAAATAATAAAAATTTATAATTTATCAAGGGGTCACGAAGGTGGTAGGGGGTTGGGAAAAAAGAGGATCTGACACTAAGGGATCAATAGAAAGTAATTAGCTATAAATGAATTATGGCAACATATGTACAAATATGCTTGATATAATTGATGTATGGATTATTATAAGAGTTATAAGAGCCCCCAATAATATGATCTATTAGTAAAAAAATTGAAGTCTCCTCATATTAATTAACTGCACTTTTGTTATCAGAAATAATTAATTACCCCATTGATCTCGAATTTACAAAAGAATTTTATCTTGAATATTTAATTTCATAAAATTCTACAATTATTTTATTGAAATGTGTGATCTTATTAAAGATATATTTAGATGTATGGTCTATTTATTTAGGCCATACTATGTAAGCTTTTGGAGAAAATATGGGCTTTCCACTCCTGTAAGCAGGTATAGTCTCAGAAACTCAAAGGAGCAGTTCTATTCTGTTGCGTAAAGTTACATTGATTTGATGGCAGTGAGTAAGATGTATGCTTCCTATATATAATATATTATTTAGGTATGTGATCATATTATGCTATCATATTAAGGTGTGTGATCATATTTAGTTGTAGTACCACATTAAATACTACAAAATCTATTTTATCTGTATCTATTAAGTTCTAAGTAGATCACTCAGCCAGAGTGTAGTGAAATTACCATGTTCTAAGAAAAATGATCTACTTTAAAAGTCAAGGAGTAAATTACAACATCAGTAAAATTCCAAAAAGGGAATCTTGCACAAAAATTGGCAGCATTTAGGTTCAAGAAACAAAACAAAATAAGATTCTTAACAAAGGAAAACACAAAGTATAAATGTCAAAATGATAGGTAAACTCCCTAGACACCCACAGAATTGCTAATTTTAACCATTCTAAAAGAGATAAAAGGTTGCTAAATTAGGTTTCTTTGGAAACTTTCCCCTTCTGAAATAGCTAGATTTCCCAGATTCCTAAAATACATTTCAGGATTATGTTAATGTAGCTTTCTTTGTAATTTAAATTGGGAGTTTTTAATATAGAATTGATGCTTGATGTTTATCGGTTCCCAGGAGGTATCATGTAAGAATGTGTGGTTATTGAATGTCATTATTACATCTGTGTCTACCCTTTAATTTCTATTAGATTCATATTATGGATCTCTGTCAGTGGTGCTGTCAGTAGCCACTGTTAACCACAGATAAGTGATTCAAACCTGTCAGCCATCATGAGGAAAACGATGACTTTATTAGCCCAGGTTGACCAGAGAAACAAGTTCAGTGACAATCATATATGTGTAAGAGAGAGATTTATATCAAGAAGCTTAATATATCAGGAAAACATCCCAACACAGTCCAACTAAAGTCCATAAGCCTCTCTCCAGACTCATGCAGCCACATGCAATGATGAAGAATGTAGGAATATCACAGACCAGTGGGTGCCAAATCCTGTGGATCCAATGGCGGTGGATCCATCTCCAGTGCTTGTTCGGGTCTCAGCATGGCTCTTCAAGAGGCAGGTGAAGGGAGAGAGAGATGGGGAAGATTCCCAGGGCCCCATTTATGAGAAGGTCACACCCACAAGGAGGCTGTGAACTGGTTGACAGGCTAGACTTCACCTCTACAGTTTTATATCTACAAGTTGACAGTAAATTATGTAGCTATCACAATGATGTTATCTGCTCCTATATAGATTTATAAGGCCTCAAAAACTCTATATAGGAATAGAGTCAATAGCAGTGAGCAGTGATAAGTTACTGGTATTTTGCTTTCTTTCTTTTTTTTTACTAACATAATTAGAGGTGGTGTTAAAAGGAAGCCAAGAATAAATTGCACCATTGGTAGGTCATCTAGAGTCCTCTCTTCATCTCTTTACCTAAATATTCCAATCTTAAATAAGACACAAAATTAATTAGCATAGATAGATATAAGGCAATAGGATGGTGGAAATTATGCTAACATTAGAAATTCTCATCTATCCTGAAAATTATTTCAACAAACTATATAGAAGTAAAAGAAATAAAATCTTTGGGAAAAGATACCAGTGGATTTGCTTTGACTCAACGCAGCTTAATATTTAACACAGCAAAACCTTGCCTTGCCCTGCACCACTTCCGTTCAATGCTGGAAACTATTTTTCTGGCACTTAATTAAAATCAACTCATGGAGCATCTCACTGTTTTCATTGTACCTCTAGCAACTGCAATGTCATTTCTACTAGCACCTGATCTTTCCTGATTATGAGAATAAAGAAGAAAAGGAATGTCTTTCCATCCTTGTCTCTATATAGCATATCATGTTGTTGTTTTTTAGGACTACTGGTTAGTTCTTGTAGCAGTCCACAGTATATTAAATATTCATGCTCAACACAAACCTGACATAAACCAATTATGTTTCTGCCTTTCTTTTTCACCATTCGACTTTCATGCACGTATGAGATGAGTGACAATACAAGAACTCCCACACTTGTTCAAAGTCAGAGCCTTTTGCACTGTGGTATTTGCCCACCCTTCTTTCCTCCTTAGCCTAATGCTACGATTCTCAGGATGATTATCTGTGCTACCAGTTTCCGTCTGTGGATCCCCTCCTGACTAGTGAAAGAAACCAATGCCAATAGACTGACAAAGATATACCAAATTAAATGATGTTTAATATGAAGTAATGTTATTTTACTTAATTAAGTGTATATAATCATATTTGTCTTGTCGAATGCCATGCCTGTTGGCTTCAGGAATATCAAACTCAGCTTCCCACAAACAAACAAGCAGATAAATAAGTAAATGACATGGAGAAATGGTAAGTCTTTACGGGAGCAGGCAGCTTGAGAACACCAAGTAATCATTAATCTCTAGAAAACATTCTAGATTATAAGTGATTTACATATAAAAAAGAGTCTAAAGCACTAAAGAGATACATGGACACTAATCAGAATCCATATATACAGAGAGGAAGTTCTTGGAGTCGAACAAAGAAATAGTGTGTGGTTTAAAACCAGGAAGGTGAGTGGTAAGTTTGTATCCTCTCACAGTACTTATTCCCTCTGTACACTGCGCAAAAATCTAAGATGTGCAACTATATATGTTCTTCTTTGTCTGTGTTGTGCTTCACAACTAAAAGGGAAAAATAATAGGAAACATAAATTTTAAATGAAAAGAGAATGAGAGAGGGTGGGAAAGAGAGAGAGAGCGAGCGGGCGAGCGAGAGAGAAGATTCGTAGCCTTCAAAACCTTTCAGTTCCCTACCCAGGGGATATCAACACTGGTCTGAGTGGCTGAAGAGAGAAAAATAAAATTGATACCAATTTAAATTCTTTTGTGACCCACGAGCTTGTTTCAAACAAACAAAAATAACTGGTAGAGAGTTGAGAAAAATGGGGAAGACACTCACCAAAATGGATTGATTGACATGAAGGATGGGTCCAAACCTGGTGAGATGTGAGGCTGGTGCAGGACAAGTGTTTAACTCCGCATGTAAACAGGGTCACTGGGAGTGTGAATTGACTCCAGGAAGTTCAACAACGATAATTCATACCACATATTTTAATAAGGATAAGGAAATAGTGTGAAACTAGTGTTATCCAGAAAAAAATGCACCTTTGACAATAAAAAAATATGATCCTTTGGTAAAGTTCTGTTCAGTCATATGATGGTTTATTTACAGTTTCTGGATTAGTAAATTCATTAATAAAACTGTTTGTTATTCATAAACATTTAAAAATAACTTCAATAATATTTTAAAATATAATTATTTAATAATATTTAAAGTACTAATTATTATTAATAATATTTAAAATAGCATTATTTTAAAATACCATTAAAAATACCATTATTTAAAGTTAAGTATAATATGAGGAGATTTTTTTAAAGTGTAGAAAAAAATGAATTAAAATATAATGCCATGTATGTAACAAAAAAAAAAGGAAAATGTTTTGAAATCAATGGTGGTAGCAATTGTACAATACTGTTTTATGTGATTGATGGAATGTTATGATATATGTAAGAGCTCCCAATAAAATATTTTTTAAAAATAAAATAAAAACAACTTCAATAAGTCTGAGAGCAGTCATATGCTCATAAGATGGCTTATGGACAGGTAGCTGCGGTACTTGCATACAATGGACTCTTTCTCAGCAGATATAGGAATGAACTGCAGAAAACAACATGAATAAATCACAGCTAATGTCTACTAACTGAGTGTGCCAATACTATAAAAGACTGCAATAATATTTTCTCTATTTGACATTATGAAAAATTCAAAGGTATAGAGATGTATAACAAATGAATTGATACTATTATCTGTTAGATGGATGACCAGCAACATCCTAGAGAAAATGAGCTTATTGTGGTGGTGGTGGTTATGCTTTGGTTTGCATTTGCCAATATATCTATACACAAATACATACATATAAAACTATCTAGTTAAAGAGTAAATTTATGTATTGCATTTATACTTAAGCAAAATTTGTATCCAAAAGATAATGTACATATTCCATTTGAACACTTATGTTAGGTCTATACTCCCCCAGAGCTACACAAACGGGACAGAAGAGAATTATTAACACGAGCATCATCTACTTAAGGATGATTTCTAGGACACTTGGGTGAGACAAGTCTCCACCTTCTAACCTTCTTGCTAATCTGACATCAACCATCCCTTGCAGGCACTGTCTGTTTTTCTCCGGGCTTTGCAATAGCTACACAGAACCCACAGACCACGTTACAGTTATGGAGTTTATTAGGAAAGGTAACAGGTTCAATTGTGGATCAGACGGGACATTGTCTTTGCTCTGGACATCCTCCTTTCTATCCATAACTGCACATCTTTCTCTGGTAGTTGGCCTTTCAGTGATGCAACCCCTTGATTTCTGCCCTGCTTACGCAGAACATTTTAGCGCTTATGATAAATGCCTAAACAGCATTCTATTCCACCATAAGCTGCGAGCCCCCAAATTTCAACTCTGCCTCCTCAATTAAGACTCTGCAGGTATCTCCCTCCACAAGTATACTTGCTGCCCTAAGGCCCTCAGCTTTACTTACTCTGTGAGTTGGAAAGACCAGCCCTTGTTTTCACACTCTCATTTTGTACCTGCTGCTGTCGCTTTCTGCAGCTTCCCAGCTGCTTCTCTGATAGATCTTAGGGTAAAGGTACACACTCAATTTCTGGATTTTTAGCATTTTTAAATTTTTATCATTAATTGGGATTTAATGCATATATCATTCCTTAGTTCTATCATTTGAAACAGAATTGTACAATTTCTACCACAGTTTCTAAGCATTCTTTTTATTTCTGTACTCCTTGACATCAGTTCCCTTTTACACACACCCCACCACTGTCTTCCCTGACCCCCCACCCCCGAAACCATTATTCCACTTGCTGTTCCTATAGGTTAATGCATCCTGGGTTTCATATACTGAACAGCAGATCTTGATGATAGCAAAGTCCTCCTTACTGGTTCTGAGATGGCTCCTTTCATACCCAGCAGGATGACAATCACAATGAACTCTCTAAAAATCACTAACAACCGAGTCCTATTTGCACTTCCCATACTTCTATTATCTCTGTGGATCTCTGGTGGCACAGTGGTTACATGTTGGGTGGTTAACTGTGAGATTGGCAGTTCAAATCCACCAGCTCCATGGGAGAAATACGAAGCTTTCTACTTTAAAGAGATAGTTTCAGAAACCCACGAGGCAGTTCTACCCTGTCCTATTGGGTCACTATCAGCTAGATGGCAGTGAGGTTTACTGTCTATTATTCATAAACATCAGGAAAATATAATTTGGTGGGGTCACAAAGACTATAGTTAGAAGAGCCATATTAAATAACCCACCTCACAGCAAGCATATTGCCCAAATTACCTCTGTAAAACCACAGAAAAGTAGCAAAATTTTATTCCATTGGATATAAACATTTTCAAATATTCACATTGTCCATGAATAATTTATTTAATCATAGAAACTATTCAATCAAGACCATAAATTACATTACAAACAAAATTATGCATAATATTTTAGAGATTGGTCCCTTAAGATTTTTAAATAATATCAGAACCATAGTAGTAGTAGAGATAACAGAGACACTTAAAGCACCTACCTCTGTTTACTTTTGTCTAGGGACAATGGTTTCATAAGATAAATCATATGGAATTTGAAACATATAACATGGCAGTATTTTACTTTATTATCTAATAGATTTTAAGGTACATGTATTATATATATAATTATAAACTCACAATAATCAGTAATAAACAGGTAGGTTTTATGTTAAGGTGGCTATCATCAGGAAAACAATTCTGTTAACTGGTCAAGTGAATATTTTCAAGTGAATTTTTTTGTTAACTATTTAACTAGTGAATACTTTTGTTAACTAGTAAAGACAACATAGATCTTGACAGTCTTTATCTATTTGAATTCGGTAAAGTTTTTAGGCCATGGAGTTCATTATCTATTATCAAAGTTTTTAATTAAAGGAGACACAGGGGGTGGTCATAAAGAATGATGATAAAATATGAAATAATTACAGGTGGATAGATATTTTGCTTAGAAGATCATTTTGCATGTAGAATTAATTGCTTTGCTAACCTCTTAAAATGTTGACATGCTAATATTTCTTTAATCTTTCTATTCTATAGACATATCAACTACATTGTTTACGATGACTATGTAACAAATCACCTGGAGACAGTGAATGTAGTTTTTGTTTCGTTTATTTGATAGTTTGCTTTAGGTTGGGGAAGGGATTGTTTCAGGAAAATATTATGTGAGCAGTGGCATATTTACTGATGAGGACAGCAGATTACGGTTGACACTGTTCATCGAATATTATTTATATCTGTTTAATATTCTATCTTCTCTTGAAGTCAGATGAAAACACATGGTCTAATATGTGATGAGGCTATTATGTCCTGAATGAGGTGTTAAAACCAGGTTATGCTCTGTATCTCTTTCCCCTTTCAGTGCCCGTGGTAGCCATCTGTTCAGATAGTTGGATTACAAATGGGAAATTCCCAAATGAAAATTAATTGCATAGAATAAAAATGGTTACTAGAGCTATATAATACAAACTATTTTTCTCTCTCATGAAAATTGCAGTTATATCACAGGAGAGTTAAGATTACCCTTTGAGGGAAAATTATGGTAATACAACATTAAAGGTAATTAGGCCAACTAATACAAATAGTTTTCCGCTTATCTGTCAGTTCATTATGCTCTGGCAGCTTTCCAGTGGCTGCTATTCTAGAAGCCATGCCACTGTTATTTCAAATATCAGCGAGCATAGTCACCAATGGTACAATGGATTGTTTCCAGATGTCCTTTGCTAACAATATCAACAAATAGTAAATAGGTTTCAGGGGAGCTTCCAGATGGGGATCACACCAGAAAGAAAGCTGGGGCTTTCTCTGCCCAACAAAGGGTTAAAGTCATGAAAACTCACATGGGCAGTTCTACTCGGTCCTATCGGGCCCACATGAGTCAGCATTGGCTTGATGGCAGTGAGAAAGAAAGTATAGGTGGCCCACTTCTAAGGGACAAGACACTGAAAGCGTATGAACAGCAGGAAGAGCTTGATAAAGTGAAACGGGATGAGCCCCTAAGACTGGAAAGCACTCAACATTCACCAGGAAGGAACTGCTTCCTCAGTTAGGTGGATAGAGCAAAATGGTAGGGACCTTCATCATCTTCTGTGGTACAATTCAGAATGAGACAAAACAATTGCAAGGATCCATTAAGTATAAGAACGTGGACTTTATGATGTACAAATCTATGGATATCAGATGTTCTCAAAATTTATATGACCCACAAAATTTATATGACCCACATATCTTAGGCATCACTGAGCTTAAATGGACTGATTCTGGCCATTTTAAATATAAAAATCATATGGTTTGTTATACAAAAGTGAAAAACTCCAGAGGAATGGTGTTATATTCATGTTACACACACACACACACACACTCATGATTTATCTTAAAGTGTAATGCTGTCTCTGTTAGAATATCTACACTTCTACAAGGAAGACCAGTTGAAAGCACTATTACTCAAAGAAATACACCACTAAGGGGCCCTCAGGAGCCTTGGAGGCATCGAGTTTCCATGCTGAGCTGCTCACTGCAAGGTAAGCAAATCAAAACTCCCAGCCAGCTTACAGGGAGAAAAGACAGGACTTTCTATGCCTGTAAAGAGTTCCCATCTCAGACACTCATGGAGACAGTTCACTATAAATCAGAATGAACTTGATGGTAGGGAGTTTGGCTTCAGTTTAATTAAGGGGCTCTAGGGCTGTTAAACAAAAATTGATTTGAATCCACAAATTGATCTGTTTGAGCTGACCAATTGATCTGCAGAGAGAAGATGCTGCTGCCTGTCCTAACAGCAATATAAAGCCTTAAAAACCCAGAGAGGTGGTCCTAGTGTGTGCTATAGGGTCACTTTGAGTTGGAGTTAACTTTATAGCAGTGAATATTAGAATGCACGAGAACCATCAGTAACCATATACGCGTGTCCTAGAACTAGATGGTGCCCAACCATCACGACTAAATACTCTGAAAAGGGATCACATTAGAGAATCACTGATGGTATGGAATAAAATTAGGGATGAAAACTCATGGAAAAGTCTAGGCTAACTTGTCAATTAGAGACTGGTAGAACCCTAAGACTGGAAATTAATTCGCCCATATCTTGAAAATTTTAGCCAAACTTTGGAAGGGGAAGAATAACACTTCTATGTACACCTTAGAATACTCAGCTATTTGTGATCAGTGGGCAGCGTTTACCCAAGAACAAAGTTCAGAAGGGATAGGAAAGAAGGAGGACTGGTCATGAAGGGAACAGGTAGTAGGAAGTCAGAGAAGCAATGTTACAGGAAGCAACTGCAGCAATGACACAATAGCATCAAGCAAAATGGGTATGGGTTGCTAAATGGAGACTTGAACTGTGCTGTAAAACGTTACTTAGTTCAAAAGAAAGAGTTAAAGAAAACGGGAATAAACAACTAAACTGCAAAATACTGAGACATTCTTACACGTGTATATGAATTGAGAGATAATAGGCGATACCCTCACAAACAGTAATATGCACCTGTAAAAATAGAAAGCTATAGGGTTATAATATAAAAATCCTAAAGTGTAATTAGAGAAGCAAGTCTCTTCAGTTTAAAGACTGATAACACTATAAAAACAATATTTAATTCTACTCACCAGTTGTTGTGCTGATTCTGACTCATGGCCATTTCATGTATGCCAAGGTAGAACTGTGCTTACAGTGTCTTCAGTAGCTGATTTTTCAGAAGTAGATCACAAGGTGCCCATTCGGCGAATTTAAATAACAAATCTTTGGATTAGCATATTCAATTGACATCTATTTTAGTGATATAGCATTCTTGACACAGGTTTTTATTATAGGCTGAGGTATTGTGAGATAGTTTTATCACTGTGTTAGACAGGATTCTATAGAGAAACAAAACCAAGACACTTATGATTTTGTATATAGATATATACAACATAAGAAATAAAGAACTAATTAATCTATAGATCAGTACAAATGGCTCAGTGGAACTTACTTCCATGAGACCATTAATACACTGGCAGTCCTTCACCTCACAAGGGATTCTGGGTTCAGGTCAAGGAAGCACACAGCTGAGTCCTCTGTAGGGCAATTCAGGCAATCCGGCCACAGGCAGCAAACAGCAGGGCACGTCACCAACATGCAAACAGATGTCAGGGTCCGACAGTCCCCAGCTCAAGTGATATATACTCTTGTAGCGTGATGAAGCTGGTCTTGAAGGAACCTCAAAATATATCAACACAGTCCACAGGTTGGGTGTCCCTAGGTAGTGTAGCTTGCAAGTTGAGGCAGAGAACCAGCTAAGGCAGCTGCACACTGCTCTGATCATAAAAGAGCAAGAGATAAGCAAGGTAAGGCTTGCCGAGCCATTTATCTCTCCATCCTTCAATTAAACTGCCCTTCAATTAATCCTACATGTGTTCATTGACCAGGTTGGCACAATAAACCTACCTATCACAATCACTGTAGAGGAAAGGTGATATACAATTGATGTATAGATTGTTACAAGGAGTGATAGAGCCCCCATAAAATGATTTATTTAAATAAAACAAAACAAAAAAATAAAAACAAAAACCCATTGAGTAAAAAAAATGTAAATATGGAATATGGGAAAGTTACTAAGACTCTTTAGTGCTAGGTTGGAAACAGAAATTTTAGTATAAATTCATCATTTTGATACACATGCAAACTTAAAGGTATATTTACATTTTCATATGAAATCATAAACATGCACATATGCATCTGTATTTTATATAACTTGGTTTTGAAAGAGTCTGGAAGCAATGTCTTCCAGCAATGATGATGATACTGAGAGGGATTTTGATTTGTAAACACAATTTGTTGTTGTAAATAGTTAACTTGGAGAGACAACTGGTAAGTACCAATCTGAGACAAAGAGAACATGTGGTTAAATGCAAAATTATTGAATATTATTGGTATTATTACGGTTGTGTCAAAATTGCCTGTGAGCTGGATTGAATGAGTTCCCACCAGCTAAACCTAAGTATAACCCAAATAAGAAAACAAATCATGGCAATTTAGAATTACAATCCACTAAAACAGGAAAGATATTTGTGATTCTATACAGATAATAAAATTAATTAACAAGTTGAAATAAATAATTCACACATCGATGTATAGATAAGAAAGGACAACTGATACTTACAAGATAAGACAAATAATTAAGAAATATTCATGTTAAAACACATATTCAAAGGCACAGTATTTGTAATTTATTAATGTAATAATTATCTATTGGTGTTAACACGTAGTAGCTCTGCTTTCCTTTGGAGAATAACATATACACAATTTCATAGTGCAAGCTTACATGTAGTGAGAGAATGGTTAAGAAAACATCAACATTTAGCAGCAATTCTAAATGAATACTGTGGGTTTTCTTCTAATCTTACACATTTTATTTCAATTAAGAGTTATCTCAAATATATATGTATATATATACATATATATATATTATTTTATAAACTTCACTTTCCTTAATTTTATATTGTATCAGGACCAAAGGTTTAAATTAGAAAAGAAAATATTTTTTTCAAAGAGAAATGTGTAGGGCACAGCCTATATTTAAATACTCAATTAGAGTTTATTATTTGAACTATGCAAGAACATGAAATTAGTTTTTTATTTATTCTTTCTGAATGATATTGTACATCAGCTTTCTATTATGTGCCGACCATATTTATTATTTGTTGCTTGAGAATAGCAGTGATTGTCACATATTTGAAAGATTAATTTTTGCATTACAACTACAGGCTCAATAACATATTCGGTGATTTTTTTTATTGCTCCACAGGGATTTCTTTGATTTATTTTCTATTAATTGTAATTAGTGCCATCAAATTTAATACCATGGGTTAACTTTGTTTTGTTCCACCTTCAGAACATGTGCCTTAGAAAGGATTTTTTAAAAGTCTACTATAGAATATGTATTTTCAATATTTACATTGTCATTTACTGAATTTATTTTTCTCAAATTCTGTTATGCTTCAAAGCCTTGCTTGACCAATATATTTAACTTTTTTGTTTAAAATTTCCTTGGCTCTGGAATTCCATAATTTCATTTATTGCTTTTAATCTAACCCTATCACACTTTAAAATGGATTATTTACCTTTCCCTACACTTTTCAAAAATAATATAATTACAATGATTCAGCTGTATTTTACAGATGTCATCCACACTTTTCCGCAGAATAGCCCCAAAATAGGGTTGCAATGAGTCAAATATCTTTGATTGCAGTAAGTTTTTATTCTTTGCTAATATCATTGAAGTGGCAGAAACTGAAGAAACGAAACAGAGATGCCAAACTAAGTTTTTAAGAACACTTTAGTTGTTGGCTGTTTGACTGATGTATAAACATCACAAAGCTAAATCTGCAGCTACTGTGAAAGAGCCTTGCTGAAAGCAGCAATGGAAGGCCAAATCTGACTTCTCTTGGCTGCCCTCCTGCCAGGGAGCAGAATGAGACAAGCGTGCATGGTCTATCCTTCTGACACTGTCCTGACACCGACTGTCCCTTTGACGTAAATCTGCATCATTCCTTTCAATGGCCTCACGGAATCCATACGTATACACAACATTTGGGGGCTTTATTAGGAATGTTAATAGTCAAGATTAGCAAAGAGGAAGTATACTGCTTGTTTCCTGAGTCGCTGGTTTCCTGAGCCAGTAGCCAAGTCGCTCTGTTCTCAGCCTTTCACCCATGAGGTAGTCAACTTTTTCTCTGTTCCTTAGTCTCTTGGTCATGTGACCCCCTTGACCTTTGCCTTAATGGGTTAGGATGCTAGCCCACCTGTGACTCTGCTCACAGTTCTTGGGCCAGATAAAGGGGACGTACACCGTCATCTCAGCCCTTCTCCTCCAAATCCACGTGTGATGTAGCTCTCCTTGCATCTGTGCTGGGTCTCCCCTTGGCAGCCTATCCCATTTCACTCAGCTCTTGAACATGCTCTTCCAGGTCTTCCTTATAGCCAGGATGGGGCGAATGAAAACTGACCAATCCCCTCTCTTTGTTTTATGAATGCATTGTTTGCATAATGCAACCCAATTGTTTGGTAGGAGATGCACAGACTTGAGAAGAATCACATTAAGAGATTTCACTCCACCACACGCATCAAGCAAGGAACATGAAAGTAGATATGCATGAGCATTTGGGACCATACTTGCCATCAAAATCTTCCACTAGATAAAATATTTAAATTCTATCTTACTCTTAGAAAATCAAGTTATGATCATTGAACATTGATGATGATACCCCTTACCTCATAAACTTGAACAGCCTTAAGGTGACTTTATTGTATCAGCAGAAATTTTATTCAGGTATACATGATCATATATTCAGGTATACACACAAACAAATTAGTTTTAAGTTAGGTTTAGACAAGAGGATTTTGTAATTGATTATTTTATTTTACATACAATAATCCTTTGTGGTCTACAGACTAAAGTATGAGATAGTACTCACTACGTTTTACATAATTACTATTTGTTATTTCTTCTAATTCACATGTTATACATGATTTCTAATACCGTCTAGTGAAGAATATGTCTTCTAGAAAATATTCCATCATCAAGTTAATTTCTTTGTCACTGTGCTCTGTAATTTTAGAGTGAACAGTGTATTCTTAATATGTTTAAAGTGAGACCTTGAATAATTAATTATGTACTTTATACACTAAATCAAACTTTAATACTTAAATTTTATTCACCTGTCTCTCAATAAGTTTCCTTTATACAATTGCTTACACTAACATATTACCTACATTTGTATCAATTTTTAAAGTGTAAGTGTGTTTACTCACTTTGTACCCTGGAGGGAGGAGGAGGTGGAACATGGGCAACAGGTAACAAAAACAGGAAGGCCTCAGCAAGGACTGGAGAGGTCCCACCAGGAGTAATGTCGTGGGCTCTCTGGAAGCCAGAGAACAACTAAAAAGCTAATTATACCAGTTTCTTAAAGTAGGAGGTCAGCAACATCTACTGACTGTGACTCACTCCCCTTCATCACTAACCAGTGGCGAAAGCCGCCTGCATGCACTCTCCCATCCCTGCACAAGCTGCTTCTTCACTGGCCCTCTTCCAACCCCTCCAAGCTGAAACTCCTGCCTTGCTCACCATAGGGTGCTATGTGAAGGTATCAGACCATTTGGGCAGATTGGTGTAGGCATCCTCACTACCTAAGTAACACCTTTTCCCATTGTATAATTAAAAAAAATACATCTCTCTCTCTCTCTCCCTTGTGGGAGTAATAAATGGATCATAAGCAGCAGACAGACACACTGATGCCATATGGCTTGGGAGACTAAATTAAATGCTTACGTGACCTGAGAACAGAGCTTTGTCTTTGTCTTGGTATTTATCTTTATTGTAGGGATCATACAAAATGTGTACATTTGCAATTGACTAACTCTAAGTCCATCCATGTCAAAATTGATTTAATCAATTTTATTGTGGTTTCATCAATGTTTTTTAAGTGATGCATACTATTCTAATGAGTATATGTACCCAAGTTTTCGATCCATTATCCTACTGATGGGCTCTTGGGCTGGTCCCAACTTCTTGCTGTGTGGAGTGCTATGATGAGCATGGGAGTGGTGAGGCTCTTGCATCTGTAAACCCAGCAGCTGAACTGTGGGATCATGGGAGGTCTGTCTGCCCAGATGTGCTAGGTGGTGCCATATCACTCTGCCCAATGGCTTGCTGTCTTCTTGAAATCTCATTTTGTTGGTGATCCATGTTTGTCTCTGTATATATACAGATATATGAGGGAGTACCCCCCAAATATGGAGCTTTCCCTCAAGCAATGTATTTAATTTTTTTTATAAAACAACCTTATCATCTTTAAAGTACTCTCCATTATACTTAATATATTTGTCAAATCTGTGATTCCATTCTTGGAAACATTTTTCAAACTCATCTATTTGGATGGCTGACTGCACCTCCAATGTTTTTTTCTTCATGACTTCTGCATCATCAAATCACTGTCCTTTCACATCCCTCTTCAGTCGTGGAAACCAAAAGAAGATACATGGAGCGAGGTCAGGTGAGTAAAGTGCATGGGGCAAGAAGGGCATGCTGTTTTCTGCAAAAGACTGGTGCACTGAGGTGGTTACGTGAGCAGTTGCTTTGCCGTGGTGTCAAAACCATTCTCCCGTCAACCAAAAAGCAGGCCTTTTTTGTCCCACACTTCTATACAATCTCTTTAGAACCTCTAAAAATAGAAAGCTTGATTCACAGTCTGACCTAGTGGAACAAACTCCAAATGCACTATCACACACACACACACACACACACACACACACACACACACACACACACATCATCTTGATCTTTGGTTTCACTTGACAAGTTTTTGGGGGGTGAGGTGGCCATGTCATATTCTACTGGTTTGATTGATGTTTGCTCTTGGGGTCCTAAGAATAGGACCATGTCTCATCACCAGCAATGACCTTGGGGGGAAAGTCTGGGTCACTTTGGAGTTGTTCTTTTAAAGCATGGCATGTTTCAACTCAATGATCTGTTTTGTTGGTCATTCAGAACCCAAGGCACACATTTCGCAGTGAACCCTCCTCTCATTCCCAAGCTTCCATTAAAATTCACTGAACCAAGCTCCAAGATAGTACAGGTAACTTCAATGGACCATCATCTTTGGTCTTTGAGCACACGTGCACACATTCTGTTGATGTGTTTGTCTGTTAGGAAAGTTGAATGATGTCCAGAATGAAGTTTTTCATCAACTGACATTTCACCTTTTTTTGAAAGGAGAATACCACTCAGACATCTGAGTTTTTCCCATAGTGTTGTCCTTGGAAGCTTTGTTCAACATCACAACAGTTTATACAGCATTTTTCTTGAGAAGGGAACAAAATTGCATAGCCACGTACTGTTCTCTTAAATCAACCATCACACACACAGAAAAAACGAGGTTTGAGAGAAATTACTTTGACAAAAAAAAATCACTGTGACCAGAGAGAACCTTCCTAGGCAATGCTACTGGGTGCACTAACTCAGAGTGAGTTGCTCTCTATGCTTGCTTACTGGGAAAAATGCGTGCTAAAAAATCTTCTCCAAACAGAGCTTTTTCTCTTGTTTGGGGGTACCACCCAAACACATCTAAGTGAGATGTTTTGTTGAGGAATTTTCTGGGGATTTTACATATGAATTTCCTATAACTTGTCATAGAATTCCGAAATACCGTTAGACACATGGATTTTAGAGAAGGAGTTGTGGACCCATGTTATACAATTTTAAATAAATAGTAATTTTATATACCTACTATATTACATTTAAACAGATGTTCATTGATTTTCTTTTTGTGGAATAGTCATGACAATGATAAACCTAGTTAAAATATTTCCTAAAGCAAATTATTTTATACATTATTGAATAAATAAAAGTAAGAATTTTGTAAGGTTTTTACTTGAAGCATATACAAACATACATATCACATATAAATGTGGAAACCCTTAAGCAATTTTAAATCCCTTATTCAAGTTTTATATATATTTTTTATACACACACAAAAATTGAACTGCTGAATATGCAAGTGTAGTGGGTGGAAATAGTTATGCATATATAACACTTCAATTGTGTGCATACAGAAATATAACTATGGTTATAGTTAAACACATATAGAACTCTACGGTGTAGAGCCATGGTGTATAGCTCAATTCATTATCACTAACTACATGTACTTTCATACATAAGCTTTGAATGAACCACAGAACGTTACCGTATTACTAACACCCCAGAAGTCTTCATTTGCTTTCTTCTACATAACAGCTGCTCCATAATCTTGTCTTCTAAAGGCATTGATCAATTTTGACATCATGTATTTTTTAAAGTGGTAATAAACTGCATGTACTCAGCTGTGTCTATGTTTATGAGACTTTATGTTAGGATCAATTATGCACCCCCTGTATTGATACATAGAATTTTTTTGTGGATTCCCTTATGTGAATACACAATAAATTTTTAGGAAATGGTTTAACTTCAGTCATTGGAAGAAACAGAATCTGATTACATAATTCCACAGACAATTATACACTGAATAAAAATATATGCATATACACATGTATTCAACAAAATGTATAGTTTGAAATGTTGTTATTGCTGTTATTAGGTGTGATTGAGTTGTCTCAGACTCATAGTGACCCTATCTACAAACAAGGAAATACTATCCAGTCCCGTTTCATCTTCCCAAGTTATGTCATGTTTACGCCCATTGTTACAGCCACTGTGCCCATCCTCTCATTAGGGGCAGGGGTTCTCTAACTTCCTACTGCCGTGACCCTTTGATACAGTTCCTCATGTTGTAATGACCCCCCAACCATAAAATTATTCTTGTTGCTACTTCATAACTGTAATTTTGCTACTGCTATGAATCGGGTGACCCCTGTGTGTTACCCCAAAGGGGTCACGACCCACAGGTTGAGAACCTTAAACCAGGCTGATGTAGGGTCTTTCTCTTTATCCAGTATGATGTCATTGTTCAGGGACTTGCTTCTCCTGATAACAAGTAAGTGCCTTATTTAAAGTAAAGCCATTTCACTGTAAGGAGTTATCAGGCTGTTCTATCCCCAAGGTATATTTGATTATTCTGGCACATTCAATATTCTTTTTGAGCACAATTAAAATTCATCAAGTGCTATGTATTCTTCTTTATTTAGTGCTCAGCCTTCACATATAGATGAGGCTAATGAAAGTACCATGGCTTGAGGCAGGCGCCCACGAGAACTCAAAGTGAAATGCTTGCTCTTCAATATTTAAAACATGTCCTGCAGGTAGATTTCGCCCATGTAATACATCATTTCATTTCTCTACTGCCACTTCCATGAATATTGATTGTGTCAAGCACAAGGAAATCCTGAAAAGTGTCATCTTATTCTCCATTCATCACGATATCATCTATTGATCTGGTCATGAGGATTTGGGTTGTATTTACATGGAGCCACAATCCATAGTGAGTGCCGCAGTTTTAGATGTTCATCAGCAAGTGCATAAAGTCTTCCTTTTCAGCAGCAAGGTTGTATCAGCTGGACATTGCAAGTAGATCATAATCCTTCTCATTATAATGTTGAGCTATGCTTCATCTAATCCAGATAGAATAAATATTGTGAAAGGATACTGCCTTTATATACACATTTCCATTTGAATGACTATTGATCAATGTAAGCTTTGTACTCAAAAACAATGAAGTATTCTGGAATTCCCATTCTTCTCAATGCTATTGTAGTTTGTTATGATCCACATGGTTGAATATCTTTGTATAGTCAATGAAACATATGAACACATTTTCTAGTATTTTCTGCTTTCATACAAGATCCATTTTATGTTAGGAATGATATCCCTTATTCCATGTCCTCTGATTTCTATCTACTTAGTGCTGAAACTATTATAGAATTATCTTCACCAAAATTTTATTTCCCTGTGAACAATTGTGTTTTTTAAAAATGTCTGTATGCATTTGGTTTCTTTCCTGGAATGGATACAAATATAGATCTCTTAGAGTCAGCTTGATCAAGTAGCTGTCTTCTAAATTTTTTGGCATAGACTAATGAGTTTTCCCATGCTGACTAAATGCATTTAAGCATTTCATTTGGTTTCCAGTCAATTACTGGAGTCTTGGTTTTTCAAATGCCTTCAGTGAAACTTTGAATTCAATACCAGTAGTTCTTGATCATATACTACCTCTTGAAACAGTTGAATTTTGACCAGTTATTTTGGGCACTATAATTATATATTCTTTCTATCTTATTTTATGCTTTCTGAGTTATTCACTATCCTGAATCTTGAACGATTGAATAGTTTCTACATTTCATTCACCTTCAAATATGCTGAGCATGTTCTTATTTTTTTAATTTCTAGCTCCAGATTTTGTTTTTGTTTTAATCATTTTATTGGGAGCTTGTACAATTCTTATCACAATCCATACATACATCCATGTGTCAAAAACATATGTACATTTGTCGCCATCATAATTCTCAAAACATTTGTCTTCTGCTTGAGCCCTTAATATCAGCTTCTCATTCCCCCCCACCCTCCCTATTCCCTGCACCTCATGAACCCTTCATCATTCATATATTATTATTATTTTGTCATATATTATACTGTCTGATGTCTCCCCCTGCCCTCTTCTCTGCTGTCCCTCCCCCAGAGATGAGGCTATGTGTAGATTCCTGTAATCAATTCCCCCTTTCTACCCCACATTCTCTCCATCCTCCAGACATTGCCGCTCTCATCACTGGTTCTGGAGAAGTCACCTGTCCTGGATTCCCTGTGTTTCCAGTTGCTATCTATACCAATGTACATCCTCTGGTCTAGCCAGATTTGCAAGGTAGTATTGGGATCATGATAGTGGGAGGGAGGAAGTATTTGAGAGCTAGAGGAAAGTTATATGTTTCATCGTTGCTACCCTGCACCCTGCCTGGTTCATCTCCTCCCCACAGCCCCTCAGCAAGGGGTGTCCGGTTGGCTAACTTTGGGCTTTGAGTCTCCTCTCTGCACTCATCCACCTTTGCAATGATATGATTTTATGTTCCTTGATGCTTAATACCTGATCCCTTCAACAGCTCGTGGTCACACATGCTGGTGTGTTTCTTCCAGGTGGGCTTTGTTTCTTCTGAGCTATATGGCCACTTGTCTATTTTTGAGCTTTTAAGACCCCAGACGCTATATCTTTTGATAGCTGGGTACCAACTGCTTTTTTCACCACATTTTCTTATGCACATGTTTGGCTTCATTGATCGTATCAGGGAGGTGGGCACCCACAAATATGGTTTTTAGCTCTTTGCTGTCTGATAACTGGTCCCTTCTGCACATTGTGGTCAGACAGACTCGTTTGCTTCTTCCATGTGGGCTTTGATGCTTCTCAGCTAGATGGCCACTTGTTTATCTTCAAGCTTTTAAGACCCTAGACGCTATGTCTTTTAATAGCCGGGTACCAGGTTTTACACATTTAATGAAAATACTCTACTATGCCTTCTTCAGCTGCCTCTGAAATTTTAAGTCCATCTCTTTGCTTCAACATTCTTTCACTTGCTTTAGTTACTTTATGTTCAAGAGGAGGCTTTAAAGTTTCTTCTGACATAAACTCTGTTCTTTTCTTTCTTTCTTGGGTTTTAAATGTTTTTGTTTTCTGCTTTCTTCATTTACAATAGTCTGATGTAATCTTTTGCTTCAACATTCTTTCACTTGCTTTAGTTACTCTATGTTCAAGAGGACACTTTAAAGTTTCATCTGACATAAACTTTGTTCTTTTCTTTCTTTCTTGGGTTTTAAATGTTTTTTTTTTTTTACTTTCTTCATTTATGATAGTCTGATGTAATCTCACAGATCGCCAGGTTTTCTTCCATTAGTATTCAATATGTCAAATCTGTTCTTTAGGTGATGCCCAAATTCTGGTGGGATAGAATTGTTTGTATTGTGGTATTGTGGACTTGTGTTCTTTTCTTCACTTTCATTCTGAATTTGTATCCAAATAATTGATTTTTCTAAAATCTGTCCATGTCCTTGAGTTGTCTGATAACGCTGGATTTTTCCTTTGCCTCCTCTTGGATAGATTCCATTTGAATCTGTGCATTCTACTTTTCAAGGACCCTCAGTATAGTAACCATTTATATTGTTGGATAAAAAGATACTTGAAATGAAGAGGAATTGACCTTGCAAAACTCCATCACATAATATGTAGCTTCATTTCTATCACCTTGTCTACATTTTCCAATTAGTGATCCTTCTTCTTTGTTTCTGACTTATATATACCTCCAACAAGTATCAGTGTATCTGGATTGCATGATTAATTGATTTCAACTTCAACAAACACACAGCCACTGAGTTGATTCCAATTCACACCAATCCTTTGGGCCAGAGCCACCCTGTGGGTTTCTGATGCTGTAACTCTTTGTGGGAGTTGAAAGCCCCATGTCTTTCTCCAGGTGAGCCACTGGTGATTTCAAACTGCTGACCTTGTGATTAGCATCCCAATCAATACTCAGATTGAAGAAGTTCATATAAATATTAAATTGATTCATTATTAACTTTAGTGGTTGGTGTGTATGCATGAGTAATAGTTACCTTTACTAGAATTTCTTGTAGGTTTATAATATTTTATTACAGACAGCATTGTGCTTCAAATTTGATCTCAAAATGTTCTTTATTGTTCTTTATAGCAATTGATGTCTTTTCAAAATGTTCTTAATAACAGTTGATGTCTTTTCCTTCTCAACATAATAAGTCATGCAGTTGTCAGATTCCAATAGACAATTTCAGTCCATTTCATCTCATGAATGCCTAGAAAATCAATCTTTATGTGCTATCTTTTATTTTTGATAATTTCCATTTTTTCCTAGATTCATATTTAATACAGTCCACAGTCTTATTCCTGATCAATGTTTGCAGTTCTTTCCTTTCATTTTGAGTCCTGTCCCACCAGTACATGAAAGTCCCAAATGATTTACTGCAGGTTGTTTTCAGGTGCCATCAGTCCATTCAAATTACATTGACTCTGTGTACAAAGGACTAGGCTGCCAGGTCTGGTGACTCCCTCATGGTTATCTTGAAGCCAAGCCCCTGTATGCAGCAACGGTGTCTATCCAGGTTGCTCCAGGCCTTTCTCATTTTCTCCACCCTCTTCTTTACCAAGCATGATTTCCTTCTCCAGAGAAAACATGTCCAAAGTATGTGATAAGAAGGCTCTCCATCCTTCCCTCTAAGGACCGTTTTGGGTGTACTTTTTATAAGACAGATTTTTTGTTACTCTGGCAAGGGTACTTTCAATGTTCTTTGACAGCACCATAAGTCAGATACACCAATTCTTCTTCAGTTTTCCTTATTCAATGTCAAATTTTCATATGTATATGAGATATGCATTCCATACACTCCTTTAAAGTTGACTCTGCTTACTTCCCAATGTGATGGACTTATCTTCTGTCATTATATCTGACAATATTTTTTTTGCTGCTATTCATAAGGTGTATACCTTCTCTATAGTCTGCTCTTACTCTGGAAGCTTCCTGAAACCCATTCACAATGCGTGACTCTTCTGATAATTGAGGTGCTGGTGACACAACTTCCAGCATCACAGCAACAGGCAAATTTTGATAGTACAGCAAACTTGGAGAAAAACGTAGGTTGAAACGTAAGTTGTTTTGAAACATAGGTTGTTAAAGAGCTGATAATCTTTTGGAGCCCTCCTAAATATCCAACATTTTTCTACTATTGTGATTATCTCTTTTTGCCAGTTTAATTGCTTTTTAAAAAAATTAACTGGGGATACTTAAATTTTTGTGATTCCTCCATCTCCCCTGAATCATAACAGCAACAAAACAGGCTTATTTTTTACTCAAATAGAGTAAATACCATCTTGACTAAATGTTAATATAATTTGCTGATAGAATCTATGTGTGAAAATATGTTGGAATTCCCTGTTGAGAGTGTACCTGTGACATTATTTGGGACTTGTTAAACACGCTCAATTCCCTTCAGTGAAATCATCTGCCTTTTCTGACATTATCTTCTTTTCTGCTTTTTTTGATCCTAGAAACATCAATAATATCAAAGGTTGTTTCTTTTAAAAAAGAACAAATATTTCCTAATGAATATTTTAGCTTTTGATATTTCATTATTATTGCAATATTTTATTTTCCATTCTTGTTGAGAAATTTGTCAATTTGTGTCTTTAATTTTTTAATAGAATATGCAAATGTATTTATGTATTTTTCACTTTTGTAAAATTTAAAAACCATTTATCTGATCTATTTTACAATTCTGTATATTTTTACTTTTATAAAACTCATTTCTTTAAATCTTATGGAAGCTTTGTCCCCCATGGTTTTCTTTTTCTTATGGAAACTTTTACCCCACAATTTGTTTTTCTTGAAGGTTGAATTATGTTTATTATTTTACTCACTCTACTTTTTCTGTGCTACAGTGAAACTAAAAGTAGGTTTTGTAAAAGGCACAATCTGAACTGCTGAGTATCTACATGGAGTTCGCTGCCCCGGAGAATTAATTCCACTTAATATAGATGTCCCACGGACAAGAAAAAAAATGCACCCACCTATATTCAAATACACTTTGTGTTATGTGTGCATTTTTACTTTAAAAAACAAATATTTGGGGCTATTCAAAATTACATCAAGATGTATGTTTTAATATCAATATCTGTTGCCAATAAAGGCATTACTGGTAGGAATGTTAGCTAACATTGATAAGCAGTAGAACCAGTGTTGATATGCACCAGGCAATTGATGCATTTGAAATACTAAAAAGATCATCAGTTCTGTCTTGGAAGAAGTACTGCCACGGTGTTCCTTGGAGGCAAGGATGTTGAGAATTCTTCTTTGGGAAAATTGTCAGGAGAAACCAGTCTCTGGAAAAGGCCGCCATGCTTGGTAGAGGGGCAGCAGGGGAGAGCAAGGCCCTCAAGGAATGGGTTGACTCCTTGGTTGCAACAAGTAGCTCAACAAGTGCTTCGTTCCCTTGTGGACCAACTCAATGGCACCTAACAACAAAAGCAAAGTGCAATGTAACTTTAAAATTTACTAGGAATCATAGTTGAATTTGGAGTCCATTAAAGTAAGTCAAACACCATTAAGAAATGCTTTATTTGCTCATAATTCATAACATATGGGTTATGGAAAAAGTGAGAAGCTACTTCTTACATAGAAATATTTCATACTATCATTGAGCCATGAGTCAATTTATATATCTGACAATATAGATAAAGATGTAGATGTCAATTTGTAGCAGTGATACAAGTGAAATCACTGAGCAGAGTGTAGTCAAGCTATATTCAGATTCCAAAGTGGATTCAAATCCTGATTCTCTCCTGGATTTTTCTTTTCTTTTCACAACAATTTATTTATATAATAATTTTGTAAGTTATTGCTCTAGGCAGCAGGACTCAGAAAAACTAGCAATGAAAAAATGCTCTACTTAAACATACTTTCTAGTGAGGAGAGATGGACAATATGTCAAACTATGACTACTTTATCAAAGAGAGATAAAACATGGCAACTGTATGCATATCGTGAGGGTTTTATGTTATATTGAATTTTTGGCCAATTGACAATGAACTCAAAAGAAGATTGAAGAACTAGCTGTATAGATATTCAGTACAGTAATGCTTTGTGGCAACTGTATTATGGTTCATTTAAATTATGATGTTGTTAAAAATATTGAATATGGGATGCCAGAAAAAACAACAACAACAAACATGCACAAATCTTTCTTAGAGGAAGTAAGCCAGAGTGCTCCTTAGTGGTAATTGGGATGGGGAGACTTCATCTCACTGATTTTGGACATGTTAGCAAGAGATTGACTTTGTGCTTGGTTAGGTCAAGGGTCCTCGAAAAAGAGGACAGATCTCAATTATATGGATTGACAAAGTGACTTCAGCAATGGCCTTAATGGAACAATGATAGTGAGGAGAGTGCAGGATCATGCAACATTTTGTTCAGCTTTTCATGGGCTTGCTATGAGGTGGGACTGACTTGATAGCACCTAACATGAACCCACTGGTGCACAAGAACAGGAACTGTGGACTGGTATAGTGGAGCCTATGGCACCTAACATGAACCCATTGGTGCACAAGCACAGAAACTGTGACTGGTCATAAGTGGAGCCTATGAACAAATGTTGGCTTTTTTATTTGCTAGTTCTATTTTAGTTTTTCAAGCAGTGTTTGCATGACTACTAACTTAACATTGGCAGTTCAAACCCACTTAATGCATGCAGATAAAAATTAGAGTCAAGAAACCCCTATAAATAGTACAAGCCTGCAATTCATAAATTTATCATGAATTAAAATCAGTGGTAATGGATTTGATCACTTTTGGTTTTGATTGTTTTTTAAACAAGGTTCATAACTTTCTCACCTGTGTTTTCTACAATGGACAGTATACTTTATGGTTTCTTTTGAAGATTAATGAATTATTACCTAGAACATACTAGGTATTAAGCAATTTAATTACTAAAATATTTTATTAAAAAAGACAACAGCAACAGGAAATGTTTTTCTTGTAATATTAAGGAAGTAAGTAAGAGAAAAAGACTAGGGGAGAGAGACAGAGGAATGGAGATAGCAAAGTAGTCAGAGATATTAGTGATGCATACAAAATGAAGAGAGCGAAGCTGGCCCATCAATAATCTTGAATGTAATTATAAGGCGTTGGGTCTAATATTGTGAGGCATGAAAAAGCAATGGGAACTTTAAGCAGAGCTGTGATATGATCAATCCCACCATATGCACAGGTGACACATTTTTACTATAGCCAGACAGCCAGGAAGGCTCAGTATACCCAAAATCTCCCTATGCAAAACAAAACAAACAAACAACATATTTTGATTAGTCTATTTGAATAATTTAAGTAAAAATCTTTGGTGATAACTCTGTTTGGCTGCAACAACACCAATGGGTGACTGAGTTGGTTATTGGTTATAAGTTCACCATAAAACTTAATGACTTGAAACAAAATATATATTTTATCTCTCATGGTTCTTTAGTTTGAATAGACTCATCTGAGAAATTCTGCAATTTCAAATTAGGAACTTTAATATAGATGGCAATCCAACCTGAAAAACCCACGATGATCCCATCCACTCGCCCAGCTCCAAGGCAGGAAGGACTGGGAAGTCGGGATGCACTGGGACGCTGACACGGCTGAGTCTTACTTTCCCAGTGCTACTACATTTGTTTTCTGCAAGCTATGGCTATACAGGAGTCTCCAACAGAGAAGCTGAGCTGCTTTTATGACATTTCAATAACAGACAAAGGCAGCCGCTGCTAGGAGACTAGTCAAGGAGTCGGTGCAATGTTATTTTTACCCCTTTCTATTGGTTAAAGTGAATCTGAGACACAGATGACTTATAAAGGGTAAAGGACCACAAAGAATGTATTTTCCATTACACGTAATGCATTTGTCAAATCTGTGATTCCCTTTTTGGAAATATTTTTCAAACTTATTTGTTTGGATGCCTTACAGCACTTCCCACGATGTTTTCTTTACCTCATTTACCTAGTCAAACCACTGTCCTTTCAGGTCCTATTCATTCTCAGGAACAAGAGTAAGTAGCACAGAGTGAGGTCATGTGAGTCAGGTGCATGGGGCAAGACAGGCATGCTGTTATTCGTCAAAAACTGGAGCACTGTGATGGCTGCACGAGCAGATGCATTGTTGTGATGGCAGAACCAGTCCTCCGTCGGCCTCAAGTCAGGCCTTTTTTGTTGCACACTAGTATACAATCTTTTCAGAACCTTTACATATAAAGCTTGATAAACAGTCTGACCTTGTGGAAAAAAACTCCAAATGTACTCCTAGTCAACATTCCCGTCTATTACAGAGGTTGTTGGACATCGAGAATGAAGTTTGTTATCAATCGACATTTCACCATTTTGGAAACAAGAAAACCACTTAGACACTTGAGTTTTTTCCATAGCACTGTCTTTGTAAGCTGTGTTCAACACCATAGCAGTTTCTGCCGCATTTTTCCCGAGCAGGAAACAAAATTTCACAGCAGCATGCTGTTCTCTTAAATTAGCCATGAGCAAGAAGCAGATTCAAGCGGAATTGCTTTTATGAAAAATTTACTGGGACTAGAGAGAATCTTCCCAGGTAACACCACTGGATGCACTAACTCAGAGAGAGTTGCTCATGCTTATCTAGTGGAGAAAATGTGTTCTATGAAAGTTCTGCCCAGCAGAGCTTTTTTCCAGTCTATTTTGGGATAGCATAGTGGTTGTTAGACTGTGAGCCACAGGTTAGCAGTTCAAACCATCAACAGCTCCTCTAGAGAAAGGTGGGCCTTTCTACTCCCATAAGCAGTTATATTCTAAGAAAGTTACAGGGGCAGTTATAGCTTGCTCTATAGGGTAAATATAAGTTATGAATGGCTGAATATAGATACAGGTGTAGATATAATTTATCGATGACAGCAAGTTTGTTTGAGTTTTTTTCATATAAAGTGGGAGAGGTCTGGTGATGTGTTTGGCTGCTAATCATAAGGAAAACAGTTTAAAATCACCAGCTCCTTGAAATCCACAGAAGAAATTCCCCCCTGTTCTATAGTGATGTTATGCATCAGGGTTCTCTAGAGAGACAAAACCAGGATATAGATAGATAGATAGATAGATAGATAGATAGATAGATAGATAGATAGATAGATAGATAGACAGATAGAGATAGATAGATAGTGCTAGTCTGGGTAGACTAGAGAAATAAATCCATGGACACACATGTGTATAAGAAAGAGTTGCTTTGTTTTCCTCTGTCTTGTTTTCATGCATGTTACTGTCTCCACAGGTCTGTCTAAATAAGACAGGCTGGATGAACTATCTGGAGGAAAAACCATGGGACCCTTCTGGGGGGACTTGGGATAGGGGGAAGTGGGGGAGGGGTAAGGAAGTGGTGTTAACAAACACAGGGTCAAGGGAACAACATGGGACCCAAAATGGTGGTGAGGGGGAGTGGCAGGCCTGGTAGGGAATGATCAAGGGTAAAGTTACGTAAAGAAGAGGTATAGCAGTAACCCATGTGGGGACGGAGCATGGTAGTAGGGCAAGAGGAAAGTCAAGGGAGATGGAGGAAAGAACTAGGAGTCAAAGGGCATTTATAGAGGTCTAGACAAAGACATGTACTTGCAAATATATATATGAGGATGGGGAAATAGATCTATGTGTCTATATTTATAGGTTTAGTATTAAGGTGGTGGAAGGACATTGGGCCTCTACTCAAGCACTCCCTCAATGCATGAATACTTTCTTTTATTAAATTGACACTCTACGATGCTCACCCTCCCGACACAACTGCTGAAGCCAAAGCGGGTTAACAAGTAAATGTGGTGAAGAAAGCTGATGGTGCCCGGCTAGCAAAAGAGATAGTGTCTGGGGTCTTAAAGGCTTGAAGATAAACAAGCGGCCATCTAGCTCAGAAGCAACAAAGTCCACATGGAAGAACACACCAGCCTGTGTGATTGCATGGTCCCGAAGGGACCAGTTATCAGGCATCAAAGAACAAAAAATCATATCATTGGCTGCACACCTCCATGATACGATCGCTGAAGACAAACGGGTGCATAAGCAAATGTGGCGAAGAAAACTGATGGTGCCTGGCTGTCAAAAGAGATAGTGTCTGGGGTCTTTAAGGCTTGAAGGTGAACAAGTGGCCATCTAGCTCAGAAGCAATAAAGCCCACGTGGAAGAAGCACACCAGCCTGTGCAATCACGCGGTGCCAAAGGGACCAGGTATAAGGCATCATGCAAATATATATATATATACCGTAGTGAATAAAAGGGGAAGTGCAGAGTGGAGACCCAAGGCCCATTTGTCGGCCACTGGAGATCCCCTCACAGAGGGGTCTAGGAGAGGAGATGGGTCAGTCAGGGTGCGATGTAGTACTGATGAAGAAACAGCTTTCCCCTAGATCCTGGATGCTTCCTCCCCCCAATTACCATGATCCGAATTCTACCTTGCAGAACTGGATACGGCAGAGGTTGTACACTGGTGCATATGGGAGCTGGAGCCACAGGGAATCCAGGGTGGATGATACCTTCAGGACCAGGGGTGTGAGGGGCAATACTGGGAGAGTAGAGGGTGAGTGGGTTGGAAAGGGGGAACTGATTACAAGGATCCACATGTGACCTCCTCCCTGGGAGACGGACGGCAGAGAAGGGGGGGGGGAAGGGAGACTCCAGATAGGGCAAGATATGACAAAATAACAAACTATAAATTATCAAGGACTCATGAGGGAGGGAGGTACGAGGAGGGAGAGGAAAAAAAGAGGGCCTGATGCAAAGGGCTTAAGTGGAGATCAAATGCTTTGAAAATGATTAAGGCAAAGAATGTACGGATGTGCTTTATACAACTGATGTATGTATATGTATGGATTGGGATAAGAGTTGTATGAGCCCCTAATAAAATGTAAAAAAAAAAATCTGGAGGTTAAAATAAAAATTCACTCAAATGAGAAATATGCCAAAGAATAAAATAGTGCTATACATAAAAAAGAAAGAGATGTATATACAAGAGCAATTGAACATTGAGAAAACATCCCAGTCCAGTCCAGATCAATTCCATAAGTCTGATATTAGCCCATTTATCCAATATCAATCTATAAAGTCCTCTTCAGACTCACAAAACACACACAATGAAGCCAAATATAGGACAATCACAAGCCAGTGGGTAGAAAGTCTTTGGGTCCAGTGATGTTGTAAGCATCTCAGTGCTGGCAGGGGTCTCTCTGTGGCTTCTCTGGCTTCAGAGGTCTGTTTGCATCCATGTGGCTTGTCTTCTGCTATGTCTCCCAGGAAGTGGCAAAGCGAGAGAGAGGTGTGTGGTCCCCTCCAAGGAGGAAGTACCAGATTTCCCAGAATTCTCAGGAGAAGGCCATGCCCTCACAGAAGTCTCATTGGCTATCTCCAAATTGACAGCCTAGACTCTACCCCTACACTCTTAATCCTTAAATTGACACCAGATTAGGTGACCACAATATCTATCTATCTATCTCTCTATCTATCTATCTATCTATTTATCTATCTATATATCTATCTATCTATCTATCTATCTATTTATGTAGATAGATAGGTTTATACAGCAAGAAGGGATATAACACCTAATTAGTCCATATAGCAGTCCAGAGGGCTCAGTTCAACTCACTTTTGTGGAACAGTTAACATACTTGAAGACCTTTAACTTATGTGGGCTGCTGGGTCCAAGGTCAAGGATGCAAACAGCACAGTCTTCCCTCAGGCAAGGCAGGCACAGTGCCCACGGGCAGCAGACCTCTGTGTGGGTCAGCAACAGTCAATAGCTCAGAGTTTAGTCAGGCAGGCCCTGGGACTCAGGTATTGTGACAGGATACATCAGCTCAAGCTCAAGCTATGGAGGCACCAGCAGTGTGGTAGATCAGGTCTCAAGGTGTCTCAGACTGTAGCAACATGATCCCTGGGTTGGCTTGGCCCACTCACAGTGTAGCACACAGTGGAGGCAGAGACATACCTAAAGCAGAAACAAGATGCTGGTCCAGTCACCAGGGAGCAAGAGAGAGGGGGTGGGCCTTGGAGAGCTAATTATCTTATTTCCCTCCAGTCACACTGTGGCCTCATTAATTTCCACCCACATGTTCCTATTGGCCTAGTTAGCACAATAAACCTGACTTTCACAGACTGCAATGAGTTGAGTGGGTTTTTCATTTTGTTTTTATTTTTAAATATATAAAGAAGAATTAATGCATTTACAGTGGAGTTCCCTGGGAAGGACTTATTCCTATTCCTCATTTTGTGCATTGCCTTTGCAATGGTGGCTGCAAAGCAAAAGTTGAACAATAGTTTTACTTTTTTGTCTTTTTTGCTGAAATATAAAAGAGTACTGATATAGGTATTTCACATAAATAAATAAAGTGGTATAAAAATATATTAAAAGTGTGGGACCTCCGTAGTCAGAATTAAACCATGATGGATAATGCATAGAAGACACAAATAATTGATTTTAAGGTCACTAAATTATTTTATCTGTTAGTATTATTATTCTCTTTGCATTGAGGCATACAATATTAATTTTTAAGATGCCAACCTTAGGTCTAAAGCATGAAATGGTATCATAGTTTCCTAAAGGGTATATATATATATATATATATATATATATATATATATATATATATATATATATATATATATATATTTGCAAGACCATTTTTTATCATCTCAGCTTGCCAAATTATTATGTCAAATAATAACAATGGGTATTTTATGATCACCTTCCATGAGTTACCTGTGTCAAAGAACAGCAGCAAAAATGCATTCACTTCCTGGTGGGCTAACTAAAAGAAAACTGATCTCTACAATTCCTCATCAGAGGGCCACTGCTGACTCTTGTGATGAGGGAAGGAGATTCTTGGTGGAATGCTGATTGAAAAGGTGAAGTGCACAGTGGGATGCTCTATTTCCCTTAAATGCCGGGAGATGGACTAACACATTTATTTTCCTTCTGGGCTGATGTGGAAATAGTGACTGACAGAGTTACCCTGTGTTTTACCCTAAAATTAGAGGGTGCCTGTTGACCTAGTTAAGGAAAGTAATTTTACTGTGAATACTGATATAGCAAAAAATAAAGTCCTAAGGCATTTTGATATATTAGTAAAACTAATTAGATAAATAAAATGTGATAAGAGAGAAATTATGCCATAAGCATATTTTTAAATATGAAATTTACAATAATAACATTAAAGTCATTTATATTATTAGAAATTACAATTTGTATCATTATGGAAAAATATAGAATGTGGATAGAGAATGGTCTTAAGTTTAGAAAACTGCGGTGCAATTTATGGTGATTTTAGGTAAATATGACGGTAAAGTAAGTCAAAGAATAAATTTTCACAAGATTTTTCTCCAAGACAATAACACAGAAATACTTATCACTGTTTTAAATATTTGATTTTATGTGACTTGTGTGGAAAATGTGGTATTGTTAAAAACAAAAGCAACATTCATTTTCTATCACTATACATAGCAAAAAATACTAATTCAATCTTCGTGATTTTGACCAACCCATATAGATGCTCTCGTTTTCATGAAGGTCAGCAGGGGAGGTGGTTCTCTCTGAGCTGAAATGTATATGCTGTTACTACTACAGAGCATTTGCTTCTCTTGCCTTTTCTGGCTCTTAGAGCCCTGCTGCATTTCTTGTCTCCTCGCCCTCCCGGCTCACACGCAGCAATCTATTATCCTGATATTTCCTTCCAGTGTCACATGCTCCCTAACTTTGCCTCTTTTGACTCCCTCCTCTATTTCTGAAGGTATTCTGGTGGCATAGTAGATGCACACTGCAGTGCTACTTACAAGGTCAGTGGTTCAAACCCACCAGCAGCTCCACGGGGAAATAGGAAGATGCTTACACATGTAAAGGTTAAAGTCTTGGCAACCAAAAGTAGAAGTTGTACTCTGTCCTATAGGGCTGCTTTGAGTTAGAATGGACTTGGTGGCAAGGAGTTTGGACTTTGGACTATCCTATTACAAGGTCATCTGGTTAGTAACCTTAATTTGCCTTTTACCATGTAACATAGCATATCCAGAAGTCGCTGGGATTAATTCATAAATCTTTTCTTTCTTTTTCCCATTTTGTTTCTTTTCGAGCCATTGTATTTGATTACTAAAGCTATTGAATGCCTTTACTAGTAAAAATTGATGGAGCAAGATTACATGTACAGCTGATATGAACCATTAATGAATCACCTTTGTCATGTACCACCAAGTTGGTCCTGACCCATAGCGACCATATGCACGACAGAACTATGCACTCAAGGTCATGTGCTTCCCTCACAGTCATTCCCGCCAGAGCCCATTTCTGCAGTGAATACATGACCGTGAAGGTCTTCCTTTTTCTTCACTCCCGTTTTCCAGAGAGAGTTCTCTCCTGACAACATATCCACAGTATCTAAGCGGAAGTCTTTGCCACCATTGTCTCTAACTAGCACCCTAGCCACCCTTTTACCAAGATATCTTTTGTGTCCTTTTAGCACTCCATGCACTCCATGGTGCTTTTAATATTCTTCGCTAGCCCCACAATCCAAATGAATCAATTCTTCTTTGGTATGCCTTACTCCATGTGCAACTTTCCCATGCAGATGAAGCCATGAAAAATAGCATTGCTTCTGATTAGAGTTTCTTATTTCTCCAAGTACCATCCTTGGGTTTACATTCCCTAAAGAGGTCTTGCGCAGCATCTTTATGTAATGCACCATATCCTTTGATCTCTTGCCTGCTGCTTCCATGCGTGTTAATTCCAGAGCAAAGCAAGACAAAAGTCCTTGACAACTTTAATCTTGTCTCCATTTATCATGATGCTACCTGTTAGACCAGTTGTGAGGATGTTGGTCTTCTTGACACTGAGTTGCAATCCACAATGCAGGCTGCAACCCTACACATGAGTGAACTGCCCCTGCGAGTTTCTGAGACTCTGTTTGTTTACAAAACTAGAATGCCCCATCTTTCTCGTGCTTAATATATCTTTGAGTCCAGGATTATTGATGATGCTAACAAAATAAAAGTTTACTTTTTTCTCTTTTACACTGCATAATATTGACTTACTATACTAGTGAGACCTTTATTATGTGAAATTAAATATAGTAAAATTAAATATTATATTAAAATAAATATATTAAAATATAGTAAAATTAAATATATTAAAAATCATTGAAGGTCTATTCTGCACATGAGTCAGTATGAGCTGGAGTTGACTTGAGGTCACTAGGTTAGGTTTGGATGTTTTTCAAAGATAAAACAGTGGTAATGCTTGACTATGGTTTAGTCTCAGCAATCTTAATCTTATGTCCTTTGCAAAACTTACAATATTTGATCTGAGAAAATATACCTATTCAGTTCTGTCCAGAAAAATACAGTTATGAAAAAACTACTCCCTTCCATATATATTTTTCTTCTCAACTTCAACCAGATATAAGGTCCACGAGGAAACCAATGTTTATTTACTCTTTTCATTACTATCAATCAATAACTTATAGCTCAAATCCTAAATCCACTGACATTAAGTGAGTTCCAACTCAGTGTGAACGTATATATGGTTTGGGTTGGTATATATTGCGAATCTTTACAAGGGCATGTTCTGCAGAGTGGCTGGTGGATCTGAACTGCAGACCTTGTGGCTAGAAGACCAACATTTAGAGCACAGCACCACCAGTGCAGCTTATGTCTTAGAACAATGTCAGTGTAATGTTTTATCAATAAAAATGCATGGAATGAATAAATAAGAAAATATCAAAACAGTTTAAAATGATACACGCTGGGGCTTGTGTTAGTTTCATAAACTCTTGCCATCTTGCAAAGGGGTGGATTCTAGCCTGTCAATTGGGTGCATCTTGATGACGTCATTTGGAGAGCCAGGGAGATAACTAGCTCACTGGAGGCCAGATATACATACACTCGCTGCTTCCTCTTCCTGGTGACAAGACCCATGGAGCTAGACTATAGCCCTGGAGTTGGGCAAGCCCCATGGAGACCTTGCCCAAGCTGAAATGCTTCCACTGCCACTGGATTCACGACACCCCATTCACCCTCTGGCCAGTGATCTTCCTGCATTTGGCACCCTTGCATGGCTGCATGAGTCTGAACAGGACTTTATAGATTGGTACCAGACATATGGGCTAATATTGAACTTAGGGATTTGATCTGGACTTGGCTGGGATGTTTTGTTAATACACAATTACTCTTTGATATTAAGTTCTTCATTATACATAAATGAGTGTCTCTGGATGTGTTTCTCTAGCCTACCTGGACTAACACAGGGCTGTAGACGGAATGTAGTGAGCAAGCGTTCTATGAGTCAGGAATAAAGAACAGTTCATGGAAGCAGCTTTGTATGTATAGGAAAGACTTTAAAAATTCCCGGAGAAGTAGAATGAAAAGATAATGGATTTCTTTTCAGACAATGAATGCTTAAAGGCCCTCTTGTATGTACATTTTGTCTTCTGCTATGCTGTTACTTGAAAGTTTTCACTCCACACTGAACTGGCTACATCTTCTTAGTCCATTGATTCCTGAAGCACTCAAAATTCTTATAAATGTTCTAAGTCTTTTTCTTACAGTACAATGTGATAGGAAATAGTAAATCACAGTGTGATCTCCCCAGTTCTACATCATATAAACTGCTCCTTTATGTTTGCTCTAGCTGAGATTCTGTTAAACCCGGAGACAGCATTAATCCACTTCTCTGTCATTAACTGTGAAACTCTAAACCCAAAATTGAATTTGAAAGTATATGCACAGAGACCTCAGGTATGATTTTTGCTAACACTGCTCTGTGTGTGCTGATACTATCTTGTTAAACCTATGAAAATCCAATTTGTTGAGTTTTATATGACATCTGGAGCATATTTTAGTGAAAGGTAATCTTCATAGACAGTTCCTCAGCATTTTCATAAAGTCTCTAGGAAGACGTGTTTGTATAAACTTCTTCCATATAAGACTTAAACAGCATGCTACACAAATACATGAAACTTGTGAGCAAATGTTTTACTGTTTCAGCCATCTTAAATGATGTATTGTTCATGTTGGCCACTAATTTCAATAATGTAAAATTCACTAATTTACCTATTAGCCTAATTTATTAGCATGTCATATGAACATACCTGAAACAGTTTAGAAAATAATTTAGGAGAATATTATAAGTAATAGAGCAGTCAAAATTCATGATGTATTATTAAATTTTCAGTTAGAAATATGCTGCAATATTCATTGGGCTGCCAGTTTTAATCAGCACATATTCAGATAAGAAGAAATAAAAATTATTAGAAATAACAAATTACAAAATCTATTTCAGCTGATTTTCAATCTTTTTCTTTGGAAAGAAAGTTACATGACTCTGGCTATTAAAAAATGTCATACAATATATTAGTAGCATGTTTTAAAATATAGCGTGTTCAATTTTTAAGCAATAAATAATGAACACATTAAATTTCAACAATATCTCTTCTAACTTGTTAACCATGCAGTCTGCTTTCAGTCCATCTTGTTGAGTACAGGTAAAAAAGTAACTATTATAGAACAGGCAGAAACACAGGCCTACTATGCACAATCAAAAATAGACATCTCTCATAGCCCTAGAATGATGTGGGAAAAAAATCATGAATATTATACTTGATTAGAATTCGTTATTGTTGCATGTAAGAGGACAGTCTGTTGCTTAAAATGACTTCTTGTTCCATCTTCTGCCCATATCTCAGCTTCCTTGCTTCTGCTTCACACTAAATTAGTTCATATTCTGGTGCTATAAGAGATCAGAATAGTACAACCAATTCCAACAAATGTTTCCATCCTTAATTGCATTGTATGTTGATTTCATTAAATCTACAGGTGTTCAAGAAATACAGCCAATTAAAAATGAGTTAGAAATAAATTAGAATTTTTTGAATATACAGACCCCTAATTTCAGCTTTTTCCAAGTATATACTCTTCAGATAATCTATCACAATCACCAATATTAGCAGTTAAGCTATTAGTGTAAATAAGTGGGAGGGAATCAGAAGGAAAATTTATCTTTAAATGGAAACAGTGTATAAAACTTTGTGAAGGTTTTCTTTTTAACTCAATCAAGCTAAAACTGTCCTCTAAAAAGGTTATTACATATTTAAAATATACTTATTGATATAATAGTTGTGCTTACCCATCATCCCACTGATGACGGTTTTCCTTAAAATTATTAGGCTAATTTGCTTAGTGTTAATTTGGGTTAATTATTGAAAATTGCATTTAAAAAATTTAAAGATCCTTGCAAATAGCCAGTCATATTTTGAAATTAAACCTTTAATTAAAATGTTATGGTTTAGCAATCACAGGCCTACTCTTTCAATGACCCATAGCCTATCACAATTATTTTGAAGTTATTATAATTCTATATTTAATTTGCATCTCCCTCACTCATGACTGTCCTTTAATTATGTTTCTGTGACAGAAAGGAAAAGAACATGACAGCACACTGACAAAGTAGCAAAACAAAACATAGCAGTAATTCAAAAGTGAAAATGAACCCTTGAAATTGCCTAATATTTCAATAATGAAATAATAATGAAACACAGAGAGGGTATAAAAAGCAGCCAAAGAAATGTATGAGGGGAATTAGCATAATTGCCATAGGTCAAAATGAGAGTGTAAACAAATGATGAAAAGTCAATATTCTCTATTGTTTAAAGTAATATGTTAAACGTCAAAAGTAATGTGAGATTTTTCCAGTGAGTTTGTCACTGAAAATTCACTGACAGCATAGATATTTAGGTGTATAATGACAGCAGAAAGCTAATTAACCTAGGTAAAGCATGAATAGATGAACTGGCAGGATGGATATACAGCAGAAATGTTTATTAAGAGAGGTGAGTGACAGTTGTTTTTGCATAAAGTGTGATAGGTTTCTTTTTTCTAGATCAAACTGAAAGCCTTGATAATCAAGTTGGGATAGAACTAATCATAAAGATTTTAAGAAAAAAATATGAAGCCAATGAATAAATGAGTCTGCTTTATAGAAAAATGATTCAAAATGAACAAACACTGAACAGAAAAATAACTTCAAAGTCTAGAATAGTCTACATAAAAGGTTAAGTGAAAAGGGGATGAATCAGAATGGAGGCTACATAAGAAAAGAGTACAGTGAGAAAACTCAATTACTATTTTTAGTACAAGACCCCCAAAACTTATTTTGTCATTTGTAGGAAGTTACAGAAATGTGAGGCATCAAAATGCCTCCATGTCTTATCAGTAATCAATCAGATAAATAATGAGCCCAGTTTCTGGAATCAGGAAAAAATCCCAGGGAAGATAAATATATACACCATATTTTAAAATAAACTTTCACTGAAGTCATCAATAAAAATTAAGATAAAAATTATTTTTACAAAATGCAAACCTGTTTTTCATATTTCTAAGTTGTCACCTCCATTTCCTGCAGATACAGAAATAAATGCACCCAGGAACTAATCAAGGTGAGGCTAAACGGCTCGAGGCTATCAAATCACAGTCCCTCTGTTAGTCTGTAGGTACTGAGCCATTAAAATCCTACGAGGACCAAGGTTTACCTGGTAATGTAATCGCAACAAGCCAAGTCAAATCGAAATGAATAGATATAAATAAGCAAATGGAGAGGGGTGTGGGGAGAAAAAGAGGAAGAAAGGGAGGGCGAGACAAAGGGAGAAAGGTGGGATTCTGGGGTTGTGGTGACATTGTGTTAGACTGTAACCATATGATAGGTCCTTCAAACTCACAAGCAGCCCCTCGATGCAAGATGAACCTTTCCATGACTCCTGAATTCCCTGTGGATCCCAGGTGGTGTCCGTGTGGGTCTGTTAAACCCAAGATCAGCTGTCTGAAATAGCCAAGGGGAGGAAAATGAGGCTGTCTCCACTGGCTAAACTTTACCGCCTTGGAGACAGGCACCATCAGTTACGTGACATCGCAGCCCTGTCCCCTAGAGCTTCCATGAGTCAGAATTGAATCCATGCCAGTGAGTGTATTCATTATTGTGACTTTTTATAATTTCCACCTGTGCTTTTCAAATAAGAGTATCAGGATTAACGGGATACATTAAATGATAATAAAATATGTCAGTGCTTTCTTAGCCCTTTTGGAACGTGCTTGTCAGTTTTGGACAAGGTTGGGGTAGCCTTTTGGAAAAAATGTAAGAAGGAGTTCACTTATGGGAGTGAATGAATTTTAAGCTCACTAATGACTGCAATTAAACACTGAAAGGCACAAAAACATGTGTAAAAATGTGATGTTGTGTATATATTTACATTTATATAAATTTAGAATTAAATTTGAAAATTGTATGTATATATGAGTATATATCATCTATAATATCACATTTTACTGCTCTTCTTTTTCAAGAAGCTTAATCACTCAGTATCAGTCTAATTATTATGTTGGTTGGTGTTATGGAGAGCAAAGTTAAGTATAAAAATGCTGGTGAAAATGTTCTGCTTGCTATGCTTGTATGCTTCCAAGGGGGAATCACCACTGACTAGTGACTCTCTGTCTACCTACAATGCTTTTGCCCCTTTTAGTGAAGAGTTAATAGATCATAAAACAAAATAAAAGTTCTGATATGGCACAGTGGGGGTTTTAATGTTAATATAATACATGATCTTATGTAGGTTTCATTTTAGTTATTCTCATGCATACACACACATATGCCTTTGTGTGCTTGTGTGTGTGTGTACCTGTATGTTCAGCTCCTACAATTTTGTTATATGTGCACGTCTATGTAGAAGCCTTGGAGGTATAGTGAGCTGTACTGTTCACGACCAGGTCAGAGATTGCTGCCTACTCTCATAAATCTTTAAAGTTCCACAAACCCAAAGTGGTAGCAGGTTGGAATGGACTCAGTGACAGTGAGTTTCTCTTTCTTTGGTAGTTATATGTATTTTTCCCTAACAGTTATATTGGCAGCTAATTCACATGTAACACAATCCAATTTCAAATGTATCAAGAGTTGTACAGCCAGTTTTAGAATATTTCCTTCAATTCTGTTCTCATTTTTATTAGCTCCCTCTTTCCCCCTAACTTCCCCTGACATACCTCCAAGAGACCATGAATCCAGTTACAGTCTGTATAGACTTATCCATTCTAGATTTCCTATACATAAAATATTGATAAACAACAACAGGAATAATGAATCAAGACCAAAAAAAACCTCAGTTGAAAAGAAAGCACAAAACATTAAAAACTAGAACAAATTTAAATGAATCATACAGAGATCAAATGATTGGATGCTAACTTTTAGCCTAACTGCATCTGCAACGGTCCATGTCCAGGGCATCCTGCATGTTTCCAAGGCTGTTCACACCCCAGGTCCATGGTCAGAAGGGGCTTCCAAGGGTCTTAATCCATGTGTATTTTCCCTTCACTTAAAAAAAATTGAAACAGCTTTAAAAACTGGTCTAAATGGCAAGATATTAAGGGAGTACAATTGGGTAAAGAAGAAGTGGAATTTTTGCTATTTACAGACAATATGCTTTTATATATTAAGAATCCTGTGGTATCCACAATAGGATCATGTAAACAAGAGAGGAATTCCATAATGTAGCAGTATACAAGCTTAATAAGCAGAAATTAATTGATTTTCCTTACACCAGTGAGGGGAATGCCAAATAAGATATCAAGGAAACAGTACTATTCACAATAGGCATGCCAGAGCTGAAATACCCAAGTCATAAACTTAACCAAAAAAAACTAAAGACTCATACAAAGAAAACTACTGTCATAGTTACATAATCTGGTGCCAACTTGAGTGTGAGAGGCAGGTTTATTGTGCCAACATGATCAATGAACACATGTGGGATCAATTGAAGGGCAGAGAGATAAATGGCTCTGTGAGCCTTGCCTTTTTTGTCTCTTGCTATTTTATGATCAGACCAGTTTGTGGCTGCCTTAGCTTGTTCTCTGCCTCAATTTGCAAGCTAACTACCTGTGGGACACCTAACCCATGGACTGTGTCGCTGTAACTTGAGGTCCCTTCAAGACCTCCTTGAAAAACTTGGTCCAGTGTCAATGAACCACACACCATCCGCTACAGATAACTACAGTATCAGTCCCTAGGAAGGAGGGCAACTCAGGGCAGCTCAGATCTAATGGACAGGACGACAGGAGTGGGGTGGAATATGTTTGATGAGTGGTTGCCAAGCGGATCTTGGGTGATATCCCTCGGAGAGGAAGGTGGCCTTTTCAGGGGAATAAGGCTTACTTATGGGAAGGATAGCACAGGAATGGGAAGAGGGAACAGTCAAGTTTGTGGGAAACATGTGTTGAGGGGAGGTGGGGAGAGGGAAAAACTCCAGATAGAGGGAGCAGAGATGGAGGATGTTCATGGATGTTCATGGCAACATTAGGTAGGCAAGGTCTTTAGTGGTGTGCAACAGGTGGACAGAATTGATCACGGCCATCTGGGGATATCTTGGGAGGCCAAGACAGGTGCCTTAGCACAATACAATGGGTAACAATCCTGGGTCTTCAGGACTCTCGGCATGCTCCAGAGGCAGCATCAGTGAGACGCAATACGGGAACTCCACTGGGTGCTCTGGACTCTACCTCAGACATGTTTGTAACCTAGACTTGAGCCAGAAATTGCATGGTGCCTGAGGAAGCAGAAAGCTGTAGCAAAAGCTGTGTACTGTTGATTGGTGGACAAATGAAGACTTGATACACTAATGCCTGTATGCCATATGGAGCTATGTATTATTTCAGCAACCTGGTGACAGCCATTCAGTTATGTTTGCCTATACTTTTTTGTATTAGGGTGTATCTCAGAGGTGCACAACCATTGGGGTTACCCTCTTGAAGTTGTATTATTTGCTTCTCTATTTTTCAGTAAATGAAACCCAGGGATGTTGAGCCTATTGGGAAAGAAAGCATAACAAGGGTTTGAGGGGAAGGGTGGTCTAGAGGGGTTGAAGAGATAAAAAGGGGGTGATGCCAAGAAGTTCGGGAAAGAAAATATGGTTGGAGACTGATTAGGGAAGCAATTATACTATTATGTTCGACGTGATTGAATTATGGAATGATATGGCATATGTATTAACTGCCAAGTCACACACACCCACACAAAAACATTTGTCCAGAAATGAGTCTGGATTCACAATAAATCCTAGATCCAACTTAACAACTATTTCTTACATCAAGGCCCTACACAAAAGTCACTTTCGTGAAATGATCATTGAAGACAATGGTATTAAAAGAATGTGTGGTGAAGAAAGTAGATAGTGTCCAGCTATCAATCAGAGTAGTAGCAATCAGTCTGAAAGGCTTGTATTTAAACAAGCAGCCATCTAAGGGAAGAATCAACTAAGCCCACACAAGAAACACAAGCTTATGTGACCCAAATAATTACAAAATTCAAAAATGGTGAAGAGAAAAGTAGCAGAGCTAAAATTAAGAACACACACTTTGTATAAGGCCATAGAGGACGGTGAGAGCCCCAAACCCATCGGCAGAGAATCTGGTCGGACAGACTGGAAGATCTACTCTAGCCAAAGGCACATGTTTCAAACAGCCTTACAATCAAGCAGAGACCACTGTTATCTTGATTATGCTGGAGCTAACTCTATGCGTGGCCAGTGGACCTTCCTATAGACATGACCTGAATTTGCACTGGGGGCAAGCTTTCTTAGTTGTTCCGTGACAAAAATTGCTTACCTGGATTTTTGAAATATCGATGGAGTTCTTCTCCTTCTCACACATTATTTGTATTTTTGTCTTTATACTAAAATGATCTTATCCATAACACCTTAGTGCGAGTTGTTATTTTATTGTTTGCTGTTGGGCATCCCAGCTGTGAATCACAGGGGAGTAGATGCATTAATGACAATAACGATACAAGGGGTTATAGGGAATGCGGGGGGTGAGGGTGAGGATGGGCCGTAGGGAGGGAAAGGGGATCTTGGGAGTCAATAATGAAGGTGGGAGTGATTAGAACTGGTTGTGATTGCATAACACATTTAAAAGTCTATTTAAATATGATGTGTGTGGGGGGGAGCACTGTTCTAAGATTGATGTGGCAGTGATTGTGGAATCATAGCAATTCCCCTTGATATGATTAAATGATTGAGCTAGTCAATGGTGTGATAATAGAATTGTTGGGGAAAATTTGTCTAAACTTCAGACTCTAAAGGAAGATCAAATGAAAGGATTTTGCACTTTCACCTAACTGTGCCTGCCATAATTCACGTCACAGTGCTCTCTGTCTGATAACAAGGCTATTCACGTCTCCCAACTGTAGTCAGAGGGAAGTCCCTGGAGGCTCAATCTCCGGGTAACTCTGCCAATGGGCTTTGGACTTCCATTGCCGTCCGTAACATGTTGAAGCCAGGCCTTCCCAATTTAAGCTCTGGTGTCACTCCTTCTTTTGGATTATGAGTACATTATTTACAATCCTTGGATCACACAGGCTGGTGTGCTTTCCATGTGGACTTAGTTGGCATCTTAATTAGATGGCTGCTAGTTCAAAAACTGGTCTTTACAGCCTCCTAAGCTATCCTTTCTGCTATCTGGACACCATCCAGTGTCTTCACCACATTTTACTAGTGCATCCATCATGAAGTCAAGCACCAGGCTGGGCCATTGCACAGGAACCAACTGTTATTCGATTGAGGCTAGAGGTAAATAGAATCCCCAAATCCATTCGTGCATCCATGACTTAGATGTGTTTCTTGTTCACCTTAGAGATATTATTGTCATTTTATGTTAGCGAATATTATCATTCATCCCATTGGGACATCACTTCCACTGCCATCAAGTCAGTGTTGACTTATGGTGACCCTACAAGGAAGGATCGAATTGCCCCTGTGAGTCTGCAAGTCTTCAGATTTTCACAGGAGTAGAACGTTTCATCCTTTCCCTACAGAGCTAGCTGGTGGTTTCAAATTGTTGGGCTTGCAGTTAGCTGCTGAATGTGTAACCATGACATAGAGATAATATCATTCATTTAGCCAGTGAATGGTATGGGATTTAAAACACTGTCGAGAAAAGCAAATTACATGAGTATAGAACACTTATATATATATATATATGTATATGTAGTATTTTTTAAAATTGTACTGTACTTTTTATGTCTCTTTGTGCTATTTCCTTACTCTGATGGACTTATCTCATACTAGAAAATATGCATGTTATAAAAAGACATATAAATGAAAAGATCATTTAATATATTACTAAATTGGTAACTATCTCTTTAAACTAATGACCATGCCTATTGCAATATTTCATTTCAGCCAATTTTCTTTAGCATACAAAAAGAGTAATAACACAAAATTCCTCTCAGAACCAGTCCTGTACCTTTCTAATCTAGGTTTGAGTGCATTTTGGTTATAGTCAACAAGTAAAGATATGACAAGTCATAAAATTTAATCATGGTTTTAAGCATAAACATGAAAACCAACCTAGAAAAGTATGTTTACTTCCTCTTAGTTTTATATTTTCTAGCCTACTTTATTGTAAATTTTAAAAATATTATTATTAATAGGGATTAATGCATATATCTAAGCATTCCATAGTTCAATCATGCTCAGCAGAATTGTGCATTCAGTTTTGAAACATTCTTTTATTATATGGATCCCCCGACATCATCACCCCTTGACCCAGCCACCACCCCTGGCCACCCCTCTTTCCAAAGCCCTGATTCCATTTGGTGACTCCGTCATTTGGTTCATCAGTCCTGGTTTCCACGAACTTCAAAATGAAAAACCATTTACCTCCACTTCAAGAGGTTGAACCCCAGTGACATACACTCTTGAGATACCCCTAATAAGTACAATAAAAAAACCGAGCAAAACAATACAACTCCCAAATACATAAGAATTTGCATACAAGACAGGTCCCGAATGCATCCTAGCGGGAATCTACTGACAAGTGTTAACTGTTCAAGTCAGGCTTCTGCCTCTGACCTATATGCTCAACTCACCAATGCACTTACTTTAATGACCACTCTCCTCCTGTCCCTCCTCTCCTCCTGTCCCCTCCTGTGCCAGAGGTTTATTTCTGAATAGTTCCACCAGGGAATCTTTGCTCCCTCTGCCCTTCAAGTCTTCTGCCAACCAGATTCTCACACTTCATGCCCTGATGCTAATCCCCCCTTCAGTTTAGGATTATATGCTTCACAATTTTTTGGTGCCTGACAATGATGTGTTTCCTCCATGTGGACATAGTTGCCATCTTACTTAGATGAGTATTTGTTCAGAGATAAGCCTGCAAGACCCAGGTGGTCTCTTATCTGATAGTTGGGCACCATCTGATTACTTCCCCACATTTCGCTATATTACCCATATCTTATGTATTCCCTTCCTGATGGTGAGTATCTAGCAGGGCCATGTTGTAAGAAGTAATTGTTTTTTAATTGGATCTGGGATTTAGTGTGAGCCCCCAAACCATTCCTGGATCTATGTCTATTTGTTTCATCTTTCAATTTATTCTTACCTGGGTATGAACCCAAATGTCATGTCATTCAATCTCATCAAGCAGAATTGTACCATTGCTTCCATAATCAGGTCCCAAACATCCTATTTCTTCCTGGGTACCTTGACACACCTCCCCTTTTATTGCTCCCCCTCCCCTGCACTCTCTCCCCAACACCCTTGTTCTACTTGCTATCCTTATAGGTTTATCAATCCTGGGTTTTATGTACTAATATATATAATATATGTAGATATATATGTAGATATATACATATATATATAATTTCACAACTTAAAGAAGGCAATCTCCCACTCCATAGCACCTCTGAGGTATACCCTGATATGAACCAACAAAAACCGAATACATCAGAATGATCTTCACAGGTTTACCAGAATAACTCATATCCTAATGCAAGATATAGGGCCTTGATGTAGTAAGACCTTATTTGTCCGCCAACCAACAGCTCTCCAAAATGGTACAGCTGCTACCTGCTTCTGCAGACACCTTGTATTTTCCAATTTAAGTCCTCAAGTTCCTTGTTATGTCTGAGGTTGAGTCCAATTCACCCAGTGGCGGTCCTGCATGGGATCTCATTATTGCATCCTCTGAAGACTGCTGTGTTCCCTGAAGATCCAAGATTCAGTTTCCCAACACACCACGGCACCAGGCCTGAGTCCCCGGGATCCCATCAGAAGCCTGGGTCAATGTGGTCTATCCAGTGCATGGTCCTAAAGGCACTCACCCACTAGCATCCTCAAAAACATTTTCAGTCACTTCCCCAGACCTGGAAGCCCCCCGCCCCCTTCCATTGTTCCCCTGGACATGTTGGCTTTGTTTCTCCTCTCCTGCACTGTTTTTTGCATCCGTATCCTTCCTCTGATAGGACTGCCTACCTTTCTGGGGGAACCATATCTCAAGTTATACAGTCTCCTTTCCTCTCCCTGGACCATTTGATCCCCACTTAAGTGAGGTGCCCTCAAGCCTAGTGTGTTTCTAAATACTTAGTTACTCAAAATTACTCTCGGGAACAGATGATATATGGTTCAACACCTGTCAGGTTTTCTGCCAGGTTGTCTGATCTCCTAGTCAATAGCCTGGCTGTCCTACAAGTCTGGGCTAGTGCCCATTTTGCTGCTTGATCGACAGCAGTGGACTCATACAGATTTTGTCTTTTGTGCTTGACTAATTTCACTCAGTTTCCTCCATCTGTTGAGGTGTTTCTTGGGTCCATCACTATTTTTTGGATTCATGATATTCCATTGTGTACATTCCAACTTCTTTATCCATTCATCTACTAATAGAAATGTAGGTTCTTCCCAGCTTCTTGCTATTTTGAATGGTGCTGCAGTGAACATGGGATTGCAAGTGTCTGTTTGCCACCTGCTTCTTAGTTCCTTTGGGTAGATGCCCACTGATGGTACTGCTGGGTCACATGGTGGTTCAAGGACCATCTATTTCAGGTATTACCATATTGCCTTCCCCAGTTGTTGCAGCATCTCCAAGACCACCAGCAGTGGATAAAAGTTCCAATCTGACGACCAGCCCTCCAGCGTTGTGGTTCTCAGTTCTTATGAACGTGGGGACATTTATGTGGGGTAGGTGGCTGTTTTAACTTCCTTTTCCAGGATGACTAGACAATGGGAGCATTTTCCCAAGGGTTTAAAAGCCATTCGAGTGCCATCCTTTGTGCATCATCTGTTCAAGTCCTTTGCCCACCTTCCCAGGGGATGATGAGTGTGTGTTTTTTCCGCATTATTGTAGACTTGTCAAGTACTCTAGATTTTAGTAATCAGTCCTTTTTCTGTGTGTCAATACTAAATATCTTTGCCCAGTCTGTGGGTTATTTTTACTCTCTTCATGGAGTCCTCTGATGTGCACAAGTGCTTTATTTATAAAAGGGCCCACTCATCTATTTTGTCTTCCACAGAGTGTGTTTCCTTTGTTATCTCTGGTAGTCTGTATATTCCCTGATAGATATTCTTGAGTAGTCAAGAAACAGAGGTTGATATGTCTTCTATCTGTTAAGACTTGAGACAGTTTTGTAATCACAAATACTGCTTATATTATACTTTGTTATGATAATCACCATCCCCTGAGCCTAATCTTGGCAACCAATAATGTGTTCTCTATTTTAGAATAATCTCCTTATGAGATTGACTTAAATGGTTTTGTTTTGTGGCTTCTGATTTGTTTCCCATGGGATTGTCTTATGTATTTTTTATTGTTGTTTTCATTGTGGTTGCTGTTGTTGTTTCCCCCAACCATAAATTGTTTATTATACAAATTATATGCATTAATTATATGTTTTTTATTGCTAAATGGTATTTCATTATTTCTATATCACAATTTGGGGAACCATTCATAACCTAAAGGATAGCTGGGATGTTTCTATATTTTCAATAAAGTAGCTAGGTCCATTCATATCATTCTCTGTGAATGTAGTTTTTAATTTTCTTAGTTCTTATTTTCAATTGCTCAAGATTGCAATTGTTAGGTGTTGCGCAGAATAACTTACATTACATTATTGTCACATTATTACATTACTACATTACCAATAGCAATATGTGTGCAATCCATTCTCTTCATATTACCCATTTTCTAATGCACTTTGATGTATTGTTGAATATATATATATACACACACATGGGGATATATATGGATGTATATAGTATATTGATTGTTGTGTATATAGTATATATTGCAAAATACATGTGGATATATAGTATAATATATATGAGGGGGTACCCCCCTACAAAAAATGGAAAAACCTTGCCCTGGGAGGAGCTTTGGTACTACACATTTTTCCCCACTAGGTGAGCATACAGCAACTCACTCAGGGTTAGTACAGTCAGTGGCATCACCTGGGAAGTTTCTCTCTGGTTCCAGTGAATTTTTTCATAAAAGCAGTTTCACTCAAACTTTGTTTTTTGTGATGGCCGATTTAAGGGAACAGCATGCAGTTGTTAAATTTTGTTTTCTGCTTGGGGAAAATGCTACAGAAACCGCTGTGATGCTGAACACAGCTTATAAGGAAAACAATAGAGGAAAACTCAAGTGTATGAGTGGTTTTCTCATTTCTAAAAAGGAGAAATATTGGTTGATGACAAATCTCATTCTGGACATCTGTCAGCATCCAGAACAGATGAAAATGTGGACAAAATTTGTGCACTTGAGTTTGAAGACCGATGCAGGAGCATTAATGAGATGGGGAAGTTATCTAGACTGTCTTGCAGCTTGGCTCAGTGAGCTTTAACAGAAGAATTGGGAATGAGAAGGTCACTGTGAAATTTGTGCCTCCGCTTCAGACTGATCAGGAAAAAGGGTGTTGAGTGGAAACATGCTGTGCTTTCAAAGAATAGCTCCAAAGTGACCCAGACTTTAGTCCAAGTTCATTGCTGGTGGCAAGATATGGTGCTATTCTTATGACCCCGAGAGCAAACATCAATCAAGACGAAGATGCCATCATCGCCTCACCCCTAAAATGCTTGTCAAGTGAAATGAAAGATAACATTGATTCTTACTTGTTTTGTTGGTGTGAGGAACATAGTGCATTTGGAGTTTGTTCCACCAGGTCAGACTGGTAATCAAGCTTTCTATTTAAAGGATCTCAAAAGATTGCCTAACAGTGGGTGACAAAGTAGCCTGATCTGTGGCAGGATGGGGGACTGCTTTGCCAACACCACAATGCACCTGCTCATGCAGCCATCTTAGTGTGCCAATTTGGGGCAAAAAACAGCATCCCTCTTACCCCATGGGTCTTATTCAATTGATCAAGCTCTGTGCAACTTCGTTTCATTTCTGCAAATGAAGAGTGTCATGAAAGGACAGTGATTTGACAATGCAAAAAAAGTTGACAAAAAATGGGAGGTGCTGTCAGCCATTCAAGCAGATGAGTTTGAAAGATGTTTCCAAGAATGGATTTACAGATTGGATGTCAAATAGCTTATCAATCATTGTTCTTTGAAGCTTCAGCACATGTCTCTGAACATTGTAGGAGGCTTCCGTTACAAGATCACCTATTTCTCTTGAAGCCGTGAGCAGGGTTGTTATTCAACATAGTCTAGCAACATTTTCTTCAAGGCTCTTACTCAAGAATGTGTTCATTGGGAGATGACCCAGGCAGGGTTCAGGGTAGCAATGATGAAACATACAACTTTCCTCTAGTTCTTAAATACCAGCCCCCTGCCCCCCACTATCATGATCCCAATTCTACCTTACAAATCTGGCTAAACCAGAGGATGTACATAGGCACAAATAGCAACTGGAAACACAGGGAATCCTGGACAGAAGACTCCTCCAGGACCAGTGGTGTGAGTGGTGATGCCTGGAGGGTGGAGGGAATGTGGGTTAGAAAAGGGTAACTGATTACAATAATCTACATATAGCCTCCTCCCTAGGGGAGGGACAGCAGAGAAGAAGGTGGGAGGAGATGTCGGACAGTTTAATATATGACAAAATAATAATAATTTATGAATGATGAAGGGTTCATGAGGTAGGGAGGAGTACGGAGGGAGGGGGAAATGGGCAGCAGATAGTAAAGGCTCCAGTGGGAGGCAAATGTTTTGAGAATGATGATGGCAACAAATGTACATATGTTCTTGACACTATCTTCTTGTTCTCTAATATTTTCTCCACTTACTATTATGACTTTTATTTGTTTTACCTCATTAATCATGTTAGACCTGCATATATTCATTTGTATAATTAAGATTATTCAGTACATGAAAGCCAAGATAGATCATTCTTAAGAAACAGTAATAGGAGTAATGGTTCCCTAAGGGTACAGGAAGTGGGGGAAGGGGATGCAAGAGGAAAATAGGGCGCTGATAACATTGATGACTGTATAACCCTGCTCAATGGAATTGAACAACACACATGTATGTGAAAGGATATATTGGATTGTGTAAGATATGGCAAAAATATTATATTGGGGAAATATATATATGTTTGTGTGTGTGTGTGTGTGTGTTACTTGGGTGTGGGGCGTGGAGGAAGGGGATAAAGAGGAGCTGATATCAAGGAGTTCAAGGAGCTAGAAAATGTTTCAAAACTGATTGTGGTAGTAATTGGACAGTAGTGCTTAATGTGGTTGACCTATGGAATGTTATGATATCTATATGAGCTCCCAATAAAATAATTAAAATATTTTCCATAGTGCTGATAGGAAAAAATAAAGAAGGTATTTATATTTCTCCAACTTCTACCCTTTACTCAATTCACCAACCACTTTTACTATTCAGGTACTTATTAGAGCAGCACACCGCTTTCTGGAATCAAATGTGCTTTATTCACTTAGTGCACCCATAGCCAAAGCGAAACTATTACAAGCAGTTGGATTTGTTAAAAAACAAAAACCCAACAAATTATTTTCTCACAGCCTCAGGCATTACATGCATAACATTTTGATTATAACGGAGGTGCTTCTTTGTTTAATCAATTTTGGTAATCTTTTCTATTCTTTGATATTTCTTGCTACTTGTCTTCCCTTGTGTAGCAACTCCATGGCTGTGAGTTGAGTTTGTGTTTAGAGTTTTGTGTGTACATCTGAGCCAAATTTTCTCTTGTGTAATTACATTTAGTTAATTTAAGGAAATTATTAAATTGACTCTGATATGATCACAGTCACACAACAACAGAAAACACTTCTTCTAAACAGTCTAGTCCATAGATATGAGGAACAGTTCTTCAGTTTCTACTTTTGGGGGAACACAATTCAATTGATAATAATCTTCAGAGAATTTTAGCAGAACACAAATTTTCTTTATATGTGTAATTAATGTGATCCATATAACCTATTTTTTTCTTTTCATATCAAATATAACAACCTTTTGACTATAGAGAATTCGCTTAAATTTTATTGATATTTATATCTATGTTATTTCTACAAGTGTTATAATTTTTCATTACACATATCTGTCTATGCTAAATTTTAATCTTTGTGTAAAATATGATTATGCATTCATAACTAACTGTCTTAATTATGGTAGGTATACACCAAAGAGGAAAGTTCATTTAAAAAATTCTGCTAACTTTTAATATATTTTTTCTCAGAATTTTTGAAGTCTGTATATATAGTATACACCATATAATAAGTTCAATTAATGAGAAGTTATTTTATACAGTATGAATGTGTTGAGCTGCTCACCAGAAGGTCAGCAGTTCAAAACCACCAGCCACTCCACAGGAAAAAGAGAAGTCTTATGTGAAGGTGTAGTCTCAAAACATATTGGGGTAGTTCAACTATGACTTATAGAGTCATCATGAGTTAGAATAGCTTTGTTGGTTGTGAGTTTAAATTACAGTGATAATAAAATACCTTATTTAAGTAATTAAAAGATTTTTATTAAGCCTATTGATTTCTTTGGAGAGAACAGGAGTCTTTACTATGTTGAATATTCCAAACCAGGTATATTCTGTGCCATTATTTATTACGACTTCTTTGAATATTTCCAACAGCATTAACATTTTTCATTATTTAAAAATACTGAATATTTTATTTTGAAAGCAAGCATTTGTAAGTTATGGTGATTTTAATTTTAATTTCTACCAATTCGTTATGATATATGATTAATTGTTTCTGTATGTTGATTTTCAACTCTGGGAATCCTTGGAATTGAACTTATTTATTAGCATAAATTCCTTAAGGCTTTATAAGTAGACAGCTATGTCACTTGTAAATTGTGTTAGACTGGCTTGATTAGAGAAACAAATCCAGAGACACTCATATGTGTGTGAGAGAGAACTTTATATCAAAGAGCAATTACATATTAAGAAAACATCCCAGCCCGGTCCAGATCAAGTTCATAAGTTTGTTATTAGCCAATACCACTCTATATATTCCTCTTCAGACCCACTCAAAACATACAATGATGTCTAATGCATGATGATCAAAGGTCAGTGGGTGTGAAATATTGTGGATCCAGTGGGGTTGGAAACATCTCAGCACTTGCATGAGTCTCCATGTGGCTCCTCCAGCTCCAAGGCTATGGCTCCTTCAGTGTAGCTCCATGTGGCTTGTCAACAGGAATGTCTCTCAGAGAGACAAGCAGAGAGTGTGTCAAAACCTCAGGGAGGAAGACTGGAATTCCCAGAATCCTCACAAGAAGGTCAAGCCCACGCAGAGGCCTCATTGGCTGTGATCCGATTAACAGACTTCTCAAGTTGACAGGACATAATATTACTGTCATTTAAATAGAAAAGGATTTATTTCTTCTGATTTTACCTTTTTTCCTTTCCCTTATTGCATTAGTTAGAACTTATGTTCCTGTTGTAAACAGCAGTGAGAGTAGTTTTTTTTTTTTTTTGCTTTGTTCCCTATTTAAATGAAAAAAAAAATCTACAAACAAGAAGTCTTTCAGCATTGAACTTGCTGATAACAATATGCTATTAATAGATACTCAGTTTGGGGTTATTCATCTCCAAACTTAAATTTCTTGAAGCTTTGCATTTTTTTGTTATAAATGTGCATTGAGTTTTTCCAATGGTGTTTCACTATTAATTAACAAGATCACTTTTAAATTTACTTTGTTGTGATGAATAATTACATTTACTGATTTTCAATTGTGCCAATCTTGCACATTCAAAATAAATCTCACTTGTCATGGTTATTATTATGGTTATTATTTTCTAATACAGTTTCTTGTTCGCTACTATTTCATAGAATATGTTTGCTTCCAAGTTTGTACAAAGTATTAGGCTATATTTTTCTATTTACTTTTTCTGTAGTTGGTGCCAGGGAATAATGATTACATAAAATAATATGGGAAATTTTCTTCCCTTGCATTTTCTAAAATAAATAATTATGCTATTAGGATCTAGGTTGCTATTGTTTATGTGCTTTAGCTGGCTTGTTCTACAGAATTTTCTGGTGATATTATTTGAATTTGAATCTTAAAAACAAAAACACTTTATAACTGGGAAGTGTTACTTTTAAATTAAAGAGTTAATATCTTCAAGTGTGATTTTGACTCCTTTAAGGTATTTGTGGAATTATTTAATTTATTTTAAGTTGTTGAATAGATGAACGCAAAGTTTTTTTCTAGTGTTCCTTTATGTCTATTTTAATGACTGAAGGATCTGTTTGAGTTCCAATATTTATTATTTGAGGTGGCGACCACTCCCCCACCTACTTAGTACTGTGTGGCCTTGTAAATTCCACCACTTGCCCAAGGAACCTTCCTGTAGGACATGAGATGCTACCACAGGATGTTGGACTATACCTCATATATTTTCCATAATTACCGTAGACATCATTTCTTGATCACCTGTCAAAAGAGAGCCCTTTTTTCTCCAAGGACAGTATCTTAGGGAGAGCAAATGAGAATTGATTATGACTATACATGAATAAGCAAACAGGGCGGAAAGGATAGTTATAACCTTCAGATCACCTTGAACAAAGTTATCAAGGAACCAAAAATTGCCAGAAAGATGTCACCAGACCAAATTTAGAATATATTTGATAGCAAGGGGTCAGAAAAGCCATCACACCCCACCCCTTGGCATATTCATCGCCGTTTCTATGAAATCAATTGCATATTCATTATCCAGCAGTGAATTTTACAATACACCCCCTCTTTTGGGGGAGCTTCCCTTGGATACTAGTCTCTATTTCCTCCTTGCTTGGTTAACCAAAGGAAAACTTTCCATTTTCACTTTCATCCACCTTCTTTCTGTTTCTCAGCTATGATAAGTGAGACCCATTTTTCTCATTTTATTTTCTCAGTAATTCTTGAGATTTATCAACTTTATCTAATCAGAGTCATTTTGTGTTATGCAATTATATTAATATTCTTTATTTAAATTCTATTGCCTTTCATGTTTAATATGTTTTGCATTCTGCTTGTTTTGCTTACTTTACCTGTCCTTTCCTAATATTATGAGGAAGAAACTTATTTTAAAATTTAAAAAATACTAATTTCTCATATATGCTTTGAGTGCTATAAAATTTTTTATAAGCACTGTTCTTAACATTACCTTTTGAATTTTGGTAAATTGTAGTTTTATTCATGTATATGAACATAATGTTTTATTTCTTTAAGATTGTCTCTCTAACCAAAGATTGTTTTCATGAATGTTGTTTAATTTTCATATGGTACAGGTCTTCCTATTGCTTTTCTGTTATTGTCTCCTGACTTGCATCCGTTCAGAAGATAAAGTGCATAAGTTCAATTATTAGACATTTGTTGAGGTTGTTCAACTGACCCACATCCTGCTGCCTCTCCCATTAGCATTTAACTTGGGTGGGGTGAGTAGTATGTGTCGAAAATGTTTTAAAACTCCTAGCTGTTATGTAGATTCTGACTCAGAGAAAACCAGTATGGCAGAGCAGAATGGCCTGTGGGTTTTCAAGACTATGATCTTTACGGAAGCAGACTGCTAAACCTTTCTCAGATGGTACCACTCATGAGTCTGATTCTCTGATCATTCAGTTGTCAGCCTAACATACCACACGTGATTATCATGTTGGTTCAGATGCGTACATATTTTGCTGATTTTCTATCTAGTAGTCCGTCTTTTGTTTGAAGGGGAATGAATGGTAGAGTTTCCAATTATGTGGATCCAAAATGGCCATTGAAAATGTACAATATAACTTTAATTAATTTGATTTTCTGTGAACATTTAAGTTCCCTCATATGATTGTGGTTTTCTTCTGTTTATCCTTGTAAGTCTATGGTATTTTCTCTGTATATTTTGTGGCTTGGGTTTTGGATCAAGAATATTAAGTGTCATTATGTCTTCCTGATGAATTGATCATTGTATCATTATATAGCACACCTCTATATCATAGCACCCTAAAGGACAGTCTAGAAATGTCTCTGTGAGCCTTTGAGACTGTCACCCCTTTACTGAAGTAGGAAGCCCCATCTTCCCCCCTACTGAGCAGCTGGTGGTTTTGAACTGTTGACCTTATGGATCATAGGCCAACATGTAACCACTATGCCACAAGGGTCAGTATGTGTTGCCATGGGTTCAATTGCAGTGAGCAATAAAACTCTATGTCTTTAATAATTTTCAATGCTCTGAAGTATATTTTATTGAATATGACATGATATGATATACCATAAATACAATGACATCATACTTGTTAAAGTAGAGGGGAAGCAATGAAGAGGAAGACCTTCAACGAGATGGATGGACACAATGGCTCCACTGATGGATGGTCTGAAATATAAGAACAACCCTAAGGATGGCATTGACCAGGCAGTAGCTCATTCTGTTGTATATAGGGTGGCTCTGGGTCAGAACCAGCACCATATATAGCACATATAGCATGTAGCACTTATAGCACTACCAATAGCAATATAATTATTTCTGGATTTTTATCCTTCATGTTTATATGGTGTACATTTTCCATCATTTTACTTTCAAACTATTTCAAATACATTTGTTCAAGTTGAAATGCATTTCATATTGCAGCAAGCAGCATGGGGGTGTCCATATCTGACCTCTGGCTTCACTACTGCCACGAGGAAGGGGTCAAACATGCCTCCATATTCCATCTTCCTTTATTCTGACTCTCACCATTCCTTCCCTAATGCAAATGGAAGAAACAAAGTAACTGAACTCAACAGAAGAGTTTAAATGGCAGCTCCAGGAGCAAAGTAAAATATTATAATGAAATACACCAAACCGAGAATTAGAAAACCAAAAATTGGACCATGCACAACACATTTTAATCTAAGAATAAATTCAAGATTGAAGTAGCAAAATTGGAAGACTCTATGGGCAAAATAATAAATGATACAAGAAGTATCCAAAGAAGATGGAAAGAATAACTGAATCATTTTTACCCAAAATAACTTGGCTGCATTCAATCATTTCAAGAGGTAGCATATGACTGAGAACCAACAGTATTGAAGGAAGTTCAAGCTGCACTAAAAGCACTAGTGAAAAGCAAGTCTCCAGAAATTGATGAAATGTGGAGAAACCAGACCCCCACAACTAATTGCAGGTTTGGTAAGCGCAAATGTAGAGTTATGACATAAAAAGATGATAGTAAAGTCATAGAGAAAAATAGAGAGAGGATGAAATAAGGCAGTCAGACACATTTCGTGGTAGTATGCTCACCTACTGGATGGCCATGATCTCACCAGCCAGGTCCGTGGGCAGAGAGGGCAGGGGGGGTCTCTGCCTTTTGTTTCTGACCAAGGCCCATATATACTTAGGGGATGTGATTACAGGTAACCACACATGTATGTCATAGGCATCCATGGCATAGGACGGGATGTATAATAGACATACGCATCACAGGAAGGGGCTGTACAATAGGCATAAGCGTGACAGGAAGAGGATGCTCTAGGGTTGTACACGTAATAAGAAGGGGAGGGACTAGGGGTATTCATGTAACAAGAAAGGCTGACCCTAGACTCAATATGTCAGCCTAACCTTGGTCCTCCTTGAGTGAGCTTGACCTCCCTGGGCTCTCCTTCAGGGAAACAATCTACTATCCTTATCAGAAGGAGTGGGCCCTACTTAGGGTGGGGCAGAATATACAATCTGATTGCTCTAGAACAGCGGTTCTCAACCTGTGGGTCACAATCCCATTGGGGGTTGAACGACCCTTTCACAGGGGTTGCCTGACTCATAACAGTAGCAAAATTACAGTTATGAAGTAGCAATAAAAATAATTTTATGGTTGGAGGGGGGGGCGGTCACCACAACATGAGGAACTGTATTAAAGGGTGGCAGCATTAGGAAGGTTGAGAACCACTGCTCTAGATGGCTAACAACCCCAGGGAGAATAACCTCTGACTTGCTTTACTTGAACTCCAAGTGTATAGTCATTTACCATGTATAGCAAGCAGCTAGGCTTGGTGTATATTTTGGGGGAGACAACTTGGGAGAAATCTTTATGTATCCCAGAATGAAATATCACATGAAATGTTTTAACAACTCGAAAAGCACTGGAAAGTGCTTAAAATATCTCACTCATATATGGCTGGAAATTTGAAAGACAGCTACCTATGTAAAAGTTTGCTGAAGTTCACCCAACCATGGTTTCATTGATACATTAACAGGCAGCTGCCATAGGTCGAACAGTGCCTTCTTTCATGGATTTGCTGAGTTCGTTAGCTTCCAAACAAGGAGTCAATTGAGGTATGCATCTTTTTATTCTAAATGAGCTCTCTTGATAGACTTTTTCAAAGGACCTGAACAATCATGGACATGCATTCTGATAACATGTTAAGGAAATAAAAAGCTACATACATGAGACAAGGGCTAGGATACTTGTTCTTAGGAATTCTTTTCCCACCACAGTACTTTACCTACTGCTTTTATAGCAGCAAGGGCTTCCTCATGAGAATTTCCTAACCAACCCTTACCTACCCACCTTAGAGCCATGTGTTAGTCTAGGTAGATTAGAAAAACAAATCCACATAAACTCATATATATGTAAGAGAGAGTTTTAAATAAATGGTAAGTATACAATAAGAAAGCATCCCAATCCAGTGCTGTCCAAGCCTGTAAGTCTAACATTAGCCCATATGTCCGACACCAATCTACAAAGTCCTCCTCCATCTCACAAAACACATACTATGACACCAACTGCAGGAGGAAAGCCGATTCTAAGTGTGTAAGCATCTCAGTGCTGGCAGGGGTTTCCACACGGCTGCTCTAGCACCCAGCTCTGAATCAGAAGAGGTCCATGTGGCTTCTCCTCAGGGATGTCTCACAGGAAATGAACCTCAAGTCGAATCAGTGACCTGACTAAGGCAACTGCACCCTGGTCCAACCATCAGAGAGCAAGAGAACAGAGAACTAGAAAGGTGAAACTCACTGAGCCATTTTTCACTCCACCCTTCAATTAACCCCACATGTGTTATCAGTCAGGTTGGAAAAATAAACCTTAACTATCTCAATCCACCCCTTGCCAATTTGGCACCTGTACAAAATTCTTTAGCCTAATAATTGCAGTTAAGTAACACCTACACCTTAATACTATTATCCTATGAATATATTTCTCCACCTATGAAAGTTTGTAAGCCAACCACTTCATGCCATTATCTCCCTAATTTTGGGAACCTAATTTCTGTACTGCCCACTTACTTAAATGCAGTCCTCTGAGGAGACAATCATATTTTTTGATGTGAAGAAACTTCATTCCAGTTGAAAGCTAGTGAAGTCTGCATCCGTAAGCAAAGCCAAATCAGAACATGACATCCACAAAGTCAGCCATAGTATGCACCAGTTCACAGGCTCAAAAATCTCCATCTGATTAGGTTTTGGTCAACTCAATGTGGGCTGCCTCACTTAGCTTCCCCGGGGCACCCATTGGTGGTCTTTAGACCATGGGCTCTCACAAATACTCAACAAGCCTAGCCCTCTCGTGCTTGCCCTCTCATCTTCTCCTTTTTCCCCTATAAACCAATTCCACAGGTGTCAGTAGTCAAACTCATCCCGTCTATTTATTGCTGCATTTCTCCCACTTCCACTCAACAAGTAGATCCAGGTGGTCAACCAGCAAGCATTTCAGCATTTCCTCTCCTAGAAAGGAGTTTTCTTCAAGGCTGCAGAGTTTTTTCAACTTCTGACAAAGATCTCTGATTCCTGAAGACTCCAAAGCACTGGATGGGGCATATCTTATCAATTTTCTTTGCAGGCATGGCCTAAACCCATCTACAGATCAAATTTTAATGGTTGGAAGCAAGTGGACTTACATGCTTTCCATTTTCATACTGCCCATATTCTTTCCAGAAAACAACGGAATAAACAATGTGGCTTTATCTGACCTCTGGCTAGCCAAGGAAGAAATCTACCATGAGGGAGACGTCAAACATCTACTCTCCATCTTATGATTTATTTCTCCAGTACCCCACCCCCAAGGTACAATAATGTGTTAGTCTGGGTACATAGTCTCACCTAACTATTTGGTAGGAATTACAGAGAGATGGGTAGAAAATCCCTATTAAATTTGACTACATCACACATATAAAAAGAGGACCTGATGTCAAGGGCTGAAGTGGAGAGCAAATGTTTTGAAAATGATGAGGGCAATGAATGTACAGATGTGCTTTACAAAATTGATGTATGTATGAATTGTGATACGAGTTGTATGAGCCCTTAATAAAACATTTTTAAAAGGCCAAAACAATAGATTTGGGACATTTGAAAAATCTACTCTACCAATCTCTCTTTTGTTTCATCTATTTAGATAATTTACAAAAATGAAAATTGATAATATTTAGAACTTAAATTTGTAATTTCATTATTTGTTATATTTTATTTCCTCTGCTTGTCTTTTTTTATTTCCTTTATATAACATCATTTTTATGTTCTATCCTGACTTAAAAATAGTACTTTTGAGTGTCCTTTCCACTTTACATGGCTTATATTTCTTCTTTCAGTGGTTGCTCTGGGTCTAGTACTACAGACGTGAGGCTTGATGAAGTCTAGCAAATTCAACATTTTAAAAATTTAAATAAAAATGGAAACTTTACCTACATGTAGTTCCTTTCACCTTTTCCACTTGTAAATGTCATCATCTTGAGACACAAGTGTTGTCATAATTCCTGTTGCAATTACCTCTTATAACAAAACAGGGTGAACAGCCACCGAGGCAGTACTCCCTCACAGTGACAGTGTAGGGCAGGGTATAGCTGCCTCTGTGACGTTCCAAGACGAATGCTTTACTGGAGTGGGAAGGCCCATCTTTCTTCCCAGGAAACTGGTGGTTTTCACATCTGACCTTGGAAATCTTAGTCAAACTACACACCACTACACCACCTGGACTCCATCAGTTACCTATATGATTCAAAAAACATATAAAAAGAGAAGAAAAGTCTTTTGTATGCGTGTACTTATCTTACTCTCTATTGCTATTTTTATCGCTGCTCCAAGATTTTGTATTTCATTACTTATTTTAGCTTTTTGTTTATTTGAGGTGTTCCCTTGCTCCTTTTTCATGATAAATGCTTTCATTTCAACCCGAACCCCATCCTGCGCTGTCTTCACAGTTGTCCTGATGATCTAGCCCATTTATGCAGCACGTTGTCAGTCCCTCTTCTCGAGGGCTTTCCCCTTCGGCAAGGCCCCTCTCTTGTTCCAAGCATGAGATCCTTCTTTGAGGACTGGTTCTTGCTGACAACATGTCCACATTATGTAAGACCCAAGTCTCACCATCTTTGCTTCTAAGTAACATTCCGGTTGGAGTTCCTTCCAGAAAGATTTTTGTTTTCGTTTTTTGGGGTTTTTTTTTTTGGCAGTCTATGCACTATCTGACATTCTCTTCTATGAGCCGAGATCCATCTATTATCAGCAATGGTAGCTTGTTCCACATCCTCTTCTGAATTCAGCCTGACTTCTCACAGCCTCTAGTCAATTTACTGCTTCAAATATTTTTGGATGTTCCTTAGCAAAAAAAAATTGCATGAAGTATCAATGATAGTGTTCTACAGTTTGAGAATTATGTTGGGCCACCTATCTTTGGAATGGGTACAAATGTGGGTCTCTTCCAGTTACTTGGGTAAGTAGCTGTCTTCCAAACTTCCTGGCATAGACTAGTAAGCAGTTCCCATGGTTCATCAGCTTGATTAAACATTTAAACTGGTATTCCATCAATTCCTGGAGACCTAGTTTTTGGTTAATTCTTTGGGTGCAACTTAATCTTCTCCCTTCGGCGCTGTTGGTTCTTGTTCCTAATAAATCTCCAGAAATGTTGGAATGTCAATTAGTTCTTCAAATGGATGCATTTGAATTGCAATGCTGCAGATAATTATTGAAAGTTCTACGGACTGCTAAAAGGACAAACAGATCTGTCTTGGAAGAAGTATGGCTGCAGTGCTCCTTAGAGAAAAGGATGACAAGGCTTTGTCAGACATATGTTGGACACGTGCTCAAGAGAGACCAGTACCTGAATAAAGGCATCAGGCTTGGTAAAGTAGCAAAAAAGAAGGCCCTTGGGGAGATGGATTCATACGGTGACTATGACCATGGGATCAAACATAGGAACAACTGTGAGAATGGTGCACGTCTGCTGGGTTTCCTTCTCTTGTAGGACTGTGAGTCTCTTTCACTTTGTTGACCAAGTAGCTGTGTTCCAAATTCCCTAGGACAGATTAGTAAGTGGTTCCAATTCCTCATCAGCTTGTTGAGATATTTCAGTTCTTAGGGCATTGTTTCCTCGAGTCTTGCATTTGGCTCACGCTGTCAGTGCAGCTGGACCTTCTTCCTTCAGTATCATTGTTCATTGCTCACAAGTTACCACCTGAAATGATGGAATGTCAACTCATTCTTTTTGGTACAGTGACCCTGTAGATTCTTCACATTTTTTAATCCTTCCTGCATCATTCAATATTTGACTATAGAATCTTTCAATATTGAAAATCTAGGCTTGAATATTTCCTTCTGTTCTTTCAGTTTAAGATATACAGGGTGCATTCTTCCTTTTTTGTTTTTTAGCTGCAGGTCTTTGCACATTTCAGTATAAAATTTTGCTTCGTTTTCTTTAGCTGCCCTTTGAAATTTTCTAACCAGCTTTCTGACTGCATCATTTCTTCCATTTGCCTAATCTACGCTAAGATTGAGAGCAGTTCAGTCTCCTCTGACATCCGTGCTGATCTTTTATTTCTTCTTTTCTAATAGATCCTTTACTCTTTTCATGAATGATGTTTTTGATGACCTTCCACAGCCCATCAGGTCTTCAGTCATTATTGTTCAATGGGTCAAATGTGCTCTTGAGATATTCTCAATGTTTAGTTGGGATTGACTCAGGTGAATTGGTTTTAATACACTTGTTTTAGATTTCTCCAGCTTTAACTGAACTTACTACAGAAGAGTGACTGACAGTCAAGCCCTTGCCTGAGTTTATTGGCTAATAGTGAGATTTTCCATTGTCCCCTCCCACAGATATAGTCCATTTTATTTCTGTATATTCCATCAGAAGTCCCTGTGTATGCTGTTGAAACATAAGATATTTGCTTTAAAGACGTTGTTTGTCAGCAAAATTCTATCATGCAATTTCCAAATTTATTTCTATCACAAAGACCATATTTTCCAAGAATCGTTCCTTCCTCATTGTTTCCAACTTTTGCATTCCAATGGCCAATACTTATTATTGCATCTCGATTACATGTTTGATTAATTTCACACTGAAGATATCTTTAGATAGCATCAATGTCTGCATCGTTAGCTTTGTGCTTGGTGAAGCAGAAGCAGAACTAGCAGCCAGGACATCAGAACCAGCCGTCAGCATCTGAGACAGTGGTGTAGCTGGTTTTCTTAATCCAAGGAGCGGAGGTTGAGTGGATTTGGGTTGAGGTTTACTGGGTCTAAAAATGATAGATTCACATTTTTTATTATTAGTTCTTCATAAAGATTTCTATGCATTTGTGGAACTATTTTTGTTACTTATCTTTATAAACATATCCCTATAATCTAAATGTCAAAATATTTGGTTTCAATGGATTATATGAGGATTAGTAATAGTTTTTTTTATGAAAAGAACTATTTTGAATTCAATTTCTCAGTTGTTTAATTTCCCTACATATTCTCTTTACATTTAATTATTGTATCAAAAATACTTGTATGTTTTAATTTGTATAAAAAATTCATACGAATAATATGTGAAAAAGTGCTCTTTTTCTCAACATTGACATTAGATATACCTAATATCCTATTTATTTAATTTAATTTGAAGTAAAAATGGACTAAAACATAAGTTTGGCTACTTGTGATAAATTTTGTGCTTTATTAGCGACAATATTATTCAAACTAATATAGAAATCTTTGAAATAATAAAATTAAATATATTTAATATAAGTGGTAAAATATAGTTTTAGATATTGAAGTGTGATATATTTGTCTTTCACGAGTCTGTTTGTATTACTTTAAATAGAACTTGAGTCTTAAGTATACTTTGTACAATTGTTTTAATTGGCATTTGGGTTACGGACTATATTGTTCACACAGATATGGTATTCTATTATTATGATATGGAAAATTCAAATTCCCATTTAAGAAAACAAGATATTCATTTTAATCATAGAACTTCAAATTCTACATATCTTATTAATGTATAAACTTTTCAATGCTATCCAAATTTATATCTTTTCATAGAATTAATAGTTATCTTGAAATGGATTATATACTATCAGATTTAAGAATTGTGGTAAACTTGTCATTACATAAAATGTTCCTTAAAGCCAGAATTGTGTGTGTGTGTCTGTAAAATGAAATCAGACATTTTCTCAATTGATTCACATTTTCTCATTGATTCACTAGCCAGTTCACAAACAGTGCTCTTCATCCTCTAAATCAGGAAAAGCATAGTGAAGTCAGTAGAAAAAAAATAATTGACATGATTTGAAGAAAATAAGAAAGAATCAGAGACATAGGACATCTTTTTCAAAGGTTTTTCACAGAAACAATTGATTTCATGTCTTTTAAATGGTTTTATGTTTAATTGAGTAGCCTCAATTTTTTTTTTTTGCTAGAAATCAACATCTCTGCCCAGTTAAAAGTACAAAAATAAGGAAGTTCCACTACAAGATTAAAAGGTCTAGGAGAGATTAATAACTATTTTAAACAAACAAAAAGTAATGTGCAAGAGATCATTTTTTTATATCACTGAATAGCAAAAAAAAGGGAAAATACAGATATCAAAATTCAGCAAACATATGTATCCAGAAATATGTAAAAACATTTCAAAAGCTTCAAGCTGTTCTGTGCATAATCGAAATGTTCTAAAGTTTGAGGATTCAGGCTTGTGGTTTGGTTCTCTTCCCCTAGGTGGCCTGATAATGCTCTATGGGAGAAAGATGAGGCTTTCTCTTCTCGTAAAGGGTCACAGACTCAGAAACCCACAAGAACCATCTTCTCTGGTTTATGAAGTCTCTATAAGTCCAAATTAACTCCGTGGCAGTGAGTATGGATGTTTTTGTTTATCCCGTATCAGCAAAGTAAAAAGCAATGGAAACATGAAGCTGTAATATCCAAAGCCTACATCTTAGCTAAAAAGTAAACTGGAATAAAAATAAATTTGTTAGAGGGATCACAAGATCTCACCCATCACAAACACAGTGAGTAGGTAGAAAGGAGAGGAAAGAAAACAACTTAAAAGCAAATATGTAGCTATAAACTGAGTCACTCATGAGTGTACTACCCAAATATAAAATAAGTGAAGATTCACAAATCCTAGAGGCAAAGAGTTATTTCAAAAAGTTCCTAGATTGTTACTGTGTTAGTCTGGGTTAAGTAGAGAAGCAAATTCATAGACACTCATGTGTATAAGAAAGAGCTTTATATACATGGACAACTGAATATTGAGAAAACGTTTCAACCCAATCCAGATCAAGTCCATAAGTCTGATATTAGCCCATATGTCCAATTAAAATCTATCAATTCCTCTTTAGACTCATGCAAAACATGCAATGACACCAAACACAGGAAGTTCACAGGCCAGTGGAAAGTCTTGTGGATCCAGTGGCAGTAGAAGCATCTCAGTATTCTCAGGGATCTCCACGTGGCTCCTTCAGCTTCAGGGCTTTAATGTGGCTCCATGTGTGTTGTCAACATGAAGGTCTTGTTGGGAGTCAAGTACGGTGTCTGTCTGTACCTGGCCTCCAGTGAGCTATTTATAGCTGAGGCACCTCAAAATGAAGTCATCAAGCTGGGTCCTGATTGACAGACTAGACTCCACCCTATCACTCTTAATAGCCTTAAATTGACAACAGATTATGTAACTACCATGGACTACCCATTGTCAATTTGACATTTTCACACAACTCGTTAGTCATATGTAATTTTCAAATGAACAATAATAAAATCATATCTGTACCTAACAGGATAAAACTAAAGTGCATATATGCCATCCTCTTTTAAACATAACATTCTATAAGTGAACAAAACAAAAATATCCAATACTTATGTGAACACCTACACCATAATCCTATGAACATTTGTAAGCCAACCACTTCATGACTATGAGAGTTTGTAAGCTAACAACTTCATGCCTTTATCTGCCAAATTTGGATTTGATTTCCAATTTATATACTGCCCACTTATATCAACCCAGTGCTCTGAGGAGACAATCCTAATCTTTGATGTGAAGAATGTTCATTCCAGGTGGAGCCTTGTAAAGTCTGCATCCATAAGCAAAGTCCAATCAGGACAGACCATCCATATAGTCAGCAGCAAAATACACCAGTTTACAGTCACAAAATCTTCTCTTCATCTGGTTGGGTTCGGGACAACTCAATATGGGCTGGCTCACTTAGACTTATCAGGGTACCTATTGTCTACCTTGCCTTTAAATCATGGACTTGTCACACATTCTCAACAAATTTAGCCCCCTTTTGCTAGGTCATCAACTTCAGACAAGTCAACCTGCTCTTGCCTCCTCCCCTAATCCCTGTAAACCAGGTCCACGAGTTTCAATGGCTAGAATAAATTTCTTTATTGCTACATTTCTCCCACTTCCACTCAATAAGCGGATCCAGGTGGTTCACCTAGCAAGCATTTCGGCCTGTCCACAGGCTACCTTTAACATTCAGTCCTAGAGAGGAGTTTTTTTTTTTTCCCCTGATTTCATATTTTTCCAACTTCTGAAGAAAACCCACTAGTTCAAAATTAACAAATCCAAAGAGCTCCCTTTTTTTCTTCAATCTGTCAACAGCCCCCTAGGCAAGTCTCTTCACCTTCAAATGTCCTGAGAACCAAAGACCCTGGGTGGGGCTTACCTTTTCAGGGCCTTCCTTGCAGGGGTGTTCTAAACCTATTTAAGGATTCAATTTTATTGGATTAAGACAAGTGGACTTACAAGCTCTCTATTTTCATATTTCCCAATAATAATTTCTGTCAATCATTACATTAATAACAATAAGCAGAAGAAATCAGTATAAACAAAGTAGAATCAGATCCTAAACTCAATTCTTAAAATAATCAAGTTCAATCCTTATCTATCTTATCTCAATCCTTATCTAAACTTTTCGATACAAAATATGGTGCTAGGACTCTGACAGCATCTAGCCGGAGCCAGGCTTTCTGCCATCTGCCATCTTCACTGAGCAGCTCTGAGAAATTCAAGGGGTTATTTTGTCCTCTGCACTCAAAAGATACATTAACAACACTCACTTTCATCATTTCACACAGGAATAACCAAAGACACCAATGAAACACAATAAATAAAACTGTAACTTCCCATATTCTTTCCAGAAAACAATCCAGTACACAGCATGGCCAAATCTGATCTCTGACTAGCCAAAGAAGGAAAATTACCATGAGGCTGAGGTCAATCAAGGATCTATTCTCCATCTTCATTATTTGTTTCTCTAGTTCCCCACTTCTGGTACCAAAGTGTGTCAGTCTGGTCTGACTAGAAAAACAAATCTGTAGCCACTCATATGTGTATAAGAAAGAGCTCTCTATGCAAGAACAATTGAATATTAAGAAAACATCCCAGTCCAGTCCAGATTCATCTGTAAGTCTAATAGTAGCCCATTGTCTGATACCAATCTATAAATTCTTCTTTAGACTCATGCAAAACATACAATGACACTGACTGCAAGAAGTGCACAGGCCAGTGAGTGGAAAGTCTTGTGGACCAGTGGCATTGTAGCATCTTAGCGCTGGCAGGGGTTTCCAGCTCCAGGGCTGTAGCATAGCTCCATGTGTCTTGTCAGCAGGAATGTCTCACACGGAGTGTGCGTGTGTCCTGCCTCAGTGAGCTATTTATCTATTTAGCACCCCAAATGAGATCATCATGCTGCAACTTGATTGACAAGCTAAACTCTACCCCTTCACTCGTAATAGTCTCTAATTGACAGCAGATTATGTAACTACCACAGTTACGAAGTCAGACATTTGGTAAAGAAAATAAATAAATAAAAATCTCTAGAGTACTACTGCTTTGTAAAAATTGCCAAGGGTACCTTTTTATCACCCATGAGTGTACAATCAAAACTCTCAAAATGCTTAGGGATACAAGATTGCACAAGGGAGAGTTGCTGAAGCAACATCTAAAAAATAATTGTGGAGACACCAGATAAAGATTATCACACACACATACACATACACACACACACACACACACACACAATTAATCGAGGGATTAATTTTTATAAGTACCAAAATCCATGTCTGTAGAAAAATATTAATATAGCAAGAATAATTAAATAAAATTATAAATATGTCTCAGAGTGGAGTAGTACTTTCCATTTGGACCATTTGTGTGTGTGTTGTGTGTGTGTGCGTGTACACAACTTTATTTACTGAGCTAGTCATCTCATCCCTGCCTATTACATATAATGCCACTCCAAGGTTTGAGGAATATGGTGGTTCAGTGCCAGAATTCTTGTCCTTCATGCAGTCCTGGGATCAATTCCCAGCCAGTATACTTCTATGAACAGACCATTTCTCTCTCAGTGCTGACTCGCTTGTGATGATAATGCTGAACAGGCTGTAGTAGCACTTCCAGATGAAAACAAACTGAGCAATAGTGTCTGACTATTCAGAGAACTATCAGGTAGAACTCTGGATTCTAGCTGCCCAATTGTAAAATGACAGCACGGTTTCCCCAGGAGTAGGCAGTGCTTTGCTCTGTTGCACACGGGATTACCCGTAGTAAGAGGCAGCCTCGATGCCAACCACAAGTACAATCCTGGTTTCAGGAAAGGAACAATTAAAATAAAGACAAATCCTCAAAAACCTTACTCGATATGTCTTTAAAATGCTTTTAATATTAATTTTCTCTTCCATATGCTAATGACTGAACCTCAACCACAGCAAAAATATAGTTTAGACTTCTTGAGTCAAAATATTTAAATGCTATCTATTCATTTATGATAATTGGACTAAGTATTTCGGCTGTGTTAAAAAAAATTATTACCAGAAAGTAACCTAGGTTTTATCATCAAATCTTCTCTGTTTTTTAAGAGCAGACTGAGGAATCTGTAGTTAGGGAAAAATAATTAGGAAAAACTTCTGATTCATGACCTAACACTTCATTCCCTGGAGTAAGCTAAATGTTTCTTGGTCTCAAACTAAAAAGAAGTCCCAAAACAAATGTGTTTGAAGAGGTAAGAAACGGAAATGAAGGTATTTTAAGAAATGTTTGCCTTTTGTATGTGGTTTTGCTTTTAAAAATCAGTAACCGACCAATTCTGGAACACTTCCCTCTGCTTATTCTGAACTTGATTATGGGTCAGAGGCAGTTGTGCAAACAGAACAAGGGGATACTGCGTGCTTTAAAATCAAGGAAGCTGTGCTTCAGGCTTGTATCCTCTCACTGTACTCGTTCAATATGTATGCTGAGAAAATCATCTGAGAAGTTGGATTAGAGGAAGAAGTGTGACATCAGGATTGGAGGGAGGCTTATTAACAATCTGTGATGTGAAGATGACATAACCTTGCTTGATGAAAGTGAGGAAATACTTTTCTTGCTTATTGGAAATACTTGCTTATGAGGATCAAAGATTAAAGCCTTCAGCACGCATATTCTCACAATGTAAAGAAATCCGAAATCCTCAGAACTGGAGTGATAGGTAAAATTATGAAAAACGGAGAAAAGTTTGAAGTTGTCAAAGATTTTATCTTACTTGGATCCAATCAGTGCTCATAGAAGCAGCATCCAAGATCAAAAGAATTTACTTAATATATTGAATTGGGTAAATCTGCGGCACAAGCCCTCTAATGTATTGAATATAAGGGTGTTATTTTGAAGACTAAGGTGGGCCTGACCCAAGCCATGGTCTTCTCCATTGCATCATATGAATGTGAAAGTTGAAATGTGACAGTTGGACATAAAGAAGACAATTGAAGAGCAGATACATTTGAATTGCAGTGCTGAAGAATGATATTTAAAGAACCCTGGATTACTAAACTAAAGGGACAAGCCAATCTGTACTGGAAGAAATCCAGAGTGGAATGATCCTTAGTGTCTAAGACATCACCTGACGTGCTTTGGACACATTGACAGGAGAGATCAGTGCTGGGAGCAGGGCCTTACATTGGGTAAAGTGGAAGGGTGGTGGAAAAGAGGAAGGCATTGCCCCCAGTGCTGCATCAATGGACGCTGGCATAGGAACAATTGTGAGGATGGCATAGGACCATGCAGGGCTTCCTTCTTTGGTACATATGATCGCTATGGGTCCCAGTCAGTCTGATGGCACCTAACAACAACAATCCACAAACAAACATTTAACTTCTCTTTCTCCTACATTTTAAGATAATTTTAGATTGTTTCCAAAGAGTTGCTGAAAATGAATTTTAAAACGGACAAATAGATTTTGAATTTATTTTTCCTTTTACCATGCTAATGAATTTTGAACAATGAAAATTATGGAAGATTTTAAAATTTCTTTCTTGGGAAATGATATTTTGTTTTCCATGGAATAGTTATATACCAATATATATATATATATATATATATATATATATATATGGAAGACTTCAAAGGTTCATAGAAAAATGGAATTAAAGATAATAGAATATTTTTACAAACTTAAAAAAGCTTTAGTGTATACGATGAGCCCTGGTAACATATTGTGTTGAATGACTAATCAATCCTTATATTTCAAATCCATCAGCTGTTCCTCTGGATAAAGATGAGGCTTTCGGTCTCATAATATTTATGACCTCAGAAACCCACAGAGAGGGTTCTACCCTGTCTTATGGCACCCTTATGAATAAAAATCAACTAGATAGCAATAAAAAGTGTGTATAAACACTTTTGTTTCAATGTATTGACTTTTATTCTTTTTTGAATAAATATTTGTAATGTCAACTCTATGTGTGTATATATACACATTTTTATGGTTGTATGTGTTGGGTTATTTATCTGCATGTATGTGTTTATATGGGACTCCAGGCTTAGTGGCTTAGTGGTTATGTGTTGGGTTGGTAACTGCAAGGTGAGTAGTTTGAAACCACTTAGGAGTGATTTCAGACTCTCCTTAGGAGAAAGACAGGGCTTTCTACTCCTGTAAAGACCTATAGTCTTAGAAACTCACAGGGGCAAATCTACCTTGTTATTGGGTCCCTATCAGTTGACATTAATTCTATGGCAATGAGTCATGTGTTTATGTACTTGCAGTATTTGTATATATGTATATCTCTGACATTTATATATCTGTGTGTGTTTATGCACATGTTGCATTTAAAATATGTTTGTATGTGCTTGTGTACATATAAGATAATGTAATGTGTGATTAAGTGTCTGGAATAATTATATAAGACTATGTATATGCAATTTAATCTTACATATATGTGTGTATATTTTTATGCTTACATATGTATATGTGCTTTTTAAATATATAGCAGGTATATCAGTGTATACTTGTTTGATTGTAATTGTGTTTCAGTTTTAGAAATGATGTTAAATATTCTACAATGCACAGCATAGTTCTCCCAACAAAGAATCATATTGGTCCAAATGTCATTAGTTACCGGTATCAAGGTTGAGAAACTTCATACTGAGTAAGAAAAGACAAATGAGAAAAACAGGAAGAGAGAAAAGGAGAAGGAGTATAAGACGGAAAAAATGATTGAAGGCAGAAGGGGAGGATAGAAAAGAAATGAAGAAAGAATAATGAGATAGATTAGCATATTAAAAGTTTATATTATTAAAATATATTAAATGTACATTCAAGCATAGTTGTATGCTCTCTCCCTTTGAATGTCAGTATTCTCTTTTACCATGGTTATTGTTAAGCAATAGTGATCTAATAAACATTCTTAGCACTCTTTTGCAGCAATACTAGGGACTTATGCCTCTATTTTTTATGAAGAATGTTGACAGTACCAAAAGAGTACACAAATCTGTCTTGGAAGGCCAGACATACTGCTCATTAACCAAGGATGGTGAGACTGTTTGGGCCGGGTCTGGACCACACAGCCCCTTCCCGCAGCCTCTCAGAGGGATGGATGACCTGTTGGACTTCAAAGCTATCTCTCCTAACAAATTCCACTTAGCCCCTTCTACCAGCATTCCAAAACACGTTTGCAACTAGTTGCTAGCAAGATAATTCACACACAGACATCCTGACTCAGTCCTGTAGCTGCAGGACTAAAAGCCTCCTTCCCCTTCAGTACATACGTCCTTGGCTCAGACCCTATGTAAGTCCCACCACCTCACTGCGAGGTGCAGTTTCCCTGACATAACTCGTTGGGTCTCCAAACCTGTCCAGGAGTTCAAGATGCTCCTGTCCCTTTCTCTGCTCTCCTTTCTCTCCCGCGAGCTCCTTCCCTATCCCAATAAAGCCACTCTTAACCTCACATTCTTTGTCTCAATTCTATCTCCGTTCGGTGTCTCAGTGTTGACCTCTCATCTTGGTAGAGAAACTCAGGAGGAGTAAGAGGTGTCTTGACGTGTCCCCGCCCACCTTTAGGCAAGTTTGGAACCCCTCTCTCCTCCATCCCCCCTTCCCTTGGACCAGGACCTCTCAGCTGACATCCGCAGCAACTAAGAGTGAGTACCTTACAGTACCTGATTAAATTTTATTTCTGCTATTTTGACCACTTCCCCTTGCTGCTGGGTTCTTCAGAGGCTTTGTTTATTCATTTCCTTTCTGAATCTTGAGTCCACGGCAGAACCGCATCCAAAGGACAGCACTTGGGGACACCTGATTCTCTCTGCTCCTTTACCTGATTCTCTCTGCTCCTTTTCTGGGGGAGCTGGGAAGCTTTCTCCTTCCCCTGGTCCAGAGACCCAGTTGAATATTTGGGATGCTAATTGTCTAGCTTCATCTCTTCCAAGAACCCTGTAGCATGGGAAACAAAAATTCCAAGCCAGACTCGTCGACACCTGTAAATTGCTTCCTGACTAATTTCTCAACGTTTGGCTTAAAGCCAGATCTCTGCCCCAAACGCCTTGTTTTTTACTGCAATTTGGTTTGGCCCCACTATAAACTAGATAATGGGTCTCAATGGCCAGAAGATGGTACTTTGGATTTCGACATTTTAATTGATCTCAGTAACTTTTGCCAGTGAACTGGCAAATGGCCTGAGGTCCCTTATGTCGAAGCTTTCTTCCTTCTATTTTTGCTCACATCCCTCTCTCCATACTACCTGTCACCCTGCTCAAGTTCTTTTAGCCCAATACTCTCCTAACCAGAAACACCTGCCAGCTCGAACAGACCCACCACTCCTAAGTCAGGTCTCCAGCAGTACTCCCCCACTCATCTTTCTCTGAACCTCCTGACTCCTTGTCTGTACCCCCAGGAAGGCCTCCTCCATTATCTCCCTCCATTACCCCCCTCAGCTCCCAACCACCCCTCTGCTATTTCCCCCAGCCCTTTGTCTCTGTGTTTACTTCCTGGGATTTCTGCAGCTAACAGGACTCCTGGCACTGGGCCTGAAATCACTGCACCCTCTGATTTGACTAGAGCGCAAAGAGTGTGTCTGAGCCTTCTCTACCCGTTTGGGTGTTTTCTGTTTGCGACTCTGCAGTGCCTGCTCCCAGAACTGCTCTGAAATCTACTTCCTCCTTTTCCCACTCTGAACACAGGCCTCTGACCGACCTCCATTTTACCAGCCACAAGGCCAGGTCTCTCCCTATCCTTGGTTCCTGTTTTGTCTCTCACTGATCCAAGGTCCTTGTCTGCCTGGACTCTCCTCCTGGGTCCCGAACTCTGTAGGGGACACCCTCAGGGTTATCAGACCATTCCTGTCAGACAAGTGCAGACAGGGACCAGGGGACGCCCTTCTCCTCTGCCCATAACCCCTGCAGTTTGAGACACTATGGGAAGCCCCCTATCTAGGCCCCCTAAGAACTGTCCTTTGGGGTGCTGCCGGCCAACCCCACCAAACTGGTCCTGGCTCCGGACTTCGCCCGAAGCATCAGGTCTTTTTCTGTAACCAAATGTGGTCACATCCCAATTGGGCAATGAGTCACGCTGGCCAGGACTTTGGATTCCAACATTCTCTGTGATCTCCACAATTTTTGTCGCCAGGCTAAAAAGTGGTCTGAGGTTCCATATGCTCAGGCTTTATTTTTCCTCCATTTCTGCCCTTCCTTATGTGTCACCTGTCACCCAGCCAGGTCTTACTTGCTCAATCACCCTCGGTGGATCCTGCTAAACTCCTGTTACCTTCCACCGCAGTTCAACCCAATCTCACCCCTTCTGAATCCCTGGAAGCATTGTCCTTCCCACCGACCCATCCTCCACTTTACTCCCTTCCACCCCTTTCAGGCCTGGAACCTAGTCAGACTCCTCCTCCATCTTACCCTCCTCCTTAACCTCCTCAGCCCCCTCAGCCTCAGCCTCCTCAACCTTCCCCAGCCTCTCTACCTTCCCCTGTTGCTTCTCACTGTAGGTCATGTTACTTTTGTCCCCTCAGTGAGGTGGCTGGAGCTGAGGGCCCCACCAGGGTCCATGGACCATTTTTCCTCCCAGATAGAAAAGCACTTGGAAACATTTTCTATCAACCCCACTACATGCATTAAGGAGTTCCAATATCTCATCCAGGCTTATGGCTTAACCTGGCATGACCTTAATATAGTCCTCACTGCCACCCTCACCCCCAATGAGCGGAAGTGGGTTTTACAGCTGCTCAGCAACTTGCAGATCAGATCCATCTCACAGACACCACCATGCCATGGCTCCTCAGGCAGTTCCTAGGGAAGAGCCAGATTAAACCTATCAAATAGATGCCCAAGCTGGACATGAAGCCAGGACCTGCCAAGACCTGCCAAGACCTCATGACACAGCACTTGCTGGCCGGCTTATAGACCGTCTCTCACAAAGCAGTAAACTTTGACAAGCTGCAGGAAATTACCCAGCAACCGGCAGCTTTCCTCACTCACCTAGCTGGAGCCTTAGCACAGTGCACTAGGCTGTACCCTACCTCTCCAATGGGGGCTACTGTGCCAGCTACGCATTTTATAACACAGTCAGCCACTGACATTAAAAAAGAAAGCTAAGAAGCTGAGGATGGCCCTCAGACCCCATCCAGGACCTGGTAAATATGGCATTTAAAGTTTTCAACACCCAGAGAGGAACATGCTGACAGCAGCTTACAAATCCTGAGCCCACCAAGGGGCAAGCTGGCAAGCCCAAGTCTTGATTGCCGCCTGAAGGCGGCTGGAGGGAGGGGCCAGCAGACTTCAGGAAACTCCTGCCGCTGGGACCCTGCTTCATATGCGGCCAGGAAGGGCCCAGATCCCCATCCACCACTAAGCCTTGCCTATCGTGTGGTCAGCAGGGCCACTGAGAAGTCACTGCCCCTCGATGCCTAGCGGCGGAAGGTCCGTCCCTCCAAACCTTGAACCACCGTTAACACCGCCTGCCCTGGCCACGGACGACAACCAAGGATGAAGCCCTTGACTCGGTGACCCATTTCCTCTCCTCCCACCATGCCCAGGGTAGCAATCAGGGCAGCAGATAAGCCGGTTTCCTTTCAGTAGACAGTGCAGCTGTCTTTTCAGTCCTCTCCTCCTTCTTGGGCCCAACTTCCCCTTCCCCAGTCCTGGTTATGGGAATTGGTGGTCATCCCTCCAAGCCTTTTGTCACCCCACCTTTAATGACACCTTTTTACCATCCCCCTTTACCCAGCTTGTCAGTATTCCTTTGCCTTTACCTGCAGCCCCTTCTAAAACGGTCCTAAAGCAGACACAGCCCAACTCCCTTAACTTCTCTCTCCCTCCAAAGCACATTTATCTCCACCGCTGCTCTCTGCTTAGGCCTGTGCCCCACCCCCACCACTCAGGGTTTAAGTCTAAATAAACACTAGGTCAAAAAGAACCTCCAACCACCGACTTTGATCTACATTAGATTCCCAATTTCTCCCTTATAATTAAACCATTAAACCCACAGGGAGTCGCATCTGCCTTTATGAGATGCATCAAAACGACTCCCAGCAGACCTTTAACCCGTTGCTGATACTTAGTTAATACAATTTTCATAGTGAAAAAATGTGAAGACCATCAAGCTGATAGTCCCCCAGGAACACGGGGAAGCAACAAAGCAGACAAGGTTACTAATCCAAACCAGCCATCCCTGCTAGCCATCCTGACTCTCCTCAGTTAATCAAAGCAACCTTTTAACAAACTCCAAGAAACTCTTCTCCAGTCTCCACCTTTACATTTACCCAACCCTAGCAAACCTTTCTTTATCTACACGAATAAAAGGCAGTGCATAGCAGCTGCAGTCCTGACTCAGCCCCCAGGGCCCACCACTCTCCAGTAGCTTATCTGTCTAAACAGTTAGATATGACAGTCAGAGGTTGGCAGCAGGTGCCGCCCTTACTAAAAAAGCTCTCAAGAGAGCCTATCCAGACGTTATCTACCCACAAGCTTCAGGACCTTCTCTCACACAGAGTCCTGTCTTCACTGTCCCAGCCGCCTACAAGAATCCACCTTACGTTTATTGAAAATCCTACTATAGGTCTGTGCCAGTCTCCCACCCTGAGCCCAGCAACTTTCTGCCTCAACTCCCAGACTCACTGGGATCTGACAGTCACTCCTGCCCACAGGTAATTGAGGAGCTGACGCTACTTCAACCTGAACTTTTAAATCAGCCCTATCCCAATCCAGATCTAATTTTAATTGTTGATGGCAGTTCTGTGGTAGACACCCAGGAACAGCGACGAGCCGCCTATGATGTAGTTTCACTTAATCAGGTCTGGAAAACTGCACGTCTGCCACACAGAACCAGAAAGCAGAACTCATTGCTCTCACTAGCACTCCTCTTAACTCAAGAAGGTCCCTAACAACTAAAGGCCCTCCATCATAAACAGTAAGTGAATAGCTCTCCCCAGCAACCAAGCTGAAGATCTGATCCATCAAGTCCATCATTCCCCAAAAATAGAGGCACATGCTCTTCTTTGGCGCCTACAACCTATGCTTTGTGTCTCAAACGACACAAGTGTCATTGGCACTAGACAAGTGGCACTTACATAACGCGTACAAGCCTCAGTCCTCCAGAAAAGTTAAAAAGATGAATGGGATGATAAAAGATCATCTGTCTAGCAGTCATAAATAAACCTGCTTCCACTAGCCCTAACTCAAATCCGCGCCACTCCTGGCTCTCCCTCTTTCCTAAGTCCCTGCAAGTTGATGTGTGGCAGGCCTAATTTAATCAACCATACCTTACCAGTCACACTACATCTCTCTCTTAAAAACACTTCTCTGAGAACACACAGACAGATGTCTACTTGCCCCTGATCCTGCACCATCTGACCTACCTCTCTAATCAACCCAGAAGACTCTGTTCTGATGAAAAATCTCCATCCTCAACCTCAGCAACCCAAGTAAAAAAACCACACATTGTCTCCCTGACGACTCCCAGAGCAATCAGTCCTCAAAGACCCCCAATTGACATCACCTGACTTGGGTGCAATTAACACCTAACCCACACCATGACCATTACTCCACTCAGATACTAAACCTTCTTCTACTGAACTTCTTACTCACTTCTGCTACACCCAACCCCTCCCTCATCTCAGACAAGTGCGTGTGGCAATTCACAGTTTGGGAAACAATCCCTAAACAACACCTGCTAACAGAATACACAGCCAAACCAAAGCCATCGCCACAGCTGTCTACAACCCAACCACCTGCTCCTCCATCTGTCTGCACTTTCCCTACACCTCACCTATTTCTCTTAACATCTCAGGCACCCCAACAGGTAGTTCTTGCACTTTCCTCACAACTCGGACCCAGTCAGTGACATAAACCACTACATGTAGTTACTGATAATATCCTTAAAAGTAAAAATAACGTAGCAGAACAAATAACGCAGAAGCACAACAGTCCTTTAGAGTGGATGAAACTCATTCAGGAAGCAGCCCTTGTACTCAATGCCCCATGAATACATAACTCCTCCTGCTTCCTTTGTGCCTCACTCCTGTGTCCGCTGCTACCAGTAGCCCCTGTGGACTATCTACCATCAGGAGATAGTGTTAATGAGTGCCCAGGCCCACTTACCAACATATCACTCTTCTATCCAGGCTACCAAGATACTACTTGCTTCTCTCTGTGTTATACGTCACCTACTCACCGACAAGATAAACAACTCTTTTGTAAATATACCCAAAGTGTAAACACCTCCCTTAACAGCCCCTCAGGTGCTTTCTTCTAGTACAATGCAACATTAACGGAATGTCTCAACATATGTAGCCAGTTCCCTTGCCTTCCCTTTACTATAGTTCCACAGCTCACCATGTGTGGACAAACAAAACTTAAATGACTGGAACTCACTCACTCAGCCTCGCCCTCTGTCACAGCCTGCAGTATTTCTACCTGTGCTGATAGGACTCAGTTTTACTTCCTCTCCTCGCTGCAGCCTGTTTGTCTGGAGGAGCAATAGGACAAACTATTATTCAAGCTCAGACCTTTCCTAACAATATACAATTTACTATAGATTCCACTTCTAACTCTCTCATCTCCCTCTAAAAACAGTTAACATCCCTAGCACACGTCACCCTACAGAATCGCCGAGCCCTTCACTTGCCAACAGCAGATAAGGGAATCACATGCATGTTCTTAATTAAAGAACGTTGTTTCTAAATTTATGAATCAGGTATAGTTGAACAAAGAGCTAAAGTACTCCACACTATGGCCAATGAAATTAAAAGACGTCAGTGGGGCACTTCCTTGTGGTTTCAAAATCCTGTCATGACCTGGATTATGCCCCTACTCGGGCCCCTAATAATAATAAAGTGTGCGCGCTGTTTCTTCCAGTTCCCTGTATGTTTAATTTTTTTCAGAAATGAATTAAAGACATCTCCAACCTGACCATCAATCAGCTCTTGCTTCACCCCTGCAGCCCGGCTTGGGCTAACCAGCTTCGGCCCTGAACCTTCCAACTCTTAACCCTTCACCTCATTGCCCTAACTCAACAGGAAGCAGTTAAAGCTACAACTCGGCACCCATTACTACTAAGTCTGGGATGTTTAGGCTGGGTCCAAACCATGCAGCCCCTTCCCTCTCAGAGGGATGGATGACCTGCTGGACTCAAAAGCCTCTGCTTCTAGCATTCAGAGTCCACTTAGCCCCTTCCATCAGCATTCTAAAAAGCAAGTTTGCAACTAGCAAGATAGTTCACTCACAAATATCCTGACTCAAGGCCTTGCAGCTGTAGGACTAAAAGCCTCCTTCCCCTTCAGTACATACGTCCTTGGCTTGGACCCTGTGTAAGTCCCGCCACTCACTGCCAGGAGTGATTCCCTGACCTAACTTGTTGGGTTTCAGAACCTGTCTGGGAGCTCAAGATGCTGCTGTTCCCTTCTCTGCTCTCCCAGGAGCTCTTTCCCTACCCTAATAATGCTGCTCTTATTCTCACATTCTTTGCTCAAATCTATCTCCCTGCTGTATCTCAGGTTGACCTCTCAGAGACATCATCTCACTACTCTAGATATGTTATCAGGAGAGACCAAAAGAAGAGGGGGGGGGGAGCAAATCAAACTCACTGCTATGAAGTCCATTCTGACTCATAGTGGCCTTATAGGACAGGATAGAACTGCCTCTGTGGGATCTGAGACTATAACTCTTCATGGAAGCTGGTGGTTTACAAAGGCTGACCTTGTAGTTAGCAACACAATGTGTAACCACTACATGATCAGAAGAGGCCAGTCCTTGCAAAAGGACATCATACTTATTAAAGCAGAGGAATAGCAAAAAAGAGGGAGACCCTTGACAAGACAGATTGATACATTGGCTGCAATAATGAGCTCAAAGATTAGAATTGTGAGGATGATGCAGAACCGGGCTATGTTTTGTTCTGTAGCACGCAGGGTCACTGAGTAGGCTCAAAGGCACCTAACAACAACTATGTATCTATTAAAAAATTTATTATATATGTTAAATGTATGTGCTTGTGTGTGTGTAGTGTAGGGTACAATAAAGAAAATATATTTGTGATATAAAGTAAATAAGAATAGTTTTCATGAATATATTTTATAATATTTAATAATGACTTCCTAATATATGAGATGAAGCTAATCTACTCATGTATGATGAATTCACTAATGTCTGAAGCATTCATTTATTTATTCAATATTAATTTTGCTTCCTTTGTTAAGGACAAAATGAGGCCAAAAGAGGATGCAATCATGTTATTGACTAATCATTTATTAGATTACATTTATTCTAAGGTCTCAGAAGTATATATATTTTAAGTTAATATACTCTTAGATTATAAAAATCTTGAAGAATGTCTAAATGTACCTTAAAACAACTACATTTTTATCATAATAATCATAATTGTTGTGATGTTGATTTGCCTGTGTAATTATTAGAAAATGCCTAGAAAAAAATCTAGGTTCTTTAGAATCATCTTAATTTCTGAATTTTCATTTCTATGTAACTATTAGGAAACATGTGATTTCAGTGATATGTTAACTTTGGATGGAGTTAACTGGCAAATGTCACACTGTTAATTTTGTATATTATTGAAAATATCTTGGAAATAGGAAACAAAAAATTTGTTTTAGTTATAGCTTAATTTAGCTGGTACATTTATAATTTAGGATCATAAAACTACCAGAAATTATTATATGAAATGTCTCCTCAGATGACATAAGCTTCTAGTCAATTAAGTATCAATTATGAATTCACTCAACTTCAGAATGATGCAAACTTCGATAAATTGCCCAAACTTAAAAAAAAATAACAGCTAAAAATACAAAATATTACTTTAATGATTTTACTATGATGTGGAATGAAAATAATACATTCCATCATTGGGTAAATTAAATTTTATTAAATTTTAAGTCCAAAATTGTGGGATTTTCCACTTTATTTCCTTATTTTATGTTCATTCTGAAAAACTATATTTAAAATTCTTTAAGTAAATGTTATATATAGACAACAATCCTTAAAGAAACTTCTTTAAAAATGGAAATATTTCCATAATTTGAGTGAAAAGTATCTTATCTATAGTTCTAATTTTTACAATACTCCTCACATTTATTAATTATAGACATATTATCATCCTCAAATTAATATTGAGGTCAACCTGATGTCTCCTCTTGAATCTCAATTTATATAAACTCACATTAACTTTTAAGAATAGAATGAAATATGATATAAAAAGAGATTTCAAATTTATTATTTTGCTTAGAAAAGTAATGCTCTTATTTTACTAAGAACATTAGTTTCTTGTAAGCAGAGTTTCTTTTCTTTATTATAAAAAGCTACTATGTATGAAGTTTATAACTCATTGATCAGAAACAAATAACTTTCAAGTTTTAAAAGCATAGAATAAAAAAGAGTTACCATTATTTAATTTTAATTAATCTAGCCAGCAGAAAATGACATTATTTTAATATATTCAAATATGTACATGCATATTTACATATATTGATTTTTGTATATGCATCTGAATTGATGGAGTTACGAAAAATTTAATCTAATGCTGATATACCTACCCATCAAGATTCTTCATTCTTTTAAATTGGGTGATTGATACTGCAATGGTTCGTGAATTTATGTGAGATATAAAGAGGCGGTGAAAGTTAAATTTGTTGTAAAAATCACTAAATCCTTTAAATTACTATGTTAGTTTTTCAGTCATTTCCCATTGATCTGCCAGATGATAGATACGTAATATATTGCAGTGCTGAAAAAGAAATAAATTACATAGGGTGTGTTAGTCTGTGTTGACTAGAGAAATAAATTCATAGACATTTATATATGTATAAGAAAGAGCTTTATATCAAGGAGTAATTGAATATTGAGAAAACATCTCAGCCCAGTCCAGTTCATGTCCATATATCTGATATTATCCCATATGTGTGATACCAATCTATAAAATCCTCTTCAGACTCAGAAAATAAATGCAATAATGCTGAATGCAGGAAGATCACAGGCCAGTGGGTGAGATGTCCTGTGGATCCAGTGGCTGGTGTGGGTCTCCACGTGGCTCCTCCAGCTCTGGGCTTGGACTGTATAATTCTATCAGGCTCATCTTCAGAAATGTCTCACAGGGAGTGAGTGTGTGTTCTACTTCCAGTGAACTGTTTATCTCCTTAGCACCTCCAAATGAGGTCATCAAGCTGCAACATGATTGACAGGGTAAACTCCACCCCTTCACTCTTAAGTCTCAAATTGACAACAGGATATGTAACTACCACATAGGGCTACATAAGGGAAAGTTTCTGATTTTTGTGGACTTTAAGCTAACTAGACTTCTGATATCACATTATAATGTCTATGATTAATGCGATCTTTGTATTCTCAAAGCTAACGTGATACCCTAATTTCCTTTTAGACAGATAGGATTTCTTTTTTTCAAACAAGAGTCACAATCTCTGTGTGAACCTGAAGAGATTTCAAAAAGATATTCTGTATTAAAAAAATAATATCAGCATATAAAAGAAATTAATAATAGTTTGCCTATTTTGCAATATGGTTAAAAATGTATTCTAGTATTTTAAAAACTGGAATAATTTCATTAAATGTAAAGTTTAAAAGGATATAAAGTTTATAAACAAAATTTGGATGTTACAAAAATTTAATTTAAATATATAAGGATAAAACTTGATATAATACACAATATAGTTTATTAGTATGTTATGTACCTAGCTAAATATTATTCTGGAATTTCCTTTCTTCTGATGTATATTTTATTAAGGAAGATAATTATACCATATAAAAATCCATCACTAGGACATTTGGACCCAAGGTTTTTACTCTTTTAGATATAATCCCATTAGGGACTTAATGAATTTTTTCCAATATTGAGTCTTAGATTTTGATACTAAACTACTTTAATCACTAAATCAAAATCAGTGTTAAAGTGCTGATACTTTCCTATATGAATTGAGTATTTACAAAAATTTTGGGTTTTTATGCAAGAAGCCATGGTGTTGTAGTGGCTACTCCTCCGCTCCGAGGGAAAGAGCTAAGACTTTAGTTTGCCATAGAGAATTGCTATCTCAGAACCAATATGGACATTTCTATCATGTCCTTAAGGGCCAATATGAGTCAGAATTGACTTGAAGGCGGTTGAGTTTCAGTTCTGTTTTATTGTTCTTATGAACCTGGTCTGTGTCTTACATGAAAACCTACCTGTGATTGCCCACCACTTGTCTGTCAGTCTGTCCCACTGTGGTGACTTTTGTGTTGCTGAGAGGCGGAAGCAAAGTCAACAGTATTTCACGTGCCAGAAAGGTAACCCAAAGTGAAGATTTCAATACAGCTTCCAGAGAAAGAGCAGACTATGAAGAAACAACCGTGTGCCAAATTCTGAGGCATTGGTAACTGAATTTTATGAAATGAAACATTGTCAGTATTGAAAACGTCACGAACGGCAGTAGAACATTGTCAGACATAGTGCTGGAAGATGATTAAAGGTGAATTGCCTTCCCGAAGTAGCATTGAGAATAATGATGCTCATGGAGTAAATTTTGTGGGGGTGTAGCGTACACAACCTTTGTTTTTCTGATGGGCATTGTGATAGTTAAGGTTTATTGTGCCAACCTGGCCGATGAACACAAGTGGGATTAATTGAAAGGAGGCGAGATAAATGGCTTGGCAAGCCTCACATTCCAGCATCTTGTTCTCAGATGGTCGGACCAGTGTGTGGCTGCCTTAGCTGGTTCTCTGCCTCAGCTGACAAGGCTTACTTTCTGTGAGACATCCCTGAGGAGAAGCCACATGGACCTCCCCTGATGCAGCTCTGAGTACTGGAGAAGCCACGTGGAGACACCTGCCAGTGCTGAGATGCTTACACACTCACTGATTTGACTTTCCTCCTGCAGTCAACTTCATTGCAGTGTGTTTTTTTGAGATTGAAGAGGACTTTGTAGATTGGTGTCAGACATATTGGCTAATGTTGGACTTATGGGCTTGGACAGCACTGGGTTGGGAATGCTTCCTTAATGTACACTTAGCCCTTATGTAAAAGTCTCTTATACACATATGAGTTTCTATGGATTTGTTTTCTCTAGTCTACCTAGACTAACACAGGCAGAATCAAAATGAGAAGAAACATCAATTCATAATCAGAATTTGGAATGTATGCAGTAAGAACTTAGGAAATTTGAAAGGTTTCAGAAATGAAGTGGAACACATAAAAATAGACATTGCAGGCAGTGCTGCACTGAAATGGACTGATATTGGCTAATTTGAACCAAAGCATCATATAGTTTACTATTCTGGGAATGAAACAATCAAGAGATTGGCATTTCATTTACCATCAAAAATGATGTTTCCAGATATATCTTGAAGTACAATGCTACCTGTGCTATGATTATATTTATCTACATTCAAGGAAATCTGATCAACACTACTATTATTGAAATTTATGCACCAACTACCAATGATCAGACTCAAACACAATGAGAGGCTGGTGGTTTTGAACTGCTGATCTTGTAGGTAGGAGCCCAATGCATAACCACTACACCACTAAAGGTAGTGATGTAAGGATTCAAGAATTCTACTGACTTCTTCAGTCTGAAAATCATATGCGATCAAGATACATGGATAATTATTGACAATGAGAATGAAATAGCTGGAAACAAAGAAGATAGAGGAGTAGTTGGAAAATGTGCCCTCAGAGATAATAAAGTGTAGTTGGAGATCACATGACAGAACTATGTGAGACCAAAGACTTCTCCATTGCAAATACTTGTTTGAGGAACAGGAAAGGACTTTTCCAGATAGAATGTACAAAAATCAAATGGACTACCTCTGTGGGAAGAAATGATGGGAAAGCTCCCTATCAGCGACCACAAAGAAGTCAGTGGCTGGTTGTGGAATAGACCATCAGTTGTTCATATGGAAGCTAAGGTTGATGCTGAAGAAAATGAAAAGCCGTCTATGAGAAACATAGTCTATGTCCGTGAGGATATCCCACATGAATTGGTGAACATCTCAAGAACAGATTGTCTGCACTGAGCATTAATGACAGAAGACATGGAGAATGGTGGGATGACAACAGAGCATCATGAAGAAAGCGAAAGGTCATTAAAAATACAGGAGAGAAAGAAAAGATCAGTGTGGATGTCAGAAGAGTCTCTGAACTTGTTCTTAATTGTAGTATAGCTAAGACACATGGGGAAAAAGTTATTAAGTCAAAGAGCTGAAGAGAAAATTCCAAAAGGCAGATCCAGAAGACAGATGAAATATTATAATGAAATATGCAAAAATCTAGAATTCGAAAACCAAGAAGGAAGAACAGGGCAGTTTTAATGAAATTTAATGTGATTCTTCTAGCCAAAGTCTCTAAATCACCCCCAAAGAACTTCTCTGCATGCAGCTGGTAAGAAGGTGGTGAAAGACACTGGTGGATCAACTGTAAATAATTAGGAGTAGGAGTCTCTGAAAAGTCACCCTATGTATACAATTATCCCTCTGAGAAGAAGGAAGGATCCCATTACCAGTAAGGGCCAGGAGTGGAGCTCGCCCTCTGATGCCAAAATCCCTGCACAGTGAGACCCTGGAGCCAGATGGCACCTCTGTAATTAGAGCAACAGCAGCAGCAGAACCAGAACCAGAAGCCAGAGCCTAAAACACAGGCCTAACCTATGGATGGAGCAAGTTAAGATGAATGTTTTTTGTGAAGGAGGCTGGCTCCCAGAGTGGTGTGCCTCAGGGCATTTCATTAGGTAATTTGCATATGAGGGGCCCTGGAAGTGACACTGAGTGTCTTTAGGCTGAGGATTACTGGACTAGCATGGATCTGGGCACAATTCAGGAAGGTCGGCTTGCTGACCCATTAGCGTAGAGCTGAATGCCTTCAGTTTGAGGCTTACAGCAGAGGAGTATGCCCCTTGGGCATTTATTAGCAGATCTGACACTATGTAACATGTCCTATTAAAAAATTACCCTGAGCATTTCTCACAGACATTGCAACTTGTTAACTTCCTAATAAACCATCTAAGCATGAATTTTGTTCGGGAAGTTCTGTGTAGCCATCACAATGAATATTTGAACCCAGAGAGTTCAAATAGAGAATATTAGAAACTAGAAAAATAAATTATAGAACACTAATTAAGGCCATGAAAACACATGCAGCAGATCTTAAATTGAAAAACCAAGAAAAATATTCAAGGCTTGAGTTGAAATATTCAAGGATTCTACCCCAAAAATATTGAATGAAGATGGAAAGGATGCATAGAATCACTACACGAAAAAGAGCTCATCCGTGTTCAACTATGTCAAGCAGTAGCACACGAGCAAGAATGACTGGTACTGAAGGAAGCAGTTCAGGCTGCACCGAAACCATCAGCCATAAAGAAGGCTGCAGGAAGTGCTGGGATATGCATTGAAATGTTTCAGCAAGCTGAAAAATCACTGGAAGCCCTCATTTGTGAAGACAGCTACATGGCCAACTGACTGAATGAGAGCCATGTTTGTATTCACTCCAAAGAAAGGTGAACCAGTATAATGCTCAAATTATAGAACAATATGTTTATAATCTCTTTCAAGTAAAATTTTTGCCGAAGATCATCCAGCACCAGTGTATTGCAGCTGTACAGGGACAGGGAGCTGCCAGAATTCAGGCCACATTCAAAAGAAGATTTAGAACCAGGTTTATCATGGTTGACATCTGATGGACCGTGGCTGAAAACAGAGATTCCTAGAAAGATGTTCACTTGCATTTTATTGACAATGCCAGTGAGTTCTACTCTGTGGATCATATGAAACGCTGGATAACCTTGAATAGAATGGGAGTTCCATAACACTTCATTGTGTTTATTCCAAACTTGCATGTGAATCAAGAAGCAGTTGTACAAATAGAGCAAAGGACTACTGCATGAGTTAAAAATCAGGCAAGGCATAAGTCAGGGTTGTATCCACCCACCAGGCTTATTTAATCTGTATAAAGCTTGGTAATACTAATAATACAGCACCAGAACTGTAGGCAAGCATATTATCAACATGTGATATGCGGATGACACAACCCTGCTTGCTGAAACTGAGGAGGACTTGAAGACCTTGCTGATGAAGACCAAGAACTGCAGTCTTCAATATGGTTGGGACTAATGTAAAGAAGACCAGAATTCTCACAACTGGACTAATAGGGAACATCATGATAAATGGAGACAAGTTTGAAGTTGTCTTGTTTGAATCTACAATCAGTGCTCATGGTAGCAGCAATCAAGAGATCAAAAGATGTGTTGTATTATGTAAATCTGCTGCAAAAGACCTCTTTAGAGTATTGAAGATTAAGGGTGTTATTTTGAGGACTAAGTTGGGCCAGAACCAAACCATGGTGTTTCACCTGCCTCTCATGCATGAGAAAGTTTGACATTGAATAAAGAAGTCTGGAGAAGAAGAGATGAATGTGAATTATGGGGCTGGAAAAGAATATTTAAAGTACCAATATTAGGGAGCTAGATTAGGGACAAAGGGGGTTCTCTCCCCAGTGACTGCATCTGGCTACAACAGAGGGGTTTCAGGAAAACAAGGCGTTCATGGGACAATTGTGGGAAAATCCAGGACTGGACAGGTGCAAACTAAGGCCCCAGTGCAGGTGGAACCCAAGCCTAAAGCAACCGAGGCACCTGATATCACACAGGTGTGCTTAACTCAGCCAATGAAGGCAGTCAGCTCCTTCAACCACACCTTCCCCAGCCACATGGGGGTAGAAAAAAGGCAGAGAGTCCAGCCCTCATGTCCTTTTGGCCCGCTGCTGACCTCTTTTACTCTGCTCTTGCTCAGGTGCATGCTGCAGGTAAAAGGTGGGAGTCTCTCCCACATGAACTGCCTGTGAACACTTGCGGACCCTGTTGGACTTGGGGGATTCCCCTGTTCCGCACATGTGGGGTTCATGATTCCCATTCCTGTATTCATTCCACCTGGTTTTCCATGACCAGAACACCACACAGCTCCCACATAGCCTGGCATGCTTTCCAGAAATAGTATGTACCTTTCAGAGACTGTAATGCCTGTAACTTTCCCTTTCCTTCATAAAAAATCACTTGCATTACAAAAGTGCTTTTACTGCATGAATATTTTCAGTCCCTTTAAGCAAAGAACCCAGGTAACCCCAGTCCAGAAACCTGTTTATTTGCTCTAGCAAGGAAACCTCCCAGTCGATAGCTGGCTCTGTTCCAAGGAAAGGTTGCCCATCTAAAACTTCGTAGGGGCTTACCCAGATTGCTGTAGGGCAATTCTGAGCTGTAACAGAGCTACTGGCAATGCATCTTTCCAGTTCCGCTGGGTTTCTGGGGTCTGTTTCCTGAGGGAGAGCTTTAAGTGTTGGCTAATTCTCTGCTTGCTGTGAGGATTACAGTCTCCAGGCACAGTGGAGATGATAAATTATACTTCGATGTCAAACTACTTCTTGGAGTCTGAAAAGGGTTGTTAAGAGAGAGTAGACAGCATCAAGTGGGAAAAAATGTATCGGCCCACCTTCCAACACCCAGGCACAACCAGGATTCCAGACCGGTGACAGCAACACTTCCCTGCTGGGCCATTCAGCTGGGCTGCTTCAATCCAGGAACAGTTGCAGATTTGCCAGCCGACTGCTGTCCTCTTGGGTGTTCCTCGTAGGCCAGAGCACTGCCAGAGGCCAGTTTGATAGCGTGGTCCTTGGGAAGGCCTCTTTCTGTTAGGGCAATCCTTTGTCCTGGGGCCCAAATGCCAACACACATGGGACTTAGAAGTGTTTGGAACTTGGTAGGCAGGGATGGCTGTTGCTTAGCTATGGAGGCCGATACCTTGCATGTCTACCATCATTACTTTTCTCCTTCTCTGGAGGCCAAGCCTCTTGCTCAAAATCTGTCTGTAAAGGCTTGCATTGGCAATAGTCACACATCTCGAGGCCTGGGCGAGGTGCTGGAAGTTTTCTATGTGGTGTTCTGGGTGGTTTGAGTCGCTGCTTAGGTTGCTTTTAATCTGTTTGAGTTTGATTAGGGTGAAAGGTTTATGAATTGTCCCGAGGACTTCGAAGTGGCCCTTTATAGCATCTTTCACACATCTGGCACAAAGGGCTTTACTGGATCTTAGAAGGAAAATGCCTGAAGAAGGGGTCTCTGCCTACTTTCCCATACTCTATACATGCTAGTTTCTAGCTGTATGAGAGGAAGAAGGAGGCTTGCAGGAAATGGATGGACCCGGGGAGCAGACCAGAGGGGACCAACAACCTGAGAGGGACAAGGAGAGGAAGCCAAACCTTGGGAGCTGGGTGGGACTAGACCAGAAACCTGGAAAGGAATGTGCACCTGGAAAGACTGCAAAGGGACAGCAGGATGAGCTGGAATGGACTGGCATAAGAGGAAGCTGCAGGGACTCGTGGGAACTGGAAGAGACCAGCTTGGAGAAACCAGAAAAGCACCAGGGGAACAAACAGGATTGATCCAGGTTGGATGGATAGGGACTGGAGAGAGACTTCAAGTCCCATACCCAGAGCACGTGGTTGCACCAGCGAGTAGCCATCCTGGCAATGAGTCAGCAGAGGGTCGCATGTTTCCAAAGAAAGTAGAGCAACAGGACTTTGTACCCACCAACCTGTGATCTTCTTCTTCCTGTTTCACCTGTCTGAGCAATCAACATGCAGCTACCTGAGCCCCGCGAGGGATTTCTGGACCAGCATCTGACTTACGGACTCGAGGTGGACTGGAGTAGGGAACCTTCTGGATGTATGACTATTTCTTGACAGAAAACTCTCATATGTGAAAGACACTGGGGTTGTTTGTGCTTCCTATGTTATATTTGGTAATCTGTGAGTGCCCTGAAATAGGGCTCTTAAATTTGACCCAGTTTCCTCATTGATGATCCTTTTAGCTCTAGGATTTAGAGTTAATTCTCTAATCCATCTTCAGTTCATTTATGTGCATGGGATGAACTATAAGTCCTGTTTCATTCTCCTGCAGATAGAGATCCAATTTTTCCAGCACTATATGTTAAGATGGTGAGATAGTTAAGATTTATTGTGCCAACCTGGCTGATAAACACGTGTGGAGTTAATTGAAGGCCAGAGAGATAAATGGCTCAGTGAACCTCACCTTTCTATTTCTCGGGTCTCTGATAGTCAGACCAGGGTGCAGCTGCCTTAGCAAGTTCCCTGCATTAGCTGGCAAGGCTCACTTCCTGCAAGACATCCCTGAGGGGAAGCCATATGAACCTACCCTGATGCAGCCCTGGGTGCTGGAGCAGCCGCAGCGAGACCCCTGCCAAGGTTGAGATGCTTACACACTTACTAATTCGACTTTCCTTCTGCAGTTGGTGTCATTGCATGTGTTTTGTGAGATTGAGGAGGACTTTGTGGATTGGTGTCGGACATATGGGTTTAAATTGGATTTATGGGCTTGGACAGCACTGGGTTGGGATGCTTTCTAAATGAACACTTACCCTTTATATAAAACTCTCCCTTTTATACATGAGTTTCTATGGATTTGTCTCTCCAGTCTGCCTAGACTAACACAGAGAGTATCCTTTTCCCATTTAATATTTTCAGACCTTTGTCAAAAACCAATTGCCTACAAAACAAACCGACTAACAACTCATTAACTGACATTGGATTGAATCTGATTTTTATTGACACTGTAGAACAGACGAGAACTGAGAACTGCCTCTGTGCATTTCCAAGATTGCAACTTTATTTCTCCTGCAGAGTGCTGGTAGTTTTAAACTGCTGTACCTGAGGCTAGCAGCCTTTAGGTGAATGCTTTTATTTCTAGGTTCTCTGTCTTGTTGCATTGGTCTATTTCTCGATCATACCAGGCACAGGATGCTTTGACTACTGTGGTTGTGTAGTAGGTTTTGAGGTCAGTTAGTAAAACACCTCCTATTTTATTCATTTTTAGAAGCTCTTTGCTTATCCTAGACGTCTTCCCTCTTCATATGAAATTGGCAATAAGTTTTCCCACTTCTTTAAAGAATGAAGCTCAGACTTGGATGGAGAATTGCATCGTATTTATATATGGCATTAGGTAATACTGGCAATTTCACAATATTGTCTTCCTAACCATGAAAAGGGAATATTCTTCCACTTCTTTAGGTTTCTTGTCATAATATTGATAGTTTTTTAATATATATACAGGGTTGTGGTAGTTACTTAATTTTGTGTCAACTTGAAGTGTTGGGGTGGAGTCTATTCTGTCAATCAGGTCACAGCCTGATGATGCCTCCTTGTGGGCATGACCTCCTAATAAGGAGTGTCCTGGGAATTTCTCCCTCTCTCTCTGCTTCATCTTCCTGCTGGCAAGCCACCCAGAGACCTGCCAGACCCCTGGAGATGAGTTCAACACCCATGGATCCATAAGACTTTTCACCCACTGGCCTGTGATTTTTCTGCATTTTGCATCATTGCTTGTGGCTGTGTGAGTCGGAACTGGGATTTATGGACTGGTATTAGACTTACGGACTTGACTTGGACTGGGCTGGGATGTTATCTTGATCTATAACGACCTCTTGATATAAAACTCCTTTTACGAGTGTCTCTGGGTTTGTTTCTCTAGTCAATCCGGCCTGACACAAGGACTTTTGTTTATTTGGTTATGTTATGCCTATGTATTTGACTGCTTGTTTGGCTATTGTAAATGGTATTGTTTCAAGTCTCTCTTCCCTAAAGAGGGATTTCATTGTTTTCTGCTGGTTAATATTGTATCCTACTGCTTTGCCAAGCTCCTCAATTGTTTCCAAAGTCAGTTTGTGAAGTCCTTGATGCTCACACACTATAAAATCATATAATTTGCAAATAGTGACTGTGTCACTTCTTAACTCAGCCCCGTTGTAGCCCTTTGATTTCTTTCTGCTGTTTAATGGTTCTGGGTAGGACTACCAGTGAAGTGAGGGTGATAAGGGACAGCCTACCCAATGGAGTGTTCTGGAGTTCCCGTCCTTCTCAAGACAACCGCATAGTTTGTTTTATCCTCACAGTCTGTGGTAGTTACAAAATCTATTATCAATTTGAGAGGATTAAGAGTGAAGGGGTGGAGTCTAGCCTGTCAATCAGGTAGTAGTTTGATGACTCCTTCGGAGGTGCTAAGGAGATGAATAGCATGCTGGGGGCGGGTCACATACTCACTCCCAGGAAGACATTCTTGTTGACAAGCCACATGGAAACAGGCTGAAGGCAGTGAGAGCCTCAGAGCTGAAGGAGCCACATGAAGAGCCCTCACAGTGCGGAGATGCCACCACTGCCACTGGATTCACCAGACTTCCTACCCACTGGCCTGTGGTCTTCCTGCATTCAGACTCATTGTATGTGTTGCGTGAGCCTCAGGGGAATTTATAGTTTGGTATCAGGCATACAGGCTAATATCGGACTTGTGGACTTGATCTGGACTGGGGCTTGGATGTTTTCTCAATATTCAATTGCTCTTGGATATAAACATCTTTCTTATACATATATGAGAGTCTAGGAATTTGTTTCTCTAGTCTACCCAGACTAACACAAAGTCTAAATCTTTTGAAATGTCAATGAAAGACTGGTATTCTTTGCTTTCAACCAAGATACATTTGACGTCAGCAATGTTCAGATTGGCCTTTGTGATAGTTAAGATTTACTGTGTCAACCTGGCTGATAAACACATGTGGGATTAATCGAATGGTGGAGAGAAACATGGATCAGTGATCCTCGCCTTTCTGGTTCTATAGTCTCTCGTTCTCAGATGGTCAGACCAGTGTGCAGCAGCCTCAGCTGGCAAAGCTCACTTCCTGCGAGACACTCCTGAGAAGCCACATGAACTTACCCTGATGAAACCCTGGGAGCTGGAGAATCCGCGTGGAGACCCCGGCCAGTGCTGCGATGCTTACAACACCACAGGATTCAAAGACTTTCTACCCACTGGCCTGTGATCCTCCTGCATTCAGTGTCATTGTGTGTGTTTTGCGTGTTTGAGGAGGACTTTTTTAGATCAGTGTTGGACATATGGGGTAAGTTGGACTTATGGGCGTGGACTGGATGGGGTTAGGATGCTTTCTGAATGTACACTTACCCTTTATATAAAACTCTCTCTTATAAAATAGGAGTGTTTATGAATTTTGTTTCCCTACTTTACCCAGACTAACATGGCCTTCTTTCAGTGTCATTGGCTCTTGTGCATATGCTGCCTTTTGAAATGGTGGAATGTCAACTAGTTTTTTTTCTTTTAATTTTAAGGTACAATAATTGTGTATTCTATCCATCTTTATTTGATTCTTCCTGCATCATTTGGTATTTTGTATATATGATCTTTCAATATTGCAACTCAAAGCTTGAATTTTTGTATTGGTTCTTTCACTTTAAGGTATAAGCTCATTCTTCCCTTTTGGTTCCCTAACTTTAAGCCTTTGCACATTTCATTAGAACATTTTACTTAGTCTTCTTGATCTGTCCTTTGGAATCTCCTATTCAGCTCTTTTATTTAATCATTTCTTTCATTTTCCTTAGCTACTCTACAATTAACCACAAGTTTTAAAACCCTCTTCACACATACACTTTGATTTTTTTCTTTCTTTTCTGTCTTTTTAAAGACTTTTTGCTTTCTTCATAAATGTTCTTGATGTCATCCAACAACTCATCAGTTCTTCTGTCATACATGTTTAATGCACCAAATCTGTTCTTGAGGTGTTCTCAAAATTCAGATGGGATACATTCAAAGTTGTATTTTGGCCCTTGGGATTGGTTTTAATTTTCTTCAGCTTCAACCTTCACTTAAATATGAGCAATTGATGGTCTGTTCCACAGTAGGCCCCTGGCCTGGTTTTAGCTCCTGATATTAAGCTTCTCAACAGTCTTCTCAGATACAGTTAATCTGATATCTGTGTATTCCATCTGGAGAAGTCCTTGTGTATAATTGCCTTTCTTATTGAAAAACTATGTTTGCTATTTACAAGTCATTGGTCTTGCAAAATTTTATCATGCTTTCTATCACAAATAACATCATTTCCAGTAACTGTTGATTGCTCTTTGTTTCCTAATTTTGCATTCCAATCACCAGTGATTATCAAGGCTTCTTGGTTGCCTGCCTATTTGATCAATCTGACTGACATTATTGGTAGATTAATTTTTTCATCTCTAGCTTTTGTGGTTGGTGTATAAATTCCAATAATATTTGTAGTGATTGGTTTTCTTGAATGTGAATAGATATAATCCTATCACAGGCAGCACTGTACTTCAAGAAAAAAATATATCAATGTCCTGTTTAATGGTGAATGTGATAATATTCTTCTTGAAGCTGTCATTCTTGGCATGGCAAATCATATGCTTTGCTAATTTAAAATTGCCTATATCAGTCCATGTCAGTTCACCACTGCCTTAGATGTCTCTCTGTATGTTTTCCAATTCATTTTAAACAACTTCCAATTTTCTAAGGTTCACACAGTACATTCCAAGTTCTAATTATTAATTGATGGGTTTTCTCATTAATTTTTTTTAACTTTTGTGTTTGTTTTTTAATGCCTTGAAGGTTTGTTGCACCATGGTGGCATCTGCATGCACACTCTCCATTCTGTGGAGACATAAACCTTGTGTCCAATGTCTTCTCATTTTGAGTTGTGCCCTGCCAGTAAATGAAGTTCCTGAAGGCTTTACTCCTTACACACTTTGCTCATCACCATCATCATAGTCAACTTTACTTTGAGAAGGCAGATCTTCTTCAGTCATATTGTGTGTGCTTTCGGACTTGTGTGGATCTTCTTCTGGCATTATCGCTGACAATATTCTGCTTCTGTTCATTAGATTTTTAGCAACTGACAGTGTTCCAGTGATATCCATAGGGATTTTAAGGACTAATTCCTCTGAGGTACTTAGCCTCTTTCTTCTTTGTCATCTGTTCTCAGTCTGGGAGATGTCCTGGAACCAGTTCCTTTTTGGTGACTCTGCTGGCACTTGAAATACCAGTGACATAGCTGTCAGCATCACAGCAAGGCAAAGCTACCATAGTATGACAAATTAACTGACAATTGGTGGTTGACATCATTACTAAACAAAAATAATTTTTCAAGTAAGAGCACAGCTCATGTAAAAAAGTCAGGTAACTGATATATATATATATATATATATATATATATATATATATATATATATATATATATATATATATATATATAATTCAATTAATAAGTTTTATTTCTGATAATGAAATATAATGCATGCAAACATTTTCTAGACGAGTAAGGGCTCATTGCACAAGGTGCTCCTTTTATAGAGAAAATACATTGTAAAAGCCTGCATTAGACTACAGGACTCAACTGACACCTGCCACGGGTGCGATCTTGCCTTTGAAGTAATCCTACACAGCATCTGTGGAACTCTACATCAAACAGGTACACCACCCGCGACCTTAAGGAAGAGTTGGAACTCCTCGAGCCTCATGGACAGGGGATCAAGTCTCAGTTATCTCCTTACCTACTACTCTATTTCTTCTCTCCCTCTATTCACTAGCCCTTCTAACTTTCCCACCACACTCAGTCTCAATGAGCTCAGGTTTGTGTTGGGTTACTTTCCCTCTCTTTCTTCTTTTCCACTCTTTTTTCCCCCTCTTTCTCCTCTTCTCCTTCCACTCTCTCCTATCATATGCCACTATCCTCCACTTAGGGCAAATCAACCCAAATAGCAGGAGGAACTCCACCCTGCTCTCTGCGGAACTGCTGTACATCACACAAGGCAGCTGGGACAAACATCTACACCTCTCTGTGCTGCTGAGGAAACCTCTGTTGGACCTCAAAGGTGATCTCATCAAGTAGGGCAATTCTGCCTGGCACCACTGGGTCGCGGCATTAAAAGGGCACATCAATTTGCCATTGTGGGACAGGGTCTAAACCCCTCTGGCCACACATTCAAGCAATCAGGGATCAGCTATCTCTTTATTCTTTATTTCCTCCTCCTCTCTCTCCTCCCTCTTTACCATCACAGCCAATCTTAGTGAACTCGGTTGGAGATTTTTCCCCTTCTTTCTCTTTATTCTTTTTATTCTTTCCTCTTTCTGTCTTTGTTCCCTTTGCTTCTCTCTCTGCTTTTATGATTCATTCTTCTCCCCCTCATTGCTTTCAATGCCACTGCTGGTTCCCAGAGCCATATGCTGTGCCTAGGGCAACCCTGTCCTCCCAGTGGGCAGCCTGACCCCTGAGACAGTGCTGCACACAGGACGAGTCAGTGCTACACACAGCACAGCACGGGGTCAGCTATTTCTTTCTCTATTTTTAAAACTCTCTCTCCTTCTCCTTCCTTTTCTCTTTCTTTATGTTCTTCTTTCATGTTTTCTCCTCTTCTTCTAGCTCTTCTCTCCTACCACAGCCTCAGCAGATTCAGTTCTCCTTTTTTTGTTGTTCTCTTTCTTTCTATTTAACTCTTTTCACTTTTGTTTACTCTGTACATTTAAGTTGTGTGTGTGTGAGCAGTGTCAGTTTGCTTGGCATTGTTGCTCCAGTCTGTCTTCCCCTTTCTCTATTTTTCCTCTCCTTTCACTCTCTTGCATGTCACAAGCCACTAGCAGCCTCTATGCCACCCCCCTCTGCCTAGGACAACTCTGAAGGCCCAACTGGGGAAGCTCCCATCTGCATTTATTGGATTGGCAGGCAGCAGGGGAATTCATGCCAGTCCTCTTGAATACACAGAACAGCAGGGGGTTTTATCCTACAAAAAAGTGTGGCCCTCCCCATCATAAATCCTGAGGCCCTATGAGTGACTGGAGGAAATGTCTGACCACCACCAATGGGGCTCCACGGTCCTGCAGGAACATCCACCCCACCTCCAAGGCGATCTCTGTCTATGGTAACTCCCCTGCCAACTACAGAGCTCTACACCAAGAAGGGTATACCCACACGCCCTCTTCAGCACTACAGTTGCAGAGGAAAACACCACAGGCCAGCTGAGGTGCTCCAAGAACCGTGAAGCCTTCTTAGAGATCAGCCAGGGAAGCGACACTCTCGTGGGCCCACAACAACTGACCAATGTCACATGAGAGGAATATCCAACAAACATTCCAAATAACAGAATACTGGACAGCTAGCATAAGAGGGAAACCACAGGAAGATATAGCAAAAGCCTGACCCCTCATTACAGCTACCATCAGGTAGTTCATAGAAGTAATCATACGAATCCCACAAGATAGAGCCCAGGGCTCTTCAACTCAGGATGATGGCTCCAGGCCCCACTAAAAAAATACATAAATAGCAACAAGTTCTAACAGCTTCAACGAAAAAGCAGGAGAAACAGAAGACAGCAGTGCCGGAATAAGTCATGAACCTAATGATGGATATAGAAGAAGCAGATATTGACCTGCCACAGAAAGAAATTTTCAATATGCCGCTTGAAGTCATAAAGGATATGAGGGAAGCAATGCAGAAAAAAGATGAAATGATAGAGGAGATAAAGGCAACACACGAAAGGAAAATACAAGAGTTAAGGGATGAAATAACAAAATCCAATGACAAATTGACAGACATTGCTAACAGACTTGAGGAGGCAGAGAATGGCACCAGTGATGTAGAGGATAACCAAGCAGACCTCATTAAACCAGAAAAGCATTCAAATAAGACAATCAAAGTAGCTGAAGAAAACTTGAGAGCCATGTCTGATGCTATGAAAAGAAATAATATTAGAATAATCAGACTACTGGAACAAGACACAACAAAGAAGTCAACAGTGAAAATATCAAGGGAATTCTTAGAGGAAAACGTCCCCAGCTTAATAAATTTCAGGCAACCATTCAAGAAGCTGAAAGAACACCAGTCAGACTGAATCCCAGGAAGAAGTCACCAAGAAACATAATTGTCAAATTATCCAACTATGAGGAAAAGGAGAAGATCTTAAAAGCAGCTAGGGAAAAGCAAACAGTCACGTATAAAGGTACCCCAATAAGAGTATGTTCAGATCTATGAGTGGAAACAATGAAGAAGATGAAGGAATGGAGTAACATATTCCAAAAATTGAAGGAAACAATGCAAACCCAAGAATACTTTACCCAGACAAATCATCTATTAAGATGGATGGAGAAGTAAGAGTCTTCCCAGACAAGAACAACCTCAAAGACTACTTAAAAAGAAACCCAGCCCTACAAAAGATCCTTGCCAATCCAGTATGGGCAGAAGATCAATACTCACCAAGGGCAAATAAGAGACCATCACATAAAACAACTCTACCCATAGGGCGACAAAGAGGAAACAGCCCCCAGGATAGCATCAGCTCAATAGTGAAGGCAAACATAAACCACACACTCAAAACTTGCAGATAAGATAGGTAGATAGGAAAATATCCAATACAAAAGGTACAAGATGACATCACAGAGTCAACAGATGGATATAATAACACTGAATAGCAATGGCCGAACTCAGGCATTAAAAGGCAGAGGCTAACAGACTGGCTCAGGAAACAATCCATTGATCTGCTGACTCCAGGAGACTCAGCTCAAGCTTACAGACAAAAACAGGTTGAGAATTAAAGGCTGGAGAAAAATATACCAAGCATATGGTAATGCAGAAAGAAAGCACGGATAACGATCTTAATATCTGACAAAATTGACCTCAAGATACAGGCCATAATAAGAGACAAGGAGGGGCACTATATAATGCTCAAGGGAACAATAGACCAAGAACCAATGAGCATAACATACATATATGCACCTAACGAGAGACGTGCAAAATTCGTAAATCAAGCACTCCAAAAGATAAAAAAAAAAAAAGAGATCACAGGCTCAACAATTATAGTTGGTGACTTTAATACACCACTCTCTGAAAAAGACAGGTCATTGGGAAAGAAACTCAACAAGGAGGCTACGGATCTAAATAGCACAATTGGATGACTTGACTTGATAGATATTTACAGAGCTTTCCAACACATGCAATAAATTAACATTCTTTTCAAGCTCACACAGCACATATTCGAAAATAGACCACATGCTGGGACATAAGTCGAACTTGAGTAAATTCAAGCAAATAGGGGTTATACACACATCTCTCTCTGATCATTGCACCATAAAGCTGGAAATTAACAGAGGACGGTAAAGAAAACAAGGGCAAACAATTGGAGGATGAAAAATTTCTTATTGCAAAAGGAGTGGGTCCTGACCCAGATCAGAGATGAAATCAGGAAGTTTGTAGAAACCAATGAGAACAAAAATACGACGTACCATAACCTGTGGGATACAGCAAAGGAATTTATCAGAGGAAGGCTGATAGCAATAAATGCACACATTATAAAAGCAGAGAGACTCATGGATGATATGCTGACACAAAGCTTACACAAATTAGAGCAGAGCTAACAGAACAACCCTACTAATAGCAAGAGGATAGATATAATAAAAATCAGAGCTGAGATACAGGAGAGGGAAAACAAGAAAAGTATGGGGAAAATTAATGCCGCTAAAAGTTGGGTCTTTAAAATAATTAACCGAATTAATAGACCTCTGGCAAACCTAACCAAAGAAAGGAAGGAACAAACAACATTTGCAAGGATGAGGGATGAAACAGGGGACATTACAACAGACCCCAATGAAATCAAAAGGATAATTACACAGTACTATGAAGGTCTATATTCTAATGAATTCAACAGTGTGGAAGACATGGACAAATATTTGGAAACACAATCCCTCCCTAGACTATCCCAGATGGATGTGAAAAACCTCAACAGACCCCTAGCAATGGAAGAAATAGACAATGTAATCAAGGGATTAACGATTTTTTTAAAAAAAATCTCCTGGGCCAGATGGCTTCACTGGAGAATTCTATCAAGCATTCAGGGAAGAACTGACACCAATCCTATACAAACTCTTCCAGAAATAGAAAAAGACAGAAAACTCCCAAACTCTTTCTATGAAGCTAGTATAACTTTGACACCTAAAGCAGGCAAAGATGCCACAAGAATCGATGCAAAAATCCTTAACAGAATACTGGCCAATAGAATACAAAAGCATATTAAAAAAATAATTCACCACGACCAAGTGGGATTCATACCAGGGATGCAGGGATGGTTCAACATAAGAAAGACCATCAGCATTATTCACCACATTGGCAGGAAAAAGGATAAAAACCACACGATAATATCAATAGAAATAGAAAAAGCATTCGACAACATCCAACACACATTCTTGTTTAAGACACTTAAAAAGATAGGAATAGAAGCAAAATTCCTCAATAGTATACAAGTCATATATGAAAAACCAACCGCTGATGTAGTAGTTAATGGAGAAAAGACGAAAACAATTCCACTGAAAAGGGGGACCAGACAAGGGTGTCCCTTGTCCCCACTCCTATTTAACATCATACTGGAGGTCCAACTAACAACATAAGACAAAGGAAAGATACTAAAGGTATTCATCTGGGGAAGGAGGAGGCATAATTATCATTATTTGCTGATGATATAATTCTATATATTGAAGATTCCTTAAACTCCACAAGCAGAGTGTTGGAAGCAATAGAGGAATATGGCAGAGTGGCAGGATACAAAATCAACAAGCATAAGTCTATTGGACTGCTTTACACATCAGACACGACCACAGAAGAGATGATTAAAAAGTTAGTGCCCTTTACAATAGCCAAGCACAAATTTAAATGCCTAGGGATATACCTGACTAAAAAACGGAAAGATTTGTATGAGGAAAATTCTAAAACACTACTTCAAGAAATCAAGAGTGACCTCAACAAATGGAAGAATATCCCATGATCGTGGATTGGCAGACGCAAAATATAAAGATGTCAGTTCTGCCCAAGGCACTATATAAGTTCAATGCTATCCTGATACGAATATCACCACCCTTCTTCAAAGAATTGGAAAAACAGATTACCAACATCATATGGAGAGGGAAAAAGCCCGGAATCAGCAGAGAACGCCTCAAGAAGAAGGACAAAGTGGAAGGGCTTGCTCTATCTGATTTTAGCATGTATTATATGGCCACAGTAGTCAAAACAGTGTGGTACTGGTATAATGACAGATATTCAGACCAAGGGAAAAGAGTTGAAGACTCAGAAATAAAAACATTAGCAAAGAGGCGATGGATCTTTGATAAGGACCCAAAAATATTAAATGGGAAGCAGATGCCATCTTCAATAAATGGTGCTGGAAAAAATGGATATCTACCTGCAGAAAAATGAAGCAAGAACTTTAACTCAATCATGCACAAGAATAAACTCAAGGTGGATCACAGACCTTGAGATATAACCTCAAATAATTAGGGCCATTAATGAGGGAATTGGGACAAACCTGAGAACCTTGGCATGGGGAACACATAGGCTATCAGAAATAGTGAAGGATACAAATACAGAGGAGTCACAATAGCCAAGTGGGATATACTAAAGATAAGACAAGTGGGATATACTGAAGATAAGACAAGTGGGGTATACTGAAGATAAGACACCTGTGTACATCGAATGAATTCACCAAGAGAGTAATAAGAGAGTCCACCAACTAGGAAAACATCTTTAGCAATGACATATCAGACAAAGACCCTATTACTAAAATCTACAATACTTTGCAAGCTTACAATAAGAGAAAAACTAATTGCCCACTGAGGAAGTGGGCAAAGGACCTGAGCAGAAGTTTCACAGAATCTGAAATCCGAATGGCCAATAAACATATGAGAAAATGTTCCCGATCATTAGCCATAAGAGAAATGCAAATTAAAATAACAATGAAGTACCATCTAACACCCTCAAAGGTAGCCCAATTCAAAAAATCAGAACGCAACAAATGTTGGAGGGGATGTGGTGAGATAGGAACTCTCATCCACTGCTGCTGGACCTGTAGGTATGTACAGTCACTATGGAAATTGATTTGGCGATTTCTCAAACAGATGGAAATTGAGTTACTATACGACCCACAATCCCCCTACTTGGCATACACCCAGAAGAAGCAGGAAACAACCCATAGCCAACCATCTGTGCTCCAATGTTCATTGCGGCACAATTCACAAATGCAAGGAGTTGGAATTAACCCAAATTCCCATCAATAAGTGGATGGACTAAAAAAACTGTGGTCCATATATACAATGGAGTACTACGCATCGCTAAAAAGCAGTGATGAGCACATGGAGCATAGCGCCCCCTGGGAAGAACTGGAGGATATTATGCTAAGTGAAGTAAGCCAAGCACAAAATGACAAGTATAACATGAGTCTGCTGAGGTAAGTGTATATATATATATATATATATATATACAGAAACGTAAGGGTAAAAGGGGCACAGAGAAAAAAGTACTGTAAACAAACATTCCAGGGGTGAGGTCCAGGAAGTATGGCAGGGCCCAGACCAAATCAATCCATGGTGGAGGAAGGAAAGGGGAAAACAAAACAAAACAAAAAAGATGTGTGATGGGGAAATAGGGCATTGACCCACCCAAGGGGAGGGTATTGTTTGTGTCTCCACAGGGAAAGAGGGACCAGATTTAAAGTCAGTGCCAGATGAATGCAGTGTGCTGGCAAGCAGTGGGGATCCAATGGAGGGGCCTGAGGGCTCGGCCCCAATACCAGCTACGTGGACAACTGCCTCTCACCCCAGAAGAATTTACTTGAGAGGGCGGCACTGAAGCTGCAGCGAGGGGAGAGGGGAATATCTGATCAGAGCAAATGGAAGCAAATGAAGTGGGAGGAAGAGAGAGTGGAGCACATCCTGGCCTATCAGGCCTGAAGGACAATATCCCCACTCTGAAGAACCAATGGAGAGAGTGGACAATATGGCTGATCCCACTCTGAGACATGCCATCCCTTGAAGCCCAGGGCCCTAAGGGGGACAACACTGGAGACTCAGTGTCGTGATTGGATCAGACTGACCCTGTGACACTGAGGCAAACCCCCAAGAGTGTGCAGCAGAGCAACCGTGGGAGCAGAGCAGGGAGCCCCTCCTCTGAGGGAGTACAAAGGACAGACTCTGGGGCCAAAGCATGGCACCCCATTGGACCTGACTGAAGGACACACCTAGAGATCAAAAATCAGACCTTGATCTATTTATAGGGTTTTCTTTCTGTTTAAATTATTTTCTTTTAATTATTTTATTCTTCTATGGGTAATTGCTTTCCTTCGTGTCATCATCGCTGTCTTCTCACTTATCACCTATCTTGCTATGGCTTGATTTTTGATGCATATTTTTATTTCCACAGATCCATCTAGATAAGATAGACTTGGTGAATAGTCTGGAGGAGAAAACAATGGGACTAATGTTTCCGGGGGACACAGGAGAGGGGGAGGAGAGGGTAAGGAGGTGGTGCTGACCAACCCAGGGACAGGGGAGTAACAAGTGATCCAAAATCAGTGGCAAGGAGGGTGTGAGAGGCCTGGTAGGGATTCAGCAAGGGCAAAGTAACCTAGAGAAATTACTGAAACCCAAATGAAGGCTGAGCATGATAGTGGGACAAGAGGAAAGTAAAAGGAAATAGAGGAAAGAACTAGGTGACAAAGGGCATTTACAGAGGTCTAAAGACTGGAATGTACATATGTATATATATTTATATAAGAGTGTGGGGAAACAGATCTATGTACATATATGTATTTATAGGTTTAGTATTAAGGCAGCAGATGGACATTGGGCCTCCATTCAAGCACTTACTCAATGCAAGAACGCGTTGTTCTATTAAATTGGCATTCCAGGATGCACAGCTTCCTGACACATTTGCTGAAGAAAAATGAGTGCATGAACAACTTTGGTGAAGAAAGCTGATGATGCCTGGCTACCAAAAGATATAGCATCTGGGGTCATAAAGGCTTGAAGATAAACAAGCGGCCATCTAGCTGAGAAGCACCAAAGCTTACATGGAAGAAGCACACAAGCCTGTCTGACCACAAGGTGTAGACTGGACTAGTTATCTGACATCAAAGAGCTAAAAATCATATCATTGTAAATGTGTGTGAGAGCAGAGTGGAGACTCAAAGCCCATTTGTAGCCAACCGGACACCCCCTTACTGAAGGGTTGTTGGGAGGAGATGAGCCAGTCAGGGTGCAGGGTAGCAACAATGAAACATATAACTTTCCTTTAGTTCTTAAATGCTTCCTCCCCTCCCCCCACTATCATGATCCCAATTCTATCTTACAAATCTGGCTGGACCAGAGGATGTACATTGGTACAGATAGGAACTAGAAACACAGGGACTCCAGGGCGGATGATCCCTTCAGGACCAGTGGTGAAAGTGGCGATGCCTGGAGGGTGGAGGTAATATGGGGTAGAAAGAGGGACTGATTACAACTATCTACATATAACCTACTCCCTAGGGGATGGACAGCATAGAAAAGGGCAGGGGGAGACGTCAGACAGTGTAACATATGACAAAATAATAATAATTTATGAATTATGAAGGGTTCATGAGTTAGGGGGAGTGTGGAGGGAGGAGGCAAACAAGCAGCCGATATTAAGGACTCAAGTAGAAGGCAAGTGTTTTGAGAATGATGATGGCAACAAATGTACATATGTGCTTGACACAATGGATGTATGTATGGGTTGTGATAAGGATTGTATGAGCCCCCAATAAAATGTTTTTTTAAGTCTGCATAAGTGAAGGAAAACAAAATAAAATTAGTTTTAATACTAAATACTAAAACATGAATAATATCCTATTTTTCTGACAGATTATATTGTGTAGACTATTCCAAAAAGGATTTTTAAGATGAAGATGTAACAATTGCCTAAGTATTTTGTATAGTAGGTAGTACATTCCCTGTTACTTGTTTCTCTTGAGAGCGTCTGGCTCTCATCAGTTGGCCTACTTTATTTTTACTCCGTCGTGGTTTCCTGCTTTCTTGCTTGCTCATGCTCTCACTTTTTCAATATTTTCATTTTCTTCTAAATATCGATGTTGACATTGAAAAAAGAGTCTAACTAGACTCTAATTTTGGGGGGTAAGTGAGTAACTGATTAATCAATAGATATTTCTTAATGAGTAACCAAACATTAAGAAAAATGTTACCCTTATCTAAGAAGTGTATAATTCATTAAGTGTTGTGGGGTATTTATAAATGTAAAGATGTTTCAATACTTTAAATAATGAGTTACAGGCAAGAGTATATAATTTCTCTGTTTCTTAAAAGTTGAAGCTTTTCTAAGCACCACTAGCAGAAACAGGGCCAAAAGAGTTTCTGATCTTTGTCATTATTCAATAATTCCATTTATTATAACTATAATTAATAATTACTGCCTTCAATTCCTGGAAGCATAAAAATTTAAGATAGAAATATCCTTTTAGGTCAAGTGTGCAGGCCATTCCTTTTGACAATAAGGAAAACATTATAATTTCATAATATCTGAGAATTAAGGTCAAATATGTGTGACTTCATAACTATGCTTGTACATATATAGCTCTGCTTGTATTATTTCATAATTCATTTTCACCTCAATTTTCTTTATTATTATTATTTCTCTTATTTCCTCCTCCCACATGTGTCAGAATTTTACACACTTTTCCTTTTTAAATCCAGAGTAAGCTGATATTAAAGATTATTCTGCAACATGGTGTATTCTTTTATCTTTATTAATGTAACAGAAATATCTTTAACATTTTTGTACATGATGCAAAGGAAACATTTCTACAAATGATTATTCACATAGTATTTAACACTTGTTTGATTTAAAGAATTTCCAATAAGATTATCTTGTAACGGGTAGCATAACTACATATAACAAACATTGAAATGAATATGCCTGGTCAGACTTTTTCTCTTGACTTCACAAGTTTATTTATACAATTTAGCTGATATTTAGCCAATGCCCAACATCTAGCATTGAACCCACCATCAAAATTGATCAACCACTGGAAAAGATGGTGGTGAAGCATTTGAGCATTGAGGACTGAGAGAGAAGCCGATGGAGGGGCTGTGGTACGTAGCTGTGATTGTGCACTCTGATCCTGAGCATAACAGGACAAGGCAATGTTGCATTTTCCTGTACTTGACTTGTCTCAGCTCATCAGCAACTGCTTATTTCTATCTAAATATTGATGTATAATAAAGACACTCTTCATTTTTTTTGTGCTTCCCTCTCATCATTATTATTAGTTACAAATTGAAAGTTTACACCAATCTTGTGTTAAGCAAACCTACGGGAGGCATTTTTCCAATAGCATGTGCATACTTTCTGTCCTTCTTCAGTTTTTGGTATTTCTAACAATATATCAAATATTTTCATAATGTAACTGCATCTTTTATATTCGTTAAGAAACCAAATAAGTTTGTATAGTAACAAAAAATGTGCAACTATTTTTGTGGCAATAATTTCCTTATTGTAGTATGGAACTGAAGCTGCAAAACTCCGAGGTATGCCTGTAATCACTAAATCCTTATGAATTTTTACAGTCAATGGAGACAGTCTTGGGTAAGTGTTGGGCCACAAGGTGAGCAGTTCAAATCCATTAGCCACTTGGGAGAAAGATGAATCTATGTGTTCCTATAAAGATGTATAACCTCAGTAACTGTAATTAGTATCACTACGAGTGGGAATCGACTTTATGGTCATGGGCATATTTATTTAAATAAACTATAAATCCATAAATAGCATCATAATAAATCAGATTTATTAATAAAATATATAGAAAGAAGTGGATACAACATTCACTTGTCTGAATACATACCGTATATACTCGTGTATAAGCCGAGTTTTTCAGCACAAAAATTGTGTAACATGTCGCTGCGGACCCCCTGAAGTAACTGGGAGAGCGCCCATTGTCACGCGGGTGATTGCCATTTCTCTGCTGTTCATTCAAAGTCCTGTTGACACTGCAGCAGGGCTTTGAATGTTTGTTTACTCACATCTAACCAATCAGAGCCGTCCTATGACGTGTATCTTTGAATAAGCCTTTTAAAGACCGTGTACAAAGGATGTGGCATGAATGGATGTCATCTGGTCAAGCCTGACTAACAACAGGAGGAGATCTCATGAAGCCTGACATAGAGTTAATAACAAAGTGGGTGAGAGATGCATGGGAAGACATTCCAGAAGACATGGTGCGATGTGCCTTCCAGAAATGTAGTATTAGTAATGCTATGGATGGCAGTGAAGACTGCGCTTTGTATGAAAATGACAGCAGTGATGGTGATGACGGCGATCTCAGTGAGGACAGCGTCTATGATGAACTCACACCAGTTGAAGCTTTGCATTGGGATATAAATGATGATGCAGAATCCAGTTTTGAAGGATTTTAACTCTTTTACATTTTAGCGTGGTTGCTGATTGAGCTCAGGGAATAGTACCCTTAAGGTATCATTGTTGATACCTTATTGTTTTTGTTGAACCTATTTTCCACTTACTGTGCTGGCTTAATAATGTTAAATGACTTATTGTCCTTTTATTTATGTTTTCTTTAATTTAAAATAAATATTTAAATACATTACCCCACTGATATCTCAAATTTTCGTAATTTTATTTTCATTTGTTTTGATTATTGAAACTCACCAATAGCTTCTGCATTTTCCACCCTAGGCTTATACTTGAGTCAATCAGTTTTTCTGGTTTCCCAGGTAATAATTAGGTACCTCGGCTTATACTCGGGTCAGCTTATATTTGAGTATATATGGTACCTATATCATAACTTACTGTTTTATAAAATGTTTCCCATTATAATTTATTGTTCCTTCTTACTACTGTGCCATAAATGAGATATAAACATATTTTATAAGAGACTTAATAAATTTGCTCATATCTTCCAGTTTTGTGACAAACAAAATAATATAAAGACCACCACTAGACTTTCATAAATGATTTTTTCCTTTTAATAGTTGTAGGTATTCTTCCTGTGCATATGTTTATGTAAATAATTTTGGTTGCATACCAAACTACTTGAAAGCCCAGCTTACTCTTCTTAATGGTTTATTATTGTCTATTAATCAGAATACATATAAGTCTGATAACCTTTTGTTTTAAGAGGTTATTTTTAAAGGACCATATCACATAGGCCACTCTGTAGCTTTTTGGCTTGTTAGCCTGATGATATCTGCTTCTTCCTTTATACTTTCTATTATTTCCCCAGTTCTTCAGTCTACATTGGACCCTTTCAGTCTTAGCTTCAACTAAGTTTATAATGTAGGTTAAAAAAAATTAGGTTGCATGTGAAACAGAATACTGGTTACAATAATGGAAAGTGTAATGTTTCCGCCATTTCCTGAATTACAAAATAGACTTTAAGTTAATCTTCTGATTGGTATTTTTGCTGCGAAGAATCCTTATTCTATAATGTATTGGAGCACTTCAGCAATTTTCACAAATCCGACTATATGTAATTATGTTAGACACTTGATATATATAGTTATTTCTCTTAAAAGCTTATAAATCCTCCCTCAATCTTCCTTCTGAAACAGTGCTTAATAGATTTTTAACAAATTACTTACTTTTGAAAGAATGAAATTTTTCCAGAACACAAAGAGAAGCAGACCATAATTCAGAAAAAAAAATTAAAATTACTATTTGGTGCCTACATATTACCTATTAATAATATATTTGTTTTTCTAAATTCCTTTTTTATTGTGGATTTGCAAATTGTGCATGTGTCTAATCTCTGCATGGATTTTTATTGTTTGTTTCAACCAATATTTTCTAGACACTATGCATGAAGGACTGGTATAATATATATATTTACATAAAATTAGCTACTTCCTGATTCAGATTTCACCTAAACTACATTACTTTTAAACTTTTAAATTGTGAATTTCTTGAAGGTTTACATATAAAATGATTTTTCCATTCTACATGCATTTGTCTAATCGCAGTCCCTAACATGCAACCCCACTTAACCAAATTCTTTCCTCTGTTTCCCACTTCTGTTCCTCTGCTTTCCTAGCTCTTCAGAATTTGGTCCATCAGAAAAACCTGCTCTTTGATTACAAGTAATTGATTATTTAAACTGTGCTCTCTAGTATATTTTTCCATCACAGACCCATCTGTTGTTTGAATGAAAATTGATTTGGGGTGGTGGGGATAGGGTGTGTGGGGTGAATTCCATTCCAGACCTGAAAAGTGACCAATTTTAATGGTATCAGTATCTACTAATACTTTAACACATATATTCTTAATTTCTTAAATGGTGATTATTTAGTTTTGAGATATTTATCACTGTGAGGAATTATGCCAAAAGTTTTAGATATATCATTCTTTCCTCCATACATCTTATGAGATAGCTACTAGGGTTTCCTTTCATTTATTTTTTTGTTGCTTTTGTTCTTTTCCACTTTGTAGTTTGTGTGGTTATGTGTTGTGTATGGTTATGTGTTGGGCTTCTAACAACAAGGTCCACAGTTCAAAACCACGAGTTGTACTGTGAGAGAAAGATGAGGATTTCTTCTCCCATAAAGATTTACAGTCTCTGTTGGCAGAGGTAATTCAAATCTATTTTACAGGGTTGCTATGATTCCAATTATTTTTTAGCTTTTTATAGGTAGTATAAATTAACTATGACTAAACACAAAGTAAATGGTTGATCTCTGACTAATAATTAACTCCCTTGAATATTAAACTTAATGCTTCTAATTAGTTTAATTAACTTAGATGATATAGTATTTTCAAAATTAATAGTTTCAACCAGAAGCAAAAAATATGTCCTTAGAAAAAGCCAAAAATTTAAAATAGCATTGCAGTTCAATCATGGTCATAAAATGTACCTATATTAGGTACTGTGTTAGTCTGGGTAAGCTAGGGAAACAAAATCATAGATACTCATATGTGTATAAGAAAGAGCTTCATGTACAAGAGCAATTGAATATTGGGAAAACACCCAAACCTGGTGCAGATCAAATCCATAAGTTTGATATTAAGCCATATGTCCAATTCCAATCTATAAATTCCTCTTCACACTCATGCACACATACAATGATGCCAAGTGCAGGAATATCACAGGCCAGTGGTGAGAAGTCTTGTGGATCCAGTGGTGTTGTAAGCATCTCAGCATTGGTAGGAGTAACTACATGGTTCCTTCAGCTCCAGGGCTTTAGCATAGTTCCATGTGTCTTGTCTGCAGACCTGTCTCACAGGGAAAGAGCCTGTGTCCTGTATCCAATTAGCTATTTATCTCCTTAGAGCCTACAAATGAGGTCATCAAGCTGTGCCCTGATTGACAAGCTAAACTCCACCCCTTCACGATTAAGTCTCAAGTTGACAACATGTTATGTAACTAACACTGGTACTATTTGAAATATTAATCCTGGAAACATAACATTTACAGTAATGTAAGACTTAAAGTATAAAATTCTTTATGCACTCAAAATTCCTGAATGGCTCAGTGACAATTCATCAGTAATTTCAGAGTCCTTTATTGATGCCACAGGGAAAAAATTATGAAAATTTTATATTTGTTAGACAAATTCCACTTAATGGAATTTGTATAAGTAGCATCTACCACAAACTTGTTAGCTTGTCATAATGTGGTGACATACTGGAAGCAACACTACTGGTATTTAAAGTTCCATCAGTGTCTCCCATGGAAGACACACTTCAACAGATTTTCTAGGCTGAGTGATTAGGAAGAAAAACCATGTATTCTATTTCAGGAAAATCATCGATGGCATTCTAAGGGTCACAATAGAATAATTTCTGATATATTTTTGATATTGAGTCCATAGACTAGAAGGCACTTAAAATTCATAGAATTCGTGTACACCAGCAATCGTGCAGGCGACAACAGGACCACGGACTGCTTCGTTCTGTTGTGCATGCTGAGTAAGAGTATACTGCACATTGCCGAATAATCACCTGTGTAACTCACCGGATCTTTACAAATTAAGGCATGATGTTCAGAGCATTTCAACAGTGTACCAAGAACCTAGTAAATGAAATTCATGAACCTGTTTTCTTTCCATTATTATAATTTCATATAAAATTGGAGAATCTATAATTTATAGAGAATTATTCTGTTAACAATGTAGTCCATACAATAGAAACTGGCCTCTAGTGGCCCCTAGTTGAATTATCATTAGTGACCTAATACTTAGCTCTTTTTCCATATGTAGGATATGATGACTTTTTTTCTTCAAGACCACCATTCTAATATATAAACTATCTAAATAATAATTATTATAATTTTTAATCATTTCATTGGGGGCCCATACAATTCTTATCACACTCCATACATACATCCATGTGTCCAGAATATATGTACATTTGTTGCCATCATCATTCTCAAAACATTTGCCTTCTGCTTGAGCCCTTGATATCTGCTGCTCATTTTCCCTCTCCCTCCCCACTCCCCCCCCACCTCATGAACCCTTCATCATTCATATATTATTATTATTTTGTCATATATTACATTGTCTGATGTCTCCCCCTGTCCTCTTCTCTGCTGTCCCTCCCCCAGGGAGGAGGTTTTACGTAGATTCCTGTGTTCAGTTCCCTTTTCTACCCTACATTCTCTCCACGCTCCAGGCATCGCCACTCTCATCACTGGTTCTGGAGGAGTCATCTGTCCTGGATTCCCTGTGTTTCCAGTTGCTATCTGTACCAATGTACATCCTTCTGGTCTATCCAGGTTTGCAAGTTAGAATTGGGATCATGATAGTGGGGGAGAGGAAGTATTTAAGAACTAGAGGAAAGTTATATGTTTCATCATTGCTACACTCTAAATAATTATTTAGTAACCAGTGACTATAAATATTCAACTTTTAGATTATTGAGGTCTAAATTCAAACTTACAGTTAATATATAATGCTTCTACAAATATTGTCCTAATGATATAATTCCTAAAGTTACTTTCTCTGATCTCAACATGTTAATACTTTTTTTACGTGTGCCATGAGTTCCTCTGAACACTATACTACCTCCAGTCAAAAACTACTCCCTTCAAAGATCATTGTTCTCCATATATGATGATAACTTGGCATTTAATGTATTCAAATGTGGATTTCCATATGATTTGATAGAAGAACAAAGTCAATTTAATTGTAACAATAAATCAGGAAGAAAATAATATTACTGAGTCATTATTCAAGGAGTCAGCTTTCATGTGCTACTGGTTATTCCTTACATCTCTGTTAGAATTAAGTAGTTATTTTAGAGAAATTACCTAGTCTTTCATAAGTAGGAGCTTGAAAGACCTTAAAAGTAAATATACACTTTAATAAGGATATTAAAATATAATTCATTTATGTTAGGAATGAAGTATTTCTACTTACCATGTAAGAAACAATGTACAGTGTACACACTTTATTTAATATTTAATAATTATATATTCATGTTTCTAATGTACTTTAATGGGTTTAAGGCATGCTTCATTAGCATTTATTTTTGTGTACCTTGTTATGAATGTGAATATTTTATCTGCTTATTTAATATCTACTCTGTTTAAGAGTGAAAAAAAGGGAGGGACCCTAGTCACCATCCAATCTGGAACTGAAATATATACATATTTGCGGGGGATTAGACCAGCTATCCCGCATCAAGCTGGGTTCGAACTGAGGCGTGCGGATGAAAGGAAAATAAAGAGATATATACAAAGCATGGGATTGGGAGGACTTCAATCTGATGGACTGAGGTCTCGAGTGTATTTCAGGCTTGGTTTTTATATTTTTCTTACACAAGGGAATTGGTTACAAAACAAACATCAAAGAACTTAAACATTCCTAATTGTTACTTAACTAGTCACAGTTTCTTAACCTTAGAATAATAAAAGCAGTAGGTTCAAAGACAATCACATGGATATGCAAGATTCAAGAGAGCCTCAAAGAGATCTTAAAGAACTGAGTTATCTCTCCATGTTTTTAGCAGCAAAGTCACAAATAACAGTCATTTTGGAACACTTTTGTCTGCAGAGACACAGAGGCGCAGGGGACTAAATAGTCACCCATTAGTACAACACCTTGATCAGCCGGATGCATCCTACACATATTCAGTTATTTCTCCATTAGTAGCCCTGGCGACAGAATGTGTTATTTGATGGGCTGCGTATCATGAGGTCCACAGTTCAAAACCACCAGCGGTTCTCTGAAGAAAAATGGAACTTTCTACTTCCATAAACGTTTACAGTCTCTGAAGCTCACAGAGGGCAGTCTACCCTGACCTATAAGGTTGCTATGAATCAGTACTAACTGGATAGTAGTGAGTTTGGAGTTTTCTTGGGTCACAATTAGTTGGAATCAACTTAATGGCAGGGAGTTTGAGTTTTTAGAGTGTGATTGCTCCTTCATCATCAGGGATTTTCTGAAGAATCTTTGATGAAAATATTTACCAATGTTAGCCAGGGTCCATTCTGTTCTTCTGGTCTCAAGGTAGAGGAGGTGGCTATTTATGGAGCAAATTTGCCACACATTCACTGTATTTCCTCTTCATATTTCTGGCTCTTTTTATTGTATTACTCCAGTTTAATCGATGACAATTGCTGCACGTTGTATGGTTGATTGCAAGCTTTGAAGATGCTGAACTCTGCTCCCTGCCATTGAGTCATCGCTAACTCATAGAGACCCTGTAGAACAAAGAGGGACAACCCCTTTTGAGTTGTCATTCCTGATCTTTATCCCTTGGAGAGGCTGGTGAATTTGGAATGCTGAATTTGTGGTGAGCAGCTGAACTTGTCACCCACTGCACGACAGAGCTTTTCTCGGGTCCTAGGAGACATGCAGTAAGCTAGCAGTGGAGCAGAAGCTCCAAACACTTGAATAGCCTAGTTAACTGGGATTTCTCAAAGCAAGGACACAAATCCAATGGGGTGGTGTTGTGGGTTGCATTGGGGGTGGGGGGTGTAGTCGTTGTTATAAAAAATACATTACATGTCTTTGCCAATTCAACTCTTTACAAGTGTATAATTTATTGACAAAATTCACAACTAGCTATATATCTATGTCATTAATTAGTGTTATTTTTTCCATCCCCATAAACTGAAAAGTATGTTTAAAGACTTACCCCATCTTTTCCCTTCTCTCATTTTTTATATAAGTGAATTCATATATTTGTCATTTTCTGATGAACTAATATCTTGAATAATCTTTAATAATTAAACCAAAGTATTCCCTGAAATCTTCTAAAACCACAAGATAGTTTGATTTAATCAGCAAAAAAATGAGTCTGCTTTGAGCACTATGCTCTTTGAAGGACTCTATGAGATTAAACTGACAAGTGCTGCTCAAAGGATTGAGTAGGAACCCTGGGGGCAGTGAATTCATGTAAATGAGGGAGGAATAATTCAGTGAAAGAAGGTGAGAATGACTGCACAACTCAAAGAATTTAGTGAATGTCACTGAATTGGACTCATGGGAACGTTTCAAATGGTGTATATTTTACTGTGTATATGCTCAAAAACAATGAAGTGAAATTTAAAAATTTTACAAAGTAAAAAAGGTCTTCTAGCAACACTCAATGCTAGTTAAAAGGTTAAGCTTTATCCATCAGGGTCAACAGGTATTTGTTAAATGTTTATGAGTTATAATAAAAGCATTTGCATTGCAGACTTTTAAAAAAAACAAATAAGTACACACAAATGCACGAAAATTCTTCAATAATGAACATTAGTTTCAAATTATGCTGCTTTGTAGACTGGTGAGTCAGTAAATACATTAAGGAGAATCACATGTAGCATATACAGAACATAACATGTTTGACAATGGAAAATAAACAGGATAAAGAATATTCTGAAAAGAGCTAAAGAGAGAGGGGTGATTTTTTTTTAATGGACATTCAACAAGCCCTAAGTAAGAAGATTGCTATTCTGTGAAAATCTTGATAATACCGAATAAGCCTTGATAGTTCTTGAGATATTAGAAAAAAATGTTCAATGGTGCTGTTAGATCAATAAGGCAATTGCATAAATACCAGGTGGCAAACAATAAAGAATAGAAACTTGGTGGTAGTAATCGGGATGAAGGTAATTCATCAGATGCTAAATAATTTACTACAGTTGAACTCAGGTAATTTATTTATAGATTCAATTAAGACTTTGGGAGAAAAAAGATGCCACAAAAATGTTCCAATATATCGAGCCTGTGTAAAATGAAGAACAAAGTTACTGTATGAAAATAGAATGCTGGGGAGGGAGCACTGAAACTTTTGTTCTCACAGCTCATTTGAAAAACAATTCAACCATTAAAGAAAGAGAAATGTGACAATTGCACAATTGTTCTTGATGTGCTTGAACTATTGAATTGCATGATATGTGGATTACATGCCAAAGAAACTGTAAATAAGTAAATAGTTTGCATTTTTTTTAAAAAAGGAATAGATTGTAAATGGAGCAGCTGTCTGGAAAATAAACAAAGGGCAGGCTCTTACATATTGAGTTTGATATGCTTATTGATTTTAGAAGAGAATTTATCCAGTGGATAGTTGATTATATAAGTCCAATATTTAGAAAGAGCCACCATTTAAGAGAGGTATTACAACTCTGAGAGTCCTTATCTTTAGAAAAGTCAAATGGGGATTAAATAGATAAGATAAACAAACTGTAGACTTAGTCTTATAGTCTTCAAAGTGATGAAACAAGCCAAGGTATAAATGAATCTGTGTTAGACAGGGATCTTTAGAGAGACAAAACCAGATTGCTAGTAATTTTGTATATATATAAAGATACATATATAACACAAGAAATGAACCATTAAATTATATACAGATAGGTAGATTTATAATACAATAAATGAACAGTTAAATTATAAATTATAAAGCAGTGAGACACTAGCCATCTTTTAAGTCTTGAGGATCCCCAGTCCTCCCCTGTAGAGAGAGCTGGGCTATATGTGCCCAGGCAGCAAACAGCAAGGCAGGTCACCAACTGTTGGTCCCCAGCTCCAGAGATGAGCATTCCAATCATGTGGGGTTAAAGGGATCTCAACATACAGCAACACAGTCCACAGGCTAGGTGTCCCACAGGTAGCATACCCTTTAAATTGAGGCACAGAACAAGCAAGGCAACCGCACACTGGTCGCTGGTCCGATGATTACAGAGTGAGAGACAAGAAAGGTGAGGCTCACCGAGCCATTTATCTCTCTGCCCTTCAATTAATACCACTTGTGTTTATCGGCCAGACTGGCAAAATAAACTATCACACCAATCTATAAAGTCCTCTTCATATTCATGAAACACATGCAATGATGCTGGATGCAGGAAGGTCACAGGTCAGTGAGGGGAAGGGGTGTCATGTCGACCCAGTGGAGTTGCAAGCATCTCATCTCTGGCAGGGCTCTCTCTCTGGGCTCACTCCCTTGGAGACGCTCTACTGACAAGGTCCACTGTCTGGGAGACATTTCTGAGGAGAAGCCGCATGAAGCTTCCCTGAAGTAGTCAGAGCTTTGGATCTGAAGGAACCACATGGAGACCCCTGTCAGCACTGAAATGCTTACAACGCCACTGGATCCACAAGATTTCCAACCCAGTGGCCTGTGATCTTCATACATTTGGCATCATTGCATGTGTTTCATGAGTCTGAACAGGAATGAGTCTGAAGAGGAATGAACAGCTGAGTTGCTTGTTGAGGACAAAGGTAATACAGAATGGGTACTAGTAGAAGGTAGTTCTACCTATAAATTACTACCTATCAATTGCAAAATCGTGGTTTGTAATTGTCAACGTATTTTCTTTTTTCTGTGATTATTGCATATCTTTCCTTCGTTATTTAAATATACCTCTAGTATACCCAATAGTTAGATCGCATTATATTGCTTTTGCTGTTTGGCTTTTTGTTTCCATTATCCATTTGTTTTTCTTTTTAAAAATTTTGTACCCTTTTTAGATTCCTAGGAAATAATTAGTTGTTGGAATTTTATATAAAAATACTAATATTCGGATTGGAAAATAATCTTCATGTTGTAATCAAGCTTTGGTGCTATGCTTTCTGAATACTGATTTCTATTTAATTTGCCTACTAGTCAATGTAGTAAATTCTCCTAGAACTGATAATTTTGATAATCTTGTAATAACACAACCAAAGAAAAAGTTTTATAATATTACTTCCTTGCATTAGACAGGGTCCTACTAATGGCTTTTCTACTAACAGATACCACACTTTGACTTCTCAGAATAGCAAGACTGCTGAATTCTTTGCTCAGATTTTAGTACCCACAAATTGAAATCTTGCCTTATACATTTCTAGAAACAGAGTTTAAATAGTGACTCTCAATGCAATTTGCCCTTCCTGACTTCAAACTCCTATGGTAGGAATGTACAAGGGAAGATTGTCATCCTGGCAGCCATTTAAAATAAGCCATTTCAGAAAGCAGGATCAAAGGATCATATTTGGGAATGAGCTGTCTTGTTAAATTAATGAGACAAGATTACAACCCCAAGGAGAATCCACTGCTATGGAATTGATTCTGACGCCCAGTGACCCTATGGGACAGAGTAGATCTGCTCCCAGAATGTAAATTTTTACAGAATCATCCAGGTATCTTTCTTCAGAGCAGGTCGCGTGTTTGAACCGGACCTGCCAGCAACCCAATACTTGACTCACCATGCCTTCAGGGTTCCTTGAGGAAGGACTGGTGCAGCTTTATCTTGAGTCAATTTCTTTTGGGATTTTATGTATATTAAACCAGCAATGAGAAGAAAGATGGGGTAAGATAAATGCTAAGCCATGTGGAGATCCAAAGAAATAGGATGCAGAAACTAAAAAGACAGAATCTTCTTCTTGAGAAGACAAAGACTGAAATGAGAACTTCTACTGACTCAAGCTGGGGAAAGAAAAGAAGGCAGGGGGTGGGGGGTGGGGGGAAGGCGGAGTTCTGCTTTTTTAAATGATCCTCTTGTGGTATTTTAGCACTAGTCAGCCAAGGCACCCAAATTAGTTGTCTGGCTAAGATCTTAGTGTAAGTCTTTATCTTTGACTAAGATAAGATTCTTTATCTTATTTTGAACAGAACTTCCTTTTTCTAGTGTAAAACAGCAAACCTGTAGCCCTTTGATCAGTGTCTCAGATTTTGAAGCAACATTTATGATGTCCTTCAGTGAGTCATGAGGACACAGTGCTTACATGCTGGGCTTCTGCTACCTGTAATGTCAACAGTTTGAAAACACACAGCTGCTCTGTGGGAGAAAGATGAGGCTTCCCATTCCAGTAAAAGTTACCCTCTAAGAAACCCACAGGGCAGATCTACCCTGCCCTCTAGGGTCCTTATGAGACAGAGTCAACTACATGACAAATAATTTGGCTTTGTGTTTGAGTTCCTATTAAAAAATTATTTCTTAAAATGAAGATTTCCTAGTGGTATTTTCATTCTTACTCTTTTTAATGACGTCACATTATTTTCAATCAGATTTTTTTTTAAAGTCCAGCACATCTAAGTATTTTTATTAGGTACCATATGTACTCAAGCATATGCTGGCCTGAATATCAGCTGAGGCATCTAATTATACCACAAAAATGGCATTAAAAATGTGCTAAACATGGAAGCAAATGATGAGGGAGGAAGAGAGAGTAGAGAACATCCTGGCTCACCAAGCCTTAAGGACGATATCCCTGCTCAGAGCAGCCAATGCACAGAGAGGACCATATGGCCGGCCCAACTAAGAGACACAACATCCCTCATTGACCCATAGCCCTATGGGGGACAACACTGGAGACACAGTGTGGGAATTTTGCCCGACCTGACCCCACCACACCAAGGCAAAACACTAAGGGCATACAACAGAACAGCAAGGGAACAGAGCAAGGAAGTCCCAAGGGAGTACCAAAAATAGACTTTGGGGCCAGGGCATGGCACTCCTTTAGACTCAATCAGAAAACACTCCTAAAGCTCAACAAACAGATCTTGAACCATTTACTATTTACAGGCTTTTTTTTCCTTTTTTGGTCATTGGTTTGTTGTTGTTGCTTGCTTGTTTTTTCCTGGCTTTGTTTTGCTCTGTCTTGTTTTTGTGCATATAATTATCTCTGCAGGTCTGTCTAGATAAAGAGGTGGATAAACAATCTGGAGGAGAAAACAATCAGACCGACGTTTCTGGGGGACATGGGAGAAGGAGAGGTGGGGAAAGGAAGTGGTGTTGACCAATCCAGGGATAAAGGAACAGATGATCCAAAATCTGTGGTGAAGAGGATGTAAGAGTCCTGTTAGGGCTTGGCCAAGAGCAACGTAACTGAGAGGAATTGCTGAAACCCAAATGAAGCCTGAGCATGATAGTGGAACAAGAGGAAAGTCAAACGAAATAGAGTAAAGAAGTAGGAGGCAAAGGACATTTATAGAGGTCTAAATAAAAGCATGTGCATATATTTATATGTGATGAGGAGGAAATAGATCTATTGGCATATATTTATAGGTTTAGTATTAAGGTAGCAGATGGACATTGGGTCTCTACTCAAGTGCTCTCTTAATGCAAGAACACTTTGTTCAATTAAACTGGCATTCCATGATGCTCACTTTCCCGACACGATCGGTGAACACAAAGCGGTTGCATAAGCAAATGTGATAAAGAAAGCTGATGGTGCCTTTCTATAAAAACTTATAGCATCTGGGGTCTTAAAGGCTTGAAGATAAACAAGCTACTACCTAGCTCAGAAGAAACAAAGCCCACATGGAAGAAGCACACCAGCCTGTGTGATCATGAGGTGTCGGTGGGACAAGGTATCAGGAATCAAAGAACAAAACATCAAATCATTGTGAACGAGTGGGAGTGCAGAGTGGGGACCCAAAGCCCATTGTAGGCAACTGAATATCCCTTACAGAAGGGTCATGGGAGGAGATGAGCTAGTCAGGGTGCAGTGCAGAAATGATGAAACATACAACTTTCCTCTAGTTCTTGAATGCTTCCCACCCCACCCCCATCATGATCCCAATTCTATCTTACAAATCTGGCTAGACCAGAAGATGTGTACTAGTACAGATAAGAACTGGAAACACAGGGAATCTAGGACAGATTAACCCCTCAGGAGCAGTGGTGAGAATGCTGATACCAGGAGTGTGGAGGGACGGTGAGATAGAAAGGGGGAAGTGATCACTAGGATCTACATAAATTCCCCTCCCTAGGGGATGGACAACAGAAAATTGAATGAAGGGAGATGTCAGACACTTAGGACATGACAAAATAATAATTCATAAATTATCAAGGGTTCTTGTGTGTGGGAGGGAGGGTAAAATGAGGAGTTGATACCAAGGGCTCAAGTAGAAATAAAATGTTTTGAAAATGATGATGGCAACAAATGTGCTTGACACAATGGATGGATGTATTGATTGTGATAAGGGTTTTATGAGCCCCAAATAAAATGATTTTTAAAAATATGTGCTGAAAAACTTGACATATACATGAGTATATCAAAGTTTGATTGGATATAAAGTAATATGCTATATGGAGAAACTGAACTTTCTCAACCATTTTATAGCTACTACTAAAGCTATATTAAACTTCATAGATTGGATTACTAAATGCCATTTCATTTTAACTATCTAGATAATGGTGTTATCTTTCAAGCTTAAGTATGTACTAGAGTTTATTTATCCATTTCTCCACAGACAGGTGTTTTTGGTTAAGTCTCTAGCTTATCAAATCAAATATATTTGACACAAATGTACTTGAACATTGATTGTGGATACAAACTAGACAAAATCTTTGAGAACTTCAATCTTTTCTCTGTTTATCATGATGCTGCCTAACGGTTCACTCAGAGAATGATAATACATTGCATAAGAAATTATAGGTAGAGAAGCTGTATTAGTTGACTTCATCTCAGTTTAATAACTGTTATTTATCATTATACATACAGTCCATTATTGAAGTGGTTTCAGTGCCCAGTTTTAATGAAATCAAACTGATAAACATACACTTTTCTTAACAGAATAGTGTATGACTCTTCTTTAAATAATTCCTTATGTTCTGTATTATCATTCGATCCCTATGTGTATGATCACATTTTGGGGGGCGTTCTCTGGAGACACATTTAAAGTGGGGTTAAATTCTTAGCTTCGTAAATGGTCTGAGCCAAGTCACACCCTTTGTTTCTATAAGTTATCTTTTTTTCTCTCACTACCTTTGAGTCAATTGTGACCCACAGAAACCCTATCAGATGCATAGAACTGCCCCTGTGGGTTTCTGAGGCTAACTCTTTATAGATGTTGAAAGCCTTAACTTTCTTCAACAGAGTGGTTGGTAGTTTTGAACTGCTGACTTTATGGTTAGCAGTCCAAAATGTAGCTACTATGCCAGCGAGGCTCTTCAGGGGTATCTGTCACTCTCTCTAGTAGAGCCTAAACAGAAGGGGGTTTCTCTAGACTCTACTAGAGGGTGTGACTTAAAACACCATCCTTGCTTTCCTTAAGGATATGGTTATCTAAAAGAAAATCCCCAGCTCCATCAAACCATTTCTCTGTGTATAAGGACCAATGAAGACAGAAAGAGAAGACCCGAGACTATCACAAGACCACCTTCCAGATCACTGTCTGATACCCAGATGAGAGGCACCAGAGATGTAGCACAAGCATATGAGACAGAGAAAAGAGTAGTAATACAGAGACATTGAAACTGTGAGACAAAGAGAGGTGAATTTCCTTGTCCACAGAGGAGAGGCCAAGGGACCACGTGGCTGAAAATCTAAGAACCAGAGCAAGATTTGGCTGCTGGCTGAGGAACGGTGTTGCTGTGGACCAATGACTGTATCTGAGGTAGTTTATTGTGTGCCAACCTGGCCGGTAAACACATGTGGAATTAATTGAAGGGCAGAGGGATAAATGGCTCGGTGAGCCTTGCCTTTCTAGTCCTCAGGTATCTTGCTTTTTGATGGTCGGATGTGGGTGCAGCTGCCTTAGCTAGTTCTTTGCCTAAGCTGGCAAGGCTCACTTCCTGCAAGACATTCCTGAGGAGATGCCACGTGGACCTACCCCGATGCAGCCCTGGGTGCTGGAGCAGCTGTGTGGAGACCCATGCCAGTGCTGAGATGCTTACACATTCACTGATTGAGCTTTTCTCCTGCAGTCGGTGTCATTGTGCCTATTTTGTGAGATGGAAGAGGACTTTGTGAATTGATGTTGGACATATGGGTTAATGGGTTAATGTTGGACTTGTGGGTTTGGGCAGCTCTGGGTAGGGATGTTTTCTTGATGTGCACTTAACCTTTATATTAACCTCTCTCTTATACATGAGTTTCTGTGGATTTGTTTCTCTAAAGCAGGGGTCCTCAAAATTTTTAAACAGGGGACCAGTTCACTCTCCCTCAGACCCATTGGAAGGCTGAACTATAGTTTATTAAGAAACTATAAACAAATTTCTATGCACACTGCGCATATCTTATTTTGAAGTTAAAAACAAGCAGGGCAAAAACACCCAGCGGGCTGGATAAATGTCCTTGGTGGGCTGCATGTGGCCATAGTTTGAGGACACCTGCTCAAAGTACCCAGACTAACACAGTATCCTTATTGTTCTCTGGTTCTGACTTATGGTGACCTACTGACATCCTAATAAACTCCATAAGTGTGAGCCTTATCTGTGAGTGCTGTGTGGCCATGGCAAAGGACTATTGTACCCAACAGAGTTGTAGAGTTCTGGTACAGGAAGGGTTGGTGTCGGGAAGCTATGGAGTTTGGAGGCACATCTGATCCCTGTCTCTTGCCGATAGGGATGCCAGAACAGTCAAATATGGCCTGCCATGCTATTGACAGTAACAAATTTTGATTAATTAGGATCTACTTGTAGAACGTCCCGTCTATTAACAAATATATATCTTAAATAGCTCTTCTGTTCTGTGCCTCTCATTGCTGTGGAGCAATTCTGAGTATAAGTTAGAAATGACACAATAGTGCTGAATTTGGTTTTTGGACTGACCCTATAGGACAGATTAGAACTGTTCCTGTCTCTTTGTAAAGTTAGAGGTTTCTTAGAGAGCAGAAAGTCTAATCATTCTAAGAATCAACACATGGGTTTGAACTGATGATCTCGTATTTGACAGCTCAACATGCAATCCAGTAAACTGCCAAGGGGTCATGCCCGTTGTGTGTGAAACCTGACTCAGAGTGCTCCCACCAGGCCAAGTAGAATAGTTTAGAGGATTTCCAAGCTGCATTCTCTAGGAAAGCAAGTCGCCAGGCTTTTCCTCCTGATTAGCCACTGTTGGGTTCAAACAGCCCACCTTTTTATTAAGCAATTATCTACTTAAACAGTGTGCAAGGAGGCCTCCTGGGAGAAGCCCTATCAAGTAAATGATATCATTAACCTCCAGTGGCATTAGTAATGGAATCGAGCTCATGAAGAAATCAATGTATTGCATTAGGGGAATATCTGCTGCTATATATATAATCTGCTGATATAGATAGATGATAGATAGATAGATAGATAGATAGATAGATAGATAGATAGATAGATAGATAGATAGATAGATAAAAGTCAAAGACATTACTTTGAGAACTGGAATTGATCCAGATATGGTGTTTTCAAACACCTCACATGTTGGTGGACAATACATACTCACTGCCATTGAGTCCATTTTCATGTGCGATGGCCCTGTAGGACAGGTTACAACTACACTGTTGATTTCTGGACTATAACTCTTTGTGGCAGTAGAAAACCTCATCTTTCTCTAGCAGAGCTATTGGTGATTTTGAATTGCTGACCTGCTCTGACACCAGGGCTCCAGACAATGAAGATGGACGAACTAAGAATATTGGGTAATTAACTTAAAGTGTAGGAAAAAACCACACACAGATTATGCCATCAACTGCCAGAACAAAAAACAAATCTATCTTGGAAGAAGTACAACTAAAATGTGAAGAGGATGGTAATACTTTATCCCATGTATTCTGGAGATATTGCAAGCAGAAATCAGTACCTGGAAAAGGACATACTATTTGGTAAAAATGTTTTCAGGTTACACAAGAAACCCCAAATCTCGAATATAATTAAAGAGGACATTTATTAAATCTTCAACAGGAAATGACCAAAAAAAGAGAGCGATTATTGGGATGAAGGAGACCATTACAACAAGGATGTAATAGTATCCAAGAGTCTGTCACAAAAGTGTGATTGGCAGCAGACCAAAACATCACAGTTACAGGTGGGACTAGAGAATGGGGAATGGAACCAAGATTGGGCAACAGGTTTGTTAGAAGGGAATCCTTTACAAGGCGGTTCAGGGCTCTCTGACCAGCACGGTCAGGTTAGACTCATGACCATATAAAAACTGTATTGTTGTTAGGTGCCGCCATATTGGTTCTGACTCATGCACTCTGTGTACAACAAAATGAAATACCATCAGATGATGCATCCCCCTTATCATTGTTCTGATCTTTTCACTCATTAGTGCAGCCAATGGGTCGATTCATCTTGCCAAGGGTCTTCCTCTTTTCTCACACTTAGGAGAGCCCCAAGGGCTCTACAATTCTTTGGACAATCTAGGGGAGTGACAGTAATCACTCTCCAATGACTCCTGCCTGAGGGCATAGCTAATCATGATGTTGGTTAATGGACAGAAGGAATTCAAGAGCTTTGTGGAAACCAATGAATGGATTCCAGGCTGCCTCTGTAAACCACAGCCTTTTGCAAACTCAACCGAATGACTCACTTCCATTTTGTTGAAGCCTCCACAAAGAGACCCTGCAGGGCAGTAGAATTACTTCTGTGAGTTCCTGAGACTCTCTCTCTCTGTTGTTGCTAGTGCCCATTGAGTCAGGTCCTACCTGTGAGCTACTGAGAGAAACACTGCCCAGTCGTGCACCATCCTCACAACTGTCGCCAGGTCTGAACGCACTGTTTCAGGTGCTGTGTCATCTCATCCTGGCCCTTTCTTGTTTTCGCTGCCCCTTTGCCTTACCAAGTAAGCAGTCCTTCTCTAGGAAATGATCTCTCTTGACAAGATGTCCAAAGTATATAAGACAAAGTCTTGTCATCCTTGCCTCTAATAAACACTCTGGCCACAGTTTCTTCAAGAAAGATTTGTTTGTCCTTTTAGTAGCCACGGTTATTTTAACATTCTTCTACAGCATCACAATTCAAATGCATCGTTTCTTCTTTGGTCTTCTTCTTCAGTGTCCAAGTTTCATCTGCATATGGGGCAATGGAAAACACCGTAGCTTGGACCAGGCACAACTTTGTCCTCAAAGTACCATCCTTGTACTTCAATACCCTGAAGAGGTCTTGTACATTAGTACACAGCTTTCTGGTATTCTTTGTTTTGAGCCAAGATCCATCTGACATCAGCAATGATATCCCTTGTTTCACAAACTGTTCTGAATCTGACCTGAACTCTGGCAAATGCCTGCCAAGGTACTCCGGCAACCGTTCGTGGATGATCTTCAGCAATATTTAACCTTCATGCCATTTCAATGATACTTTTCGACAGGCTGAGCATTCTGTTGGGTCCATTTCTTTGGAATGGTCACAGCTATGGCTTTCTTCCTGTCGGTTGGCCAAGGAAGTCTCTTACAAATTTCCTATTATAGATACATGAGTGGCTTCAGTGCCTCATAAGTTTGTAGCAACATTTCAATCGGTGTTACATCAAAGCTTTACAGGACAAGAACGGCCCATCTTTCTCCTAAGGAGCGACTGGTGGTTTCAAACTGCTGGCCTTAGGTTAGAAACTCAATGCATAATAACTTTACCACCACTCAAAACTTAATCTTTAATATGCCATAGACTGCCACAAAAGAAAAAAAATATTATTATAATCAATAGAGCCAGAATACTAGAAGGATGGTGATACTTTGTCTCATGTAATTCAGAAATGTTATAACAGTGGATCATTCCGTGGGAAAAAACATTATGTGTGGTAAAGTCAAAGTCATTACAAAAAGTGGAGGATACTCAACCGGATGAATTAGTATACTGACTACAGCATGTGGTCAAACAACAATGTGACCAAATCCTGTTTCATTCTGTTGTTCTAATCAGAAACAACCCACTGGCACCAGAAAAGAGCAACATTGCTGCTACATTTTTAACCTAGGTTTCAAAAATAGACAGTCTGACTAGAGCCCATTGTGTAAACTATCATTTAAAAAAACCTATTTCCTTTAGAAAATTAAGTAATGTGTGTTGTTGTTGCTAGGCACCATTGAGCCAGTTCCTACCCATAACGCCCTGATGTGCAGCAGAAGGCAACCCCGGTCCTTAGCCATTCTCATAATTGTTCCCATGTGCAAGCCTATGGTTGCTGCTAACATGTCGTTCTGTCTCTTTGATGGTCTTCTTTTCCACTTTCCTTCTACTTTATCAAATGTAATGTCCTTTTCTTGGGACTAGTATCTTCTGAGATTAAGTGCAAGGTATGTAAAACCATGCCTTGCCATCCTTCCCTTTAGGGACCACCCCGAGCTTAATCACTCCCAAACTGTTTGGTTTGCACTTTTGGTAGTCTATAATATTTGAAGTTTCAACTCCTGCAATACAATCAAATGCATCAATTCTTCTATTGTCCTCTTTATTCAATGTCCAACTTTCACATGCCTATGGTACAATTGAAAATAACATGAAATTTAAAAATATCGTACGTTGGTTGGTTGTTTAGGCATACATGAGTCCTCAAAGTAACATTCTGTCTTTTACTCCTGTAAAGCAATGGTTCTCAACCTGTGGGTCATCATGGGGGTTGAACAACCCTTTCACAGGGGTCGTCCGACTCATAACAGTAGCAAAATTATAGTTATGAAGTAGCAACAAAAATAATTTTATGGTTGGGGGGTCACCACAACATGAAGAACTGTATTAAAGGGTCACAGCACTGGGAAAATTGAGAACCGCTGCTATAAAGCTATCTTGTGCAGTGTACTTACCTAATAAAATGCAGTTTTGAACTCTTTTTTTTTTAGGAGATATGAAGCCATTTATTAAAAAATTTTAAGTTTTACTGACATATAATTCACATTCCATACAATGCAATAGTTTACACAGTTTTTGAACTCTTGATAGCTTCTTCCGTGAGTGCTGATTGCACATCCGAGCAAGCAAATATCCCTGACAGGTTCAAACTTGTCACCATTTATCATAATTTAACTTGGTCCAGCTCTAAGAGCTTTGTTCTTTCCATTGAGTCATAATGTATACTGAAGACTGAAATCCTGATCTCCCTCAGCGAGGGCTTCAAGTTCTACTCAGTCTAGACAAGCAAGGTTGTGTCATCTGGTTATCACAGGTTGTGAATAAGCCTTCTTCCAATCTTCAGGCTCCATTCTTTCTTCATACAATGCAGCTTCTCTGATTATTTGTTCAACATACAGACCGAATAAATCTGATGAGATGCATATCTCTCCTGACTTTAAACTATGCAGTATTCCTCGCAAAAGTTCCACATGAGGACAATGAAGAATTCCCATTCTTCTCGAGGTCATCCATAGTTACTTATGACCCAAACATTTGAATGCATTGTCAGTGAAACAGAAGAAAACATTTTTTTGTGGTATTCTGTACTTTGTACCAAGATCCATCTGAGATCAGTAATGATATCCCTAGTTCCACATACCCTTCTGAATCCAGCCTGAACAACTGGTGGCTTCCTGTCAATGTACTGCTGCAAACTTTGTTAAATTATCTTCAGCAAAATTTTACTTGCATATCAGTGATCCTGCTATATAATCTGAGCATTCTTTTGGGGTCAATTTTCTTTGGAATGAGTAGAATTGGCCAAGTAGCTGTCTTCCTAATTTCCTGGCATAAACAAATAAGTGTTTCTGTTATTTCAAAAGCTTGTTGAAGCATTTCATTTGGCATTCCATAAATTCCTGGAGCCTTGCTTTTGGCTAATACTTTTATTGAAGTTTTAACTTCTTCCTTTCAACACTGTTCTTGCTAATATGCTACCTTCTGAAATGGTGAAATGTTGACCTCTTCATTTTGGTTAAGTAGCTCTGTGTATTCTTTCCATCTTGTTTTAATGCTCCATGCATGGTTCAATGTTTTTCCATAGAATCATTCAAGATTTCAAGGCAAGGTTTCTATTTTCCTTGGAGTTCTTTCAGTTTAAGATATGCTAATTACCTTCTCCCATTTTGGATTTCTAACTCTAGGTCTTTGCATATTTCATTATAATATTTTGCTTCATCTTCTCCAGCTGCCCTTTCAAGTTTTCTATTCAGCTCTTTGATTTCCTCCATTCTTCCATTTGCTTTAGCTTCCCTATGATTAAGAGAAACTTTCAGAATATCCTCTGACATCCAGTTTGGTCTTTTACACTTTTCTTTTTAATAACTTTTTACTGTCTTTTTGAATATTTTTCTTGATCTTCTCCCACAGTTCATCAGGTCGTCTGTCCTTAGTGTTCAATGCATCAAATCTGTTCTTGAAATGCTCTCAGAATTCAGGTGGGATAGACTCAAAGTCATATTTTGACTCTTGTCTTGTCTTTTCTTCCGCTTCCACCTGAACTCATATGAGTAATTGATGGTCTACTCCACAGTCAACTCCTGGCCTAGTTTACTTGCTAATATTGAGCTTCTCCAGTATCTCTCCTGACAGATGAAGTCAATTTGACTTTTGTATATTCTATTAGGAGAAGCCCATGGGTATATTAGCCTTTTGTGTTGTTGAAAAAGGATATTTGCTATGAACAATTTCTGGGTTTTGCTAAATTCTCTCATATGATCTCCAGCCTTGTTTCTCCATATTTTCTAACTTCCACTTTGTTTCCAACTTTTCCATTCCAGTGGCCAATAACTATCAATGCGTCTTGATTGCATGTTTGATCAATTCCTGACTGAAGATGTTGCTGGAATTCTTCAATTTCTTCATCACTAGCTTGTGTGATTGGTGCATAAACTTGAATAATAGTTGTATTGATGGAATTTCCTTAAAGGATCATACATCTAATCCCATCCCAGGCAGCATTGCACTTCAAGATTGATTTTGCAAAGCATTTTTTGATATTGGATGGAAAGCCATTCCTCTTGAGTGAGTCATTCCCAGTGTAGTAAATCATATTACTTTTTGATTTAAAGCGCCCAATACCAGTCCATTTGAGCCCACTAATGCCTACGATATCGATGTTTATGTGATCCATTAATGTTTGACCATCTCAAATTTCCTAGAGTCATATGTCACACATTTCAAGTTCCCGCCATTAACAGATTTTGGAAGCAGTTTCTCCTTTCCTTAAGCCACTGTGCTGGATCAGCAAGTGACAATGCAGAAGGACCCCTCTTGTCAGCTTTATCTAACTCTGGTCACCCAGGTGGATTCAATGCAGGGAAGCAGTTCTTCCTCAGTCACATTTCTCATGTCCTCTGACAAGAGGGGCCCCACCCCCCGGCAGTATGACCTGAGATGCTCTCTTTCCATTCATTAAAGCTTTAGTATCTGACAATATTATTAAGTTAGCCTCAAAGATTAACCCAAGCCAGGCCCTAGAGAAGAAAAAGAGGAAATTTATTCTGAGCTTCCCAGGAGGGATTCCTGGACTCCTGCAGGGAGTCAGAGAATTTGCTCTACCAGGGAAGGAGAGGAGAGATGGGAGAGGGAGAGAGATGGGATACCTGAACTCCCCTGCTAACTCCAAGGGCTCCCATTGGGGGGGACCTGAGAAGTCCAGCTCATCTGTGATGGAGAGCAAGTTTTAAGATGGTCAGGGGGAGGGTAAAGCAGTAAAGGGAGTGGGTAGAAATTGCAGGTGGACAAATAAAGAGGAAGGGAGAGGATTGTCAGTTTCGGGGGCTCTAAGTGGGTCTCTGTCCATGAAAAGGCTGGGTGGTTAGTGGATCCTTCTGTTTGACACAGAGGCAGATGGCTCTCCTGCCTGGAATTAATGGCCTGAAGGGGGCAGGCAGGCTATTCTAATACCCTCCTCTGACCAGTACATGACCCAGCAAATATCTTTAAGTTACACATATGATTTTGGCAGTTACTTGCTCTGAAATGGGCAGTCAATCTTTTGTCTGTTCTTCGTCTGGAAGCTCTGCTGAAACCTGTTCAATTTAGGTGTCCCTGTTGGCGTTTGAAATACCAATAACGGCCATCTAGCTCAGAAGCAAATAAGCCCACATGGAAGAAGCACACCAGCCAGTGCGATCACAAGGTGCCCAAGGGACCAGGTATAAGGCATCATGCAAAAAAAAAAAGATATAAGTGTGTGTATGTATGTGTATATATGTGTATATGTATATATGTATGTGTATATATGTATATATATCATATTAAATGAAGGGGGAAGTGCAGAGTGGAGACCCAAGGCCCAAGTGTCGGCCAATGGAGATCCCCTCATAGAGGGGTTTAGGAGAGGAGATGGGTTAATTAGGGTGTGAGGTAGTATCGATGAAGAACACAGCTTTCCCCTAGATCCTGGATGCTTCCTCCCCCCAACTACCATGATCCGAATTCTACCTTGCAGGGCTGGACAGGACAGAGGCTGTACACTGGTACATATGAGGGTTGGAGGTACAGGGAATCCAGGGTGGCTGATACCTTCAGGACCAAGGGTGTGAGGGACGATGCTGGGAGAGTGGAGGGTGAGTGGGTTGGAAAGGGGGAACTGATTACAAGGATCCACATGTGACCTCTTCCCTGGGAGAGGGACAGCAGAGAAGGGGGGAAGGGAGACTCAGGATAGGGCAAGATATGACAAAATAACGATGTATAAATTACCAAGGGCATATGAGGGAGGGGGGAATGGGGAGGGAGGGGAAAAAAAACAGAGGACCTGATGCAAGGGGCTTAAGTGGAGAGCAAATGCCCTGAGAATGATTGGGGCAGGGAATGTATGGATGTGCTTTATACAATTGATGTATGTATATGTATGGATTGTGGTAAGAGTTGTTTGAGTCCCTAATAAAATATAAAATAAGAAAAGAGAAAAAAATGATTAGGGCAAAGACTGTACAGATGTGCTTTATACAATTGATGTATGTATATGTATGAACTGTGAAAAGAATTGTATCAGCCCCAATAAATTGTTAAAATAAATAAATAAATAAATAAAAGAAATACCAATAATAAAGCTTCAGGCATCACAGCAACGCACAAGTCACCACAGTAGCATGTTGGGAGGCAATATGTAGAGCTTCCTAAACCTCTGTATTGACAAACTATGCAAATTACTGCCATATGTTGTATTCATTTTAACCTGCAACATTTGAGCAAGCAACAAAAGTTAACTCTCCAAATTTAAGTTTTAGATATTGCATTGTATTCCTCAAAATGTGATGCAAACCCTAATCTCCATGCCTATGATTATACTTGGATTGAGAACAGGTGTTCTTTATATGTTAACAGGACAGGAGTAATGTTGAGTCTATTTTGATTGGATCTCTTTTCATGTCAGAAAGCCTTTAAACAAGCCACCAAGCAGAGACAAAGCAAGCACACTTATCGCTAGGAAACCAAGAAGCAGAAGCTAAAGAGAAAAAGACCTTTCCCCCTCCCCCTGACCCTTCCCCCCTCAAAAAGAGAGAGAAAGCCTGCCCCTTGAGTGGGTGCTCTCTGTTTAAACTTCTAGCCTTTAAAATAGAAAAGAAATCTTTGTTTCTTAAAGCCATCTCTTTGAGGTAGGTCTGTTAATATCAGTACTAGATGACAAAAGCAATACCAATCTGGTTAATTCATTTCAATATACATTGAAGGTACATCTCAAAGGACACACGTACAATTCTAGAAGATTGTTTCCGAAAAGGCAAACACCAGAGCATCAGGGTAACTTACACACTAACCCCTAATGCAGAGTTTCTAAAGAATGTGCAAAAGCATCGTTTTCTGCTTTCAGCACCCTTGAAGCAATTTGAATAAATAGACAATTAATTTCTGCCTGAACAAGACTGCAAAGGGGAAAGCAAATATACCAAAGATTCACATTGCACAGTAAATTCTTCAGTATGTAATTTGGAGAATTCTATAATTTTAACTATATTCCTTTTATAATTATTATCATGGAAGCTTTTGAATTGTTGGGTCAACTTAAGCACACCTTTTTTATTATTTGAGATTTTTCCTGTTACAAACGGTCCTATGTATTATAAAAAGCTTTTCAAAATAACATTTCTTTATATTTCTAACCACTGAGATCAGCGTGTAGATCTGATGGCAAAAGAAAAGCAGATTTTCAAGACGGCGAGTGTGTTTTTTGTTTTCCTTTCATCCCATTGTGTTTGTGGAGTGTAACACACATGGGGGAAGACATAAAATCCAGTCGCATGATCCATCTACTCACAAGAGCGCTGGTGTCTCAGTAAATAACCCATTCATCAGGCCCTTCTGTCCTTCCTTTACTTTTGTCTCCATTCTGACATGCTTCCTCTTTCTACCACCTTCCTTCCTATCTATTTACCCTTCTGCCCTGGACTTCTAATCGCCTTCAAAATCTGCTTCTTTTGGTATGAAACCAAGGTTTTTTTTGTTTTGTCTTGTTTTTATTTCTTTGACAGTAATGATGTCATGAAGTATTTGTTTTTATGAGAGTGATTAATTTTGCTGAGCATGTGTTCCAAATTTGCCCATGTCATGCGATGTTTGTCGGTTTAATTGTTATTCAGATCTGCTTAATCATCACTGAATCTATGACCAGAATTTATTTATCTTTCTTCAGAAGTGAGGCTTTTTGTTTTTTTTCTCTATTTTTGCTATTATAGAAAGCGCTGATATAAACATGTGTGTATAGATCTGTTCATATTTTGCTCTGTATTTCTTTGGTGTCTATACCATGTAGAGAGATTGAATGGTCATATGGTATTTAAATTCACAAATGTTCCAAGACCTGCTATACTGTTTACATAGTGGCTGTACAATTCTGAAATCCCACAAGCACTACATGAATGTTTCATTCTCTCCAAGTCTTCTCCAATATTTGTTATTTTCTCTGGTTTTGAATTTTTATTTCATTGTCAGTGCGAGGTGATATGTCATCATTGTTTTAATTTGCATTTCTCTTATAATTATAGTTAGAAATTGTTGGTCACCTAGTTTGCACATGGCTATGGGTGGTCTTGTAAAATCCTCCAAACAATTCCTGTACCTTAGCTGATCTTTCTGCCTTACATTGAACTTTTTCTTGTTTTCTTTACTCTTTTCCTACTGTCATGTTAATGATCCTTTACCTCTCAGTAACTCCCCTTGAATACTTTTCAATTAATCAAACAGGATCAGGAAGCAACCCCTTCTCTCCATCAATGTTAGGTCCCCTGCTATCCTCCTGTCCTTGCCCTTATTGGTTCATAGCTCCGCTCCCCTCCCAATTTCTCTGGACCCTTTGGTCCAGTTGCTGTCTCCTTGAGGTTGCTTATCCTGCCTCTCTTGCATAGATAGACACCAAAGGGAAAAGGGGTGAGCAAGAGCAAGAGAGCGCACACGAGAGAGCACACAAGTAGCTCCCAGTTTAACTGTAGTCCTTACCTAAAGTACATGAGTCTCCTTCTGTGAAATAGTGAGCAGGACCTGTCATAATCCATCAGTCCAGTCCCCTTTTCTTTCAGGGCTCCATATTCTAGGACGCCTACCTACCAGCACATGCTCCCTTTCAGTCCTCAGCATGTGTGCTCCCTACTGCTATTTCTGCTGTCAAGGTGGGGTGGTCTAGTGCTCACCCCACTCCATACCCACCCTTTTTCACCTTCAGACTTTCAGTGTGGCCCCCTGTGAATATCTCCAACCAGTTCAGATGAAGTGCCAATTGATGACCCCCAGTCAGACATCTACCATCGAGATTCCTCAGGGACTTCTTGGCTTCGCTCCCAGTGCTGATCTGTTGCACTCCGCTCTTGGTTTGCTCCCATGTGGGTGAGTCTGACCAGTAGAACACTACAATCAGTGCTGTCCTCTGTTGTGCTGTCATCTATGGAAGGGCGTCATGTCTCTGGCTGGGGCCAGCCCTGCAGTCCTCTCTGTGAACGAGCTGCCTCGGGCAGGAACATTATCAGGGCTTGGTCCACCAGACTGAGGTCTACTCTCTCTACTCTTGATCTCCCTTTCCTATGGAGACACAAACAATACCCACCCCTTCGGGGGATTAGTGCCCTGGAGGTACAGGACGAGTTCAGGGGAAGGTGGGTAAAGGAAAGCCAATAGAAATGATGACAGTAACCTCACTCCAGGTGTAGGCATAACAGAATTGTAGGTGAACGGAGATACTGGATGGGGTAGTATATGGCCAAAAAATTTAAAATAATAATGATATATAGTAATAAAAGTTCCTGGGGGTGTAGGGGAGGAAGGAAGGCTATAAAGGGTAGCTGATATCAAAGAGTTCAAGAACAAAGATAATATTTTGAAAATGATGGTGACAGCAATTATACAATTATACTTGATCCAATTGAATCATGGATTGTTATAATATCCGTAAGAGCTCAACATAGAATGATTTTAAAAAAATTTAAAGGCCACCCTGTTGAATAATATTTGATTTTTTCAAGTGCCTTTCAGCCTAGATTGATATGATCAGATGATTCTTTAGTTGTATTTATCTCATTGTGATGTTAACTAAACACCCCTGGCCAAGGTACAGATGGAGCCACACCTATCAACCAGTCACAGCCTGAGGACACCTCCTTGAAGGAGTGTGGGACGTTTTATAAAAGTGTGATATCTTAAGCATAGCAGAGTTCTCTTTTGCCCCTTTGGCTTCAGATAGAGTTGGATCCCACATCTGGTCTATTGTGCTACTGTTGTATCACTTGCTGGTCTGGGGAGCTGTCTTGACTGCTTTTCTTGGATGCATTTGGCCTACCTTAGACTCATTCACCTCTGCATCAACCAGCCTATAGCTCTCCTGTTTTGCCCTTCTTCCTCCTGTTTGTCAGCTTCTGAAGCCACAGGAGTAATCCTTCATAGCACATCTTACTGACAGACTTGAACTGGACTGAACTTACCTACTTCTACAACTATGTAAGCCATTTCTTGACATAAATATATAATATAGACTACTTGACATGATGTATAATTTTTTTCACTGATTTGTTGCATTTTGTTAGCTACAATTTTGTTGAATATTTTAGTATATAGGTTAATAAGGGGTATTGGTCTGCAGTGTTGAACTCGGATCGTGTTTTCATCTGGTTTTAGTATGTGGCTTATCCCTGCTTCATAGAATAACTGTGGTCGTATATTATGCATTTCTATATTCTGGAACTGTGGTGTAGAATTGATGCTAATTACTTTAGATGTTTGTCTGAGTTCCTCTGGAACATCAGCTTTTCCTGGACTGTTTCATGTTAGAAGTTTTTAATAACTAGATATATTTCTTTTATTTTCTCAAGAGTTTTATTGGCACATAATTTACATATATAATTCAATAGTTCAATCGTTCAATCATAGCAAGAAGAATGGTACAATCATTACCACATCACTTTTAGAACCCCCACCTCCATGGTAAAATTGCCCTTAGCATGAGTTGAGCAATCACTATCTGTTGTAGTAACCCCCCTCCTGCCTTCATTGCTTACTCCCCAAATTTCCTTTCCCTCCCTACCACCACCCACAAACTACATCCCAGGAATTATCACTTCGCATCCACTTCTCCTATACTTCACAAACTGGGAAACCCAACAGAAACAGTACTAAAAAATAAAAAAATCTAAATAAGAAGTAAGGATAAAATAATAATAATCTAATAACCAAAATACAAATTATGATTAAGAAAGCAAAGACCCCCATCAACATTCAGAAATCCAGGGAAGAAATTTCTGTCATAGAAGTGGGAGATATTTTCACCCAGGTCAAGTGTGTAGGGAGGTCAACTGGCCAAGAATCGAGTTTGATACAACTTAGTCAAGATTACAATGGTCTCTGCCCAATATAAAGCTGTTCGTTGGCGAGTGGGGCTCTGACTACGATTTAGTCTTACTAGATCCTCTGCAGATGGGTTTTTGACTCCCACTCTCCTCCAGGGCCTTCTACAAACTGGGTGTTCATAATTTTAGCTCTGATACTTTTCCCTTCCCCGTATTCAAATGTTGTAATTGTCATCTTCGTATCACACAGACAGTGTGCTTCTTCCATGTGGGCTTAGTTGACTCCTTGCTTAGATGACTGCTTGTTTGAATATAAGTCTTTGAGACCCCAGACACTATTCTGATTAATAGGCACCATCTACTTCGTTCACCACTCTTTGCTGTAGCCTCCTTATCTTCACTGACCATTCCATGAAGGTGAGTACTGAGTAGGGCCATGTTATCAGAACCAACTGTTCTTGAACTGGGGCTAGAGTCAAGTAGGACCCCAGATTCCATCTGCTTGTCCATGGGGTTTGCATGTCTCAGATTTACCTTGGAAGTCCTAATACGGCAAAAGCAAAACCCTAATAGACCGACTCTATCAATAGCGGCCATAAGCCAACCAGCAACCAAACAGAGCACACAAATACACAAAGAAAGAGAGAAAATAAATAAAAGTAAGCTACAAGCAGGAAACCCAAACCCCATATAAACAAAGGAGTACAGTGTTGTCAATCACCTCCCCTGGGGTATAAGTGGATTGCACTCTATCATCTTCGATTTTCCAGTGACCCAGCACTCCAGACACTGTCGGTGTGAGGAGTCTATGTGAATACAGGTCCACGTTCAGCTGCAACCCATGAATTTTTGCCATATATAGTTAAATCTCCCATTTGATTGGGTTCTGTTGACGCAGGGTATGGGGATTGAAAATAGCACAGAAACTTCCTGGATAAAGTCTTCCAGGACTCAGTGGATCAGAACCTGTCGAGCTACTGCCAGATAGGCATTGAGCTATTGCATATATGGTGATCCTGGGTCCCTTTCCCTTGGACACCTAACGAACTGCGTGTTCCCCCCAAGGTACAATAACTGCCACTTCCACAGTCCTGGGGCGGCCCACTCACTGCTCCCTCTCCCATGCAAGTCCCCCAGTTCTAAATCCAAGGGTGTAGGCAGCCTCAAGACAGGGTTCCATATTAAGTCCTTCTAGTGTAGCCCCTGCGTTATGCCACGCTGCCTAGAAGGTCACTTTCCTTGATCATCATGGTGCTTAGTCCACGGCATGGTTCACCAAAGGTTGCGTAGAAATGTATTCTTAGTGTCTGCCCTGGACCATGAAATCTGAACCACTTTCCCCCAGGTTCCCTACACTCATTGTTTAGCATACCTTCCTCTGTGATACTAGTGCTCCCCAACCACCCTCCATACTCACCAACAGAACTATCAGCATCTCCTCCACGGTGTAGATAGTCCCATCTCCTGGTCTTGGCTTGAAGCTCCAGAAAGCTTCTCTTTCCATTCCTGTAGGGGTCCCACTGGTTTTCCCTAGCCTTGTTTTGATATTGTATACCCTCAAGAGGACCGTTGTCCCCCACTTCCGCCCTCTTGAAGGAGTGAGTGACCCCAGACAATGTGGGGGTCTTCTCCTTCGCCTGGATCATGTGAAGTGCACAAAAGGCAGCTGGTGTATGGTGTGTGGACGATAGGGAACCTCTTCTCCTTGTGTTCAGGAATTGGTTCCTACTATGTGTTTCATGGCTGCTGCTTCCTATAATGGTGAGCTCATACAATACTTGTCCTTTTGTGATTCACTTACTTCACATAATGGGTTCCAGGTCCTTCCAGGTCGCGCAGTGTGTCAAGCTTCCATCACTGTCTTTTAGGGATGCCTAGTATTCCACTGTGTGTATATATCATAGTTCAGTTTTCCATTTTCCAATATTGGGTATTCGGGCTGGGTGCAATTTCTTGCTATTGTGAGCTGTGCTGCTATGAACATTGGAGAGCACAGCTCCACTCATGTTGTGTCTCTTATGTATTTAGGATATATATTTATTAGTGGTATTGCTGGATCATATGTGATTTCAATTTCCAGTGGCTTTACGTATCAAGCAATGTCATTTTCCACAGAGTTTTATGTATTTTCCAGTCAACCAGCAATGTATACAAGTTCCAATCCATCCACATCCTCTCCAGTATTTGTTGTTTTCTCTTTTTTGAGTTTTTTTTTGCGGGGCAGGGTGTGTGTGTGTGTGTGTGTGTGTCTGTCTGTCTAGCCTTGAGGGCATACAGTGGTAGCTCATTGTGGCATTAATTTACATCTCCCTGATGGCTAGTGACCATGAGCATTTATTTCTTCATGGTTTGATAGCCATTTGACCGTCATTTTTGGTGAACTCTTTGCTCATATCTTTTTGCCCATTTCTTAATTGGGTCACTTGTTATTTTCTTATCGAGCTGTTGCTTGTCTCATTGTTGTGTTTTGATTCTCATTTGTTTCAAGGATTTTTAAAATTACGGTCCTAATACTTTTCAATTACTCAGTGCTTTGGAAGTAAGTGGTTAAGACAATTTTTTGTCTTTTGCAATCGTCTAGATTCATCTACATGCAACAGTTTAACTCTGCTCCTTGTATTACTTTATTGTTGTCTTCATTGTTATTTGTGTTTCTGTATTTTGAATCATGTGGTTTTATTTCAATTTATTCTTCTAAACTCCCACATAAAAATACCTTTCAAAAATAGCATGAAATGTATCTAGGATACTTTATAGAACTAATTCACGTGGTCCATTCTATTGTGTGCTATCATTTATTGTTTGGTTTTTTTATTTCCCATCAGCATAGAGATTGAATGTTACTGCTCTTCATCTTCAACCTGAACTTACATAGGAGAGATTGATTGTTTCTTTCAGAGTCAAACTCTGGCCTGGTTTTTAGCTCTGATATTGATCACCTCCATCTTCTCTTCCCAATGATGTAGTCAGTTTTACTTCTATTCATTCCAGTTAGAGTACTCTGTTGTGTTGCTGGAAAATAGTATTTGTGATGAAAAATCAGTTTTGAAATTGTTGTCTCTGGCTTTGTGTCTATCACCAAGCCAATATTTTCCTACTATTTTTCTTTCTTCTTTGGTTCCAAGTTTTGTTTTCCAATCATATATGTTTATTGAAGCAGGTATCTTCAGCTGATCAGCTTGTGGATTTGAACCACCAACCTTGTCATCAGCAATACAATGTTTAAGCCACAGTGCCAACATGACTCCCAAAGAACATACAAAACCAATTTAAACTCACTGCTATAAGGTCAATTTTGAGTATAACTGCTCTTGTCTGTTTCCATCTGTGTAAACTTTGTCAGGAGTAGATAGACTTCTCTTTCTCCCATCCCAAACTCACTGCCTTTGAGTTGATTCCAAGTCATAGTGGCCCTAAAGGGCAGACGGAGTAAAGCTGCCCTTGTGAGTTAGTGAGGCTATCACTCTTTAAAGGTGCAGAGGCCAGCTCCTTCTCCCATACAGCCACTATGGTTTTGAATCACTGCCCAGGTGGTTTACAGCCTACTCTACCACCAGGGAAAAGTGAACATTAGAAAGGCTGAAATGGGAATGATGATATAATTATTAATAAAATAGGCAAAATAAATACACATGAAAAGTGACCCAGTATAAAAACTGGCCAATGAATTTGAGAGTACAGTTAATTGCTTTTTAATGGCTGAAAAGGTTGGTGGTTCAGATTTATCCAGAGCCATCTCAAAAACCAGTGCTGGATATCTGCTTCCAGACATTTACAGTGTTGATAATCCTTTGTAGCACTGTTCTACTTTGCACACATGGGGTTACCATGACTCAAAACCAACCAGATACCAACTAACAACACTGATAAATAACATAAAAGGGTTCCTAGCACAGGTAAATAGTACGTTCCTGTCTTCTTGGTGTTAGGTGTCTTGAAGTGGTTTCTAACTCCTAAGCAATCCTACTTACAAGATGTCTAAACACTACCCTGTCCTGCTCCAACCTGTTTGATCCCATTGTTGCAGAGTTTCAATGAATGTCATTGAAGTTACTTTGTTTCATTACCATCTAACTTACCAAGTACAGTGCCCTTCCCCAGACACTTGTCCCTCTTGATATGATGTCCAAAAAAAACATGAGAAAAGTTGTTGCTACCCTCTCTTCTAAGGAGCATTCTGACTGCCAATTGTCCAAGATATATTTTCTGATACCATTGGAAGCCTGTGGTATACTCAACTTTGATTTTAACACTTTAAAGAGATCTTTTGCATCAGATCCGTCCAATGCAGTGCATCTTTTGATTTCTTGATTGCTTATACCATGGGTATTGATGGTGGAGTCAAGTAAAATGAAATTCTTGACATCATTCATCTGTTTTCTCCATTAATCATGATATTGCTTATTGACCCCATTGTCAGAATTCTTGTTTTCTTATGTTGATATATAATCAATATTGAAGGTTATAGCTTATGATATTTATCAGTAAACAGCTCAAGTCCTCTCTTATTTCAAGAAGGCAAAGTAGGTTCTCGGTATGTCCTCAATTGTTAATGAATCTTCCTTTATAACTCATTATTCTTCTTATAGTTTAGATTCTCTGATTATTTGCTTAGCACACAGACTGAATACTTATGGTGAAATAGTACAACTGTATTGCACACCTTTCTTGAATTTAGCATCCTTTGTTTTGTTCAAAATACTGCCCCTTAGTGTATATATAGGTTCAACATGAGCACAATTATGTGCTCTGGAATTCCCATTCTTTTTCATTTATAGTGATTTTGATCAACATTGTTGAATGTCTGCATACTCAATCAAACATAGGAAAACATATTTCTGATATTGTATGTGTTCAGCTCAAACCCATAGGACATTAGTAACGTTATAACTGGTTCCATATCCTCTTCTGAATCTGGTTAGAATTTCTGACTGTACTTTGTCAGTGCCCTGCTGCTACCATTTTAAAATTATTTTCCGAAAAATTTTACTTGCATTTCATGTCAATAAGGTGGTTTGATAATTTGCACATTCCATTGGGTAATTTGTACTGGGAATAAGCACAACCGTGGATCTGTTCAATCAAGTAGCCAGTTAGCTGTCATCTGAATTTCTTAGCATAGAGTTGTGAACACCGTCACAACTCCAGTATGTTGAAATATTTCCACGGAGATTCTGCCCATTCTTAGGGCCTTGCTTTCCCAATTCCTGAAGTGGATTGGGAATTTCCTTCAATGAAATATCTTCCTTTACTTATAAAATACTACTCAAGTATTGCTACTAGAGGCTTGACTGTTTTTCTACAGGTCTTAAAATCTTCTTCAGTTTAAAAACTGAAGAAAAATCATCCAGACTCACTTAACAGCAGGGGTCCTAGCAAGACTTTGAATTTCTGAAACCTAGATCAAACACTTTACAGGAATTTTGTTGTTGTCCGGTGCTGTTCAGTTGGTTCTGATTCAGTAAAACACAGTGAAAAGCTACCTGGGCTTGCACCGTCCTCACGATTACTGCTCTGTTTGATACCATGCTGTAAGGCAATGTAATTAGCATCTGGTTTGGTGTCTTCTGTTTTTTACTTTTTTTCAATGCTTCTTTACTTTACAAACAAGACGTCCTTTTATGTCCAAAATAGATGAGACAGAATTTTACTATCTTGCTAGAATCCTGATTACACTTCTTCCCATTCAAGTTTCTATAAATGATGAGAATGTTAGAAATGTGTGCATTTTAAAACAAAATTATTTACTTATTTTTTCAACTCTCTTAGTGTAATACATGCTCATCCATCACTTGGTTTATTTTTAGTTTAGTTATGTTGTTTCCTTCTCTCCATTTTATCGTGCATTTGTACATGTATCTTTAGGAGTTTCTTCATTTTCCTAATCTTTTTTCCTTTCAATGATCTCCTTCTCTATATTTCACTTCCACATGCTTAGGATGCGATTGAAAATACCATGGTTGGAGTCAGACAAACACAGTCTTCAAAGCCATCTTGAGCCTCAGCACTTTAGAGAGATCTGGTACAGCAGATTTGCCCAATGGAATATGTCATTTTATTTTATTTTTTGACCGCTGCTCCCCTGAGCTTCCAAGACTGCCAAATATGCCATACATTTTAGTGATGGTGTGAGTAAGACCTTTGGAAACATCACAATATTACGGACTGCCAGAAGAACAAATGAATGTGTTCTGGGAGAAATACCTGCAGAATACTTAGAAGCAAGGATGGTGAGATGTTGAGCATGCTCTTAGAAGAGGAAAGTTCATGCAAATGGACCTCAGACTTGGTTACGTGATGGGTCAGCATAAGGGAAAGATTGCCAAGAAGGTAGATTGACATAGTGGCCTCAGCAATCTATGAAATCAATTACAACAGCTATGAAGATGGCATTCTGTGCGGAGGATCACTGTGAGCTGGAAGAGATTCAATGACATCTAACAGTAACAATGACAAGTTTTATTTGAAATTATGAGAATTTTCTGAAGTGTGATTAGTAGAATATTCTTATTTTTTATTTTCTAATCCTTAGGTGTAATATGTGACATAGATACACTTTTTTTTCATTCATTGTTCTCTCTCTTTACTTTTAACCCACTAAATCATTTAAAGTGCTTTCCATTTTAATCAAAGTTGTGCCTCCAGGATCCCTAAAAGGCCTCAAAAACGTGACTACATATGGCTAGAGACCAATAACAAGTGGCTGAAGAAGTATATAATAAACTTATTACAAATACTATTTACAAGTATGAAAAAAAGGAAAATTCCAGAGAGTGGGTAGGTAGGGGAAAAATGAGGAGCAGGTGCCAGGGGCTTACGTGGAGATCAAATGTTTTGAGAATGATGAGGGTAACAAATGTACAAATATGCTTTATACAATTGATGTAGTATGGATTGTGATAAGAGTTGTGTGAGCCCCCAGGAAAATGATTTTTTTAAAACCCACTCTCATTGAGTTGATTTGTGTTATATGAATTAGATTTAGGATTTTAAAGACTGTCAATTATTATAGGAGCAGATAACTTCATGTCTTTACAATGGAAAATTTGATGGGTTGTAACCACTGACCATTAGGTTAGCAGCCTATGTTTATCCCATAGCACCACCAGGGCTCCTTATCTTACACAGAAGAGGATGCAGAATTGACCAAAGCTATTGTTGTTAGGCATTATCCAGTCATTTCCAATCTATGGAGAACCTATGCACATCAGAATGAAACATAGCCCAATCCTGTGCCATCCTCATGACTATTCTTATGCTTGAGTGCGCTGTTGCATCTGGTGTGTCAACCAGATTTCTCTATGCTCACAGTCACAAAGCTATTAAGTCAGAGTCCATCTGTGCACTTCTCCCTCCTACTTTAATGCAATGTCCTTTCCAATAAATTGAATTTCCCAGTTTTTCACTGTATTTCCTGCTTCCTCCCACAAAACCAAACCAAACAAAAAAAAACCCACCTTGCTCCTGAAGCTGACTCTTAAAGACCCCTGTGTGTTTCTGAGATTGTAATTCTTTAAGGGAGTAGAAAACCCAGTGTTTCTCCTGTGGGAAACTGAGAGCCTGGAGAGTAGACTCAAATGACCCCAAGGCTTATGACGCGGACTTTGGGAAAGCTGGGTCCTTGTGAAATATGTTAGTCCGGGTAGACTAGAGCAACAAATCCATAGAAACATGTGTATAAGGGAGAGTTTTATATAAAGGGTAATTGTACATTAAGAAAGTATCCCAATCCAGTCCAGTCCAGGCCCATAAGTCCAATATTAGCCCTTATGTTCGATACCAATCTATAAAGCCATCTTCAGAGTCACAAAACACATGCAATGACACCAAACGAAGGACAATCACAGGCCAGTGGGTAGAAAGTCTTTGGATCCAGTGATGTTGTAAGCATTTCAGTGCTGGCAAGGGTCTCTACGTGGCTTCACCAGCTTCAGAGTTCTGGTCACATCAGGGTAGGACCATGTGGTTGCTCCAGCTCAGGGCACTATAGCATAGTCCCATGTGTCTTGTCAGCTGCAATGTCTCTCAGGAAGTGAGCAGAAAGAGAGAAGTGTGTTTTCTGCCCCCAAGGAGAGAAAAAAACAACAGCGTTCCCAGAATTCTCAGGAGAAAGCCATGCCCACACAGAGGAATAATTGGCTATGATCTGATTGACAGAGTAGATTCCACCCCTTCACTCTCAATCCTCTCAAATCCCAAATGGACATCAGATTCTGTGATCATCACCACATGGAAGGAATGCCTTCTTGGTCCAGGGCCTGGGGGACACTTGAGTAGGAATTCCAGGAAGGAGGTTTATTGCAGTACTCCTGGTTTCTGTTGAACTAAGAAAGTATTAGATGTGTCTTTGCTTAGCAGATATGCTTAACAAGAGTATTGTGTGCAAAGACCTGTACTAAAGCCAGAGTGAGAATAAAGACAGGACTCCTCCAGAGCTTGGAGCTGAGTCCCCTGCACAGGCTTTCTCTTATCATTGTCTTGTTAATTGTGCAGCACTTCAGGACCATTCTCCCAAGGAAGCGCTTGTGGTTTCGAACAGCTGACCATATGCAATGCTTAACCAGGACACCAGGGGTTCTTTACTTTATTTCCTTTTAATGATAAAAATGTAATTCTCAAGATGATGAAATAACTCTTTTAACAAAATACCTTAGAAAGAAAATTATCTTAATTACTTTACTTGTTAATATTGGAGCAAATTCCATAGACAAAGAAAATATGAGAGTCCTCTAAAGTTAAACTGATAAAGAGAAACACTAGAAATTGGTCTAAGTAGGAAGTGGAACATAGTTTCCAGTGATGGGTTATCAGTTACACACACACACACACACACACACACACACACACGTATTTTTATTATGTAAACGTTAAGTTGCTAGAGGCTTTTATTTATTCAAAGTAAACAAGAAAAAAATTATGACACTGTGATGTAGGCTTAGTATTAAGCTTAAAGTGAATTGGATGTATTTTAAGCATGTTGTGCACAATGAAAAATAAAATTATACACATACTACAATATGTTCTACAGATATTAAGATATTGTGTCCAAATTAGACTGACTACTCCTTTATTCAAATGGTTATGTTCCAAATTACTGTTCATCATATGAACATTGTATTAAATTTTGCATTATTAAAATAACAAAAATGACCACATTACACCATAAAATAGAGGATGATTATATCATTGAAAAATTGTTCTATTAAGTTTTTACATAGTAGTAAAACACTTGGAAATATGACCATACCAAGTTGACAGATTACCTTAACAATTGCAGTCAGCTTGATTCTGGTCTAGCAGCACAGAATTAGCTACTGCCAGACATATGCCTTTCATGAGCAAAATCTTTGGTCACAGTTTTCTGTGTCATTGTGAATGTGAAATAGCAGATAATGAAACTGTCGATAAATGTTGAGGAGGTATCTATGTAAAATTAATATATTCTGAAAAAACAATAGTTGCCCTTCAGGCACATTTCAGAATCTAAATGTAATTATATTGTCCAACACAATTTTCTATGAAAAAAATATGATCACAGATCTTCATCAAGTACACCTTCTTACAATATATTTAATTTATATTTACCATATGTTATTGACTACTTAGTAAATTAATTTTACTCCTTTTGAGCATACCAGAATTAAAACATCCAAAAATGAAAGTTGATAGTAAACAGAAATTCTGTCTCTCTTGGTAAAATTTTCTACAAACTCTAGATTCCTTCTAATTGCAGAAGCCCTGGTTGTTTGGTGGTTAAGCTCTCAATTACAAACTAAAGGGTCAAAATTTTGAGCTCATCAGCTGCTCTTCTGTGCCATGAAAGAAGAAATTTTTGATCAATTCTTGTAATTTTAATACCTAAGACATCCCGTAGGGCAGAACTTCTCCATCCTATGAGTCAGAATTTACTCAACAGCACTGGATTAATTTCAATTCAAATATGCATAGTTTTGTAATATGACTTTTAATATATTGGAAATTACTTTTATGTTGAGATGGTGTATTGATCTTAAGAATATTTATCTTCTGTTAATGTTTGCCATATCGAGTAACACAATTATTTCTTAAAATTCCACATTTTGATGATGAGGAATATAAAATATTATGATCAAATTCAATTTGTATAATTCTTTGGAGTAATATTATGTTATTTTTAAATTAATGATTGAATAAAATGTGAAACCATGCTTAATTGAAATAAAAGATAATTTCATTATTTATAAACTGGAATGAATGAAAATTAATAATAATATATATATTTAGATTAAGTATTTAAGACAGGATATTTGATCACATTTTGGGGTATAAGTTTTCCATGTAATTAGAGAACTTGGAAATATAGCATCTTACAGGAAAGAGAATAGAAAAAGTATATCCATCATCTTGGGTGTCAGTCATTGAAGCATGTTTTGCCAGATGTACAATGTGAAGGTGACCTTTGGAACATATTGAAAATACGCGCAAGGGGAAAAGCAAAGTTTCATGCATATCTTGTTTAAAACTGTGTGTAATTTTCTACATTACACTTTAAAATAATAACCCTTGATCTTATAAAAAGAAGTTTTAGTGTCTCTGCAGACCTCTGTTTTGTCCTATGCTATATAGAATATTAATAATTAATAAATCAAGGACCAATACTGAATCTCTTATGTTTTCCCTGACAGTTTTTGCTCCAGTTGGACCTTGACAATAATAAACTCAGAGAGGACTTGTTTCACCTTGAGTTGGAATTCTTCACCAAACCAGATTTTTTATATGTGTCCAGAGTACTAGCACCCTCCTCTGTTCCTACGCATGTATTCTGGTTTGAGAATGAAATGCTATAAGGAAACTTATGGAATAGGGTGAATAGTGGCTTGGAGTTAGAACGGTAGCCCACAAAATTTACCCAGGGAAAATATTGTTTGTCAGGGCTGGATACTAAAAGTGAAAGATATGTAACAATGAGAATTTTTTAAAATTACAAATTCCGTATGAATTATGTTCCTCTTTACGATGGACATATTGTTGTCGTCATGTTTTTGTGGTGCTGGCTAGTGCTGATGGCCGACAACATGGTGGCTTTATTCTGCTCTTGTTTCCCTAGCTACAGTTTTGGAACTATGCTGGGTAGAACTAGTTCTTTCCAGCTTACTCTTGCTATTTCATATTGGATCCATCTTTTCCATGAGTTCTATGTTAATTAACAAGCAAACTAGATCATGATCTGTGGATGTAGAAGTACCAGTGTGTGTGTGCTTGCATGTATGAGTGTGTATGACTATTGGTTTTTATTTTATATAAAATGATTAACACTATTTAAGAATACTGATACATTAAAGAGTAAGGACTTTGCTTCAAATAAATTTGACAATTTAATATTTAACATTTTATTGGCATTAATTTTGAAAATTGTATACCTTTGGCTGTATTGAGCAAAATAAACTTTCCTTCTCCACTTCTCCCACCCCTCCACCCTCCCAGTGCAAAAGCAGCTCCTAACATCATTTGATAAACTATTTCTTCAGTAGTGCTTTCAGTAGGACTAGTGATACCGGACATGTTTAAAGCATGGGAATCTCAACTAGGTCCGTTTGCAAGTCCTTAGTTTCAACATCTTTCTTTTAAAACGTGCTTACTTTAGTACTTCTTGTCTGGTTGACGACTATGATGCCACAGACCATTCATCAAGAACTCAGAGCACCCTGAGGGGAAGCAGCACGATAAAATATCCAAATTCCAATGAAATGCACTGCTGCATTCTATTCCTCAATTTGACAAACTGAGAATGGGAATCACAGTGATTTTTAAAAATACCCTGATTGATAAAGCCCTTCTCCAATTTTTAAACACTTAACTAGAACAGAAATACAGGAATAACAATTATTTCATGTTTGTAAAATAAAATATACTTAAGAGATAAATTTACGTAAACATCTTATTTTCTGGAGGGGAGCTTTTTCTTTTTTTAATTTTGAAATTATCTGATGATTACACAGCAGTACAGTTTTGTTTTAGGACATGTGATTAAACAACTCTTATAAAATTCTCTCTTTCCACCAGCAGAAAATAGGGTTACTGAACTCAGCCTGTTCTTTCTTTCAAGAAAGTCTTTGGACTTCAAATTAATTGCCTCAGAGTTTATACTGCTAAGATCATTGATGCAAGTTGAGAAACATTGGAATAGATTTAATTAGTGAAATAGTTTTTTGTGATATATACCCAAAGGACTGAGTGTCAGCCTATCTCTCTCTCTCTTTCTCTCTCTCTCTCTATACACACACACACACACACACATTTTCCACAATTAAATATGTCTGTATATATAATTTTACGTATTTCAATAAAATATATGTATATATATAATTTTATGCAGTGATGCCATTTAAATTTTAAATAAATAAAATACAATTCATTTTGAATATTAATAACATCAAGGGGAAAAGAAAACTAAACTCCAAAAATAAAATAATTTCATTCTGTTTAGAAGTCACTGGCAAATTTCTATAGAATAGCTTATTGTTGTAATTTTTATATTATCTTATTATATTGTATTTAATGTCTAATATATGTTTTTCATTAATTACATGATATTTTGATGGTATTGTGTGTACAATTGAATGGTATGAATGGTTTTAAATATTTCTTTCTTCAAAGTTTTTTTTTAGTTTCTTTGTTCCTAGTTTGATCTGTTTGTATTAAATCTTAAAATAGATACTATTTCCTGTGTTAAATTAAACTAGGAAAAGTCTTTATAATGATTTCTACCTCAGAAATTTAACTAAGTAAATTCTCTCTCTCTCTCTCTCTCTGTCTCTGTCTCTGTCTCTCTCTCTCTCTCTCTCTCTCTCATTCTGTGTGTGTGTGTGTGTGTGTGTGTGTGTGTGTTTAATTCCTTGCCTTACTTTTTCATTGCTTTTGGAGAGGAGAGGAGAAAGTTAGAGGGAATATCATGTAAGATTGACACGAGTTTGATGTATTACCAATCCATTGCAGTTAACAAGTTATCACTATTCAACTGAACACCACATATTTATTTCTCATTTCCATGAGGAGAAATGAGGACCCTTCATTTCAGGTATTTTCAGCATGTTATCAGGTTACGCCAGTCCCTGGAAGGCACTGAAGGAGATGGATTGACTCAGTCACTGCAAAATAAGGTCAAACAAAGCAACTGTGAAAGTGTCAAAAGACAAAGGAGTGTTTCATTATGTACGACCCAGGTCGCTTTTGAGTTGGCATCAAAAGCAGCAACAATACCAAACCAATTTTTTAATCATTTTATTAGGGGCTCATACAACTCTTATCACAATCCATACATGCTTCGATTGTATAAAGCACATTTGTGCATTCATTGCCCTCATCATTCTCAAAACATTTGCTCTCCACTTAAGCCTCTGGCATAAGTTCCTCATTTTCCCCCTCCCTCCCCACTCCCTCCTTTCTCACGAACCCTTGATGGCTTATAAATTATTATTTTGTCCCACGTCTCCCTTCATCCTCTTTTCTGCTGTCTGTCCCCCAGGGAGGAGGTCACATGTAGATCCTTGTAATCAGTTCCCCCTTTCCAACCCACCCTCCTTCTACCCTCCCAGTATCTCTACTCACACCACTGGTCCTGAAGAGATCATCTGCCCTGGATTCCCTGTTTCCAGTTCCTATCTGTACCAGTGTACATCCTCTGGTCTAGTCAGACTTGCAAGGTAGAATTGGGATCATGATAGTGGGGGTGGGGGGGGAGCATTTAGGAACCAAGGGAAAGTTGTACATTTCATCGTTGCTACATTGCACCCTGACTGGCTCATCTCCATCTCCTCTCTGAGACCCTTCTGTAAGGGGATGTCCATTGGCCTACAAACGGGCCTTGGGTCTCCACTCTGCACTCCACCCCTCATTCACCACACCACTTTTTTACGGACGTAACTGCTCTAAACATTGGCTTCTTTTGTCAATATGTTTGTTAAAGTTCAATGCATGTTCCTAATTCTTTAGCTGGTGCTTTTGCACCAATTTTCAAGTGCATATGCAATATAACCACATCCTGATACAAGCCACAGTGATGTAGACCCCACAGTGGTGTACTTCTTTCCATTGAATGTGATATTTCATTTTAGAATCTCCCCAGAAGAGTTTATTATTCCAGAGATTAACTGGTGTTTTTCTTTTACTCAAATCTCTTTTGAGACTCTCTCAAATATTAAGGATTTAAAAAAATATTTTCAAACCTAAAAAGACAAATTAGCCAAAGCTCTTATATTTGTTGTGGTTTACATATATATGGCACACACCCATCAGCACCCATCTCCAAAAACTCTTGGAGAACTACCTGCCAAAGGGCGAAAGCGTGGAGGAAAACTTAGGATTCAAAACTCCCTTGTTATCAAAGACTTGTTTATGTCATCGGCATCAACTTGATGTCCACAAGGTGTTTTGTTTTTGTTTGTTTAGCTTTTTTTCTTTAAAGTTAACTTAATAACTTAAAGTCCAGTAATATCTTTAAAAATAAATTGCATAGATATATGGTGAATAACAGAAAGATAGGACAAAGCCAGATGTAGTATTACTATACAAACAAGACGGTCATAAACTATCCTGTGCATTTGCTACAATGATGAATTTTTATTCGAAATTACTAACTTTCAAAACAAAGATCTGTACAGAGAAGTTTAATGCCCCCAAGAGCCTAAAGACAAACTACTCCTCAAGAGAAACACAGCCTATATGATATTAAGACCAAAATAAATGTTTCCTGTGTGTCTCATAGGAAGAATTTTAGAAGTTCTGAAACTATTTGTGTTTGTCCTACAAGCCAATTTTCTGTCTCACCACATTGTTTCTCAAGTATCATTTCTCTCTCTGAATTAGTCCATTGGCCCAAAGCTCAACACTAATAAGGCATTTCATTATTTAGCAGACATGCTATAGTTTTAAAATATGTATTCCTCCTTCTATGTATAATGCTTTAGACATAATTTTAATTCTCTAGAGCAAATAACAACAAACATCCTCCATATTTTACCAGGGAGCTATTAAATAATTTAAGAATTGGTTCCACTGCTTCTGTATTCATGCACATTTAAAAATAAGCATTGAGTTTCTCTATTTTGGTAGGTATTATGCAAGAAGTATGATAGAATTAACTGTGAACAATGGCAAAATAACATTCATTCAGTTTACAAAATAGAATTTGTTTCTTCACACACACATATCTGTGTGTGTGTAATATGTTTGTTGTTTTGTACTGCTTTTCAGCTCCTTGGCTCAACTAGCCACTCTATATCCACCCCAATCATTCACTACTTTTTCTGCACCCTGGATGTCTGCCTTGAATGACTATGTCAATGGGCCTTTTTCTTAAGGATTCATCCAATCATGAGAGGCATGCAGAGAACAAAAGAGTAATTGGCAGGCAGTTATTTATTCCTTAACTTTTCTCCTAAGACAGAGGTTCTCAACCTGAGGGTCATGACCCCTTTGGGGGTCAAACAACCCTTTCACAGGAATTGCCCAATTCATAACAGTAGCAAAATGACAGTTAAGAAGTAACAACGAAAATAATTTTTTGGTTGGAGGTTACCACACCATGAGGAACTGTGTTAAAGGGTCACGCCCTGAGGAAGGTTGAGAACCCCTGTCCTAAGAGGATGCCATTAGCTAACTTCATTCAGCGTTCAAATATCAAAGTTCCTGCAGGGCAGTTTTGTTTCCAGTGTTTTATAGTCACTTACAATTTTGATCTTTTAGATCGGGGCGGCTAATCTTTTTTCCTGCCAAGGTCCATTTGATTATTTATCACATCATTCTCTGTCTGTACTAGTCAAATGTTTAATGAACTCATTTCTAATATAGTGATTGAAACTGTTTCCATTGGCGAGGCATGTGATAGATTGGTTTTAAAACTCTTATACGACCATCAGGGCCGACATTCTCTACTTCTGCTTATACCTAAAATCACCTACATTTACTAGTCTAAGGGTATCAAATTACCCTTTGTGGTTTTCCAACGCCCTAAATATTTAAAAAAACAAAACCCCCAAACTCCAAGCAAACAAAATACAAATGTTCAATTCTCCTGAAATCATTTAGTAATAGGAATGCATTTGTTTCCTGTTAGAACTGTTACAAGATCATTTGAAAATAATAGAACATTTGAAAAAAATAATTTTGGGAAAATAAGAAATATGTTACTCAATCTCTATGTATATTGATACAGTGACTACTCCAACAATGGACCCAAACATACTAATTGTGAATGTGGGGTAGCAACTGTCATGGTTTCTTAGTGTTGTTCAAAGGGTCTCTATGAGTTGGAACCAAGTGAATGGCACGTAAGAACAGTAATATGTTTATCTGTGTATACATGTGTGATACATGATGAAGAACCTTTCTTTTCTTTAATGAAGATTTATGTATTTGTCAATTATAGACAACAAATTTTAATAAGCAATCATTGATGTATCTTTAATTTAATAAAAACCATTTATTCATATTGATGGTTACAAAGAAATGTTTAAATAAAAAATGATACATGACCTATGTAAAAACAAAAGCCACAGTCAGAAATGTGACCTTTAAATTCCAGTGCTTATTTTGGGGGCAATATTGAAATGCTTCAAATATGATTGAAACCAACAAGAGGATCAAAAGTAGCTAGAGTGGACACAGACTTGAGAGTAGTTTCTTCGCATCCCTCAGTTAAACCAGAGCTCAGTAGAACTCCTACAGCCAGGCTGTCTCTGGGTCAACCTTTGAGGATCCTCTGTACCGATGATGCCTCAGGGACCAAGAACTGGCACCACCTTGTCAACTACCTTCCCCAGAAATCCAGTGTCATCAAGGCAGAACAGAGCATTTCTAGAAGGAAGTTCCTACATATGTCTCACAGCCTGCAGGGACCCTTAAATGCCGCTGGGCACATGTGAACATTTTGAGCAGCATAATTTGTAGAACATAGTTCTGTCTGTAAGCCAGGCAGAAGAAAGAGGGCATGCTGGGAACAGAAGCACCTTATCCAGCAAAGGAATCGAAGGAATAATCATCCAGGAGAGAAGATAACTGAACACCACAATTCTCTTGAATTCTGTGTCTGACTGTTGCTGGATCTAAGATTTGAGAGAAACTCCACAGTCAAATTTACTGCTCTTTCTTCTCTCCTGTGATTTTCGGCCGGGTTTCTCTCTGTGTATTGATTCCCGTGGTTTTGATTGTGGTAGCACTTGTCTGCCATACTGTGGTGGTTGTGTGTTTTCAGAAGTTTTGTCAATATTTCACAAGTCAACAGAGTCACCCAAAGTGAACACGTTTCAATGATGCTTAAGGACAGACTGCAAAGAAAAACTAGGCTGTTCACCTCAGAGGAATTAGCCACTGAAAAATCTCATGGATAACATCTAAACATTGTAGACATTGAAACGCACACAAATAAGAGCAAAACTTTGTCATGGATAGAGCCAAAGATAAGTCCCTCTTGTCACAAGGCAATTGGAATATGACTGAGCGAGAACGTCCTTCGCAAAGCAGAGTTAATCATAATTAATTGAATGGACTAAAGCCAGAGGGGTAAAGCCTGCAGAACCTTCATTTGCTTAATGAGGGTCCATAATTCAAAATGTGAAGAAAAAGTTGCAAACTTCAATTAACAAGTGGAACTTGGAATGCACTAAGTATGAGTCTAGTAAAATTTTGAAACTGTAGGGAAAAAATGAAACGGTATGTGCAAGGATAAAAATAGTAGATATTAATGAGCTTAAATGGACGGGTATTGACAATTTTTAATAATGAATTCATATGGTTTACTACAAAAGGAATGACAGATTAGAGAGGAATGGCTCAAGATCAGCAGACAACACTGGGCAAGGGACTGCCTTCAAGTTGAAGTAGAAGAAAACACATCCATGAGAGCCAAAAACAAAGGTTAGCATATTCCCCCTGAACTTCAAGAATATCTCAAGAGCAGACTTGAAGTCCTGAGCACTAATAACATAAGATGTGATGAACTGTGGATGACATCAGGAGCACCATAAAAAAGAAAGCAGAGTCAATAAAAAAGGAAACAAAGAAAAAATCAAGGTGAATGTCAGCAGAGACTCGGAAACTTGCTATTACTGGTAAAGTACCTAAAGCAAATGGAAGCAATGAGGAAGACAAAGAGCTTAACAAAAAACTTCAAAGGGCAAATCCACAAAACAAAGAACAATATATTAGTACAATGTGCAAGGACAGAGAATTAGAAAATAAAAAATGCAAGCATTGAGTTACAATATTGAAAATCTATGGGCGAAGATTACATGGTACAGGAAGCATCAACAGAAGATGGAAAGAGTACAGAAAGTCATTGTACCTCAAAGAATCAACAGTCAAACATTTCAACAGGTAGAATAGGATTAAGAAGCTGTTTTACTGAAGAAAGACGTTCAAGCTGCACTGACAGCACTAGCAACCACCCCCACCCCCTCAAATGCTCTGGGAATTTATAAAATACCAATGGAAATGTTTTACCAACCTGAAGAAGCACTGGAAACTAGCCCCTGTAAGTTTCCAGGAAGACTGTAAATGTTTAGATAGTAGAATTCCCATCTTTCTCCTGCAGAGCACGTACTGGTTTTGAACAGTTGACCAAATGAATAAAAAATGGGGCTTTTCTGTAGGTAGGTAGATAGATGCATAACTAGATAGATAGAGAGATAGGGATATATGGAGGTAAATATTCACATTTTGATTATTATCACAGCACAAGTAAAGATTTAGTATTATATCTATATCTATATATATATATGAGAGAGAGAGATCAACTTTAGAATCAAGATCTCTAAGTTATCTTCTGAGGTTAAAATCATAGAAAAGTTTTGTTGGCTTCTTATGATATTATGTCTGTCTCCCATAAATCAACAGATTTTACCCAACAGCTGTGGAAAAAAAACAGATGCAAGCAGTTTGTTTGTAGTTCTTATGGGAATTTTCTAACCCTCAAACAATCATCTTTACTGGATAAGTAATTAAAAACCAAACAAAAACTAGAAGGCGTACAAGAAATATGTGGAGGTTGTCCACTCTAGCATATGGTAGCAATTTCCCATTTCTGTAGGGACATGCTGACCTTTTGCATCTCCCATTTTAAGCTCTCATTTAGTGCTTTCTCCTTCCTAAATTTCAGCAAGTGCTTCTCCTGTGCAACCAGAGTTCCGTTTTAGATTCCCACAGTTGTAACCCCACGGCCTCTAGTATCATGTTTTTATATTCCTCATTGTTGCAGTTGTTGCTAGCGCCATTGAGTTGGCAACCACATGCACACAGAATGACACTGCCCAGTGCTGCCCTCTCCTCGCAACCGTTCTTATGCTTTAGCTCATCAGTGCAGCCACTTGTCAATCAGTCTCAGTGAGAGCCTTTCTTTTCATTGCCCGTTTGCTTTACCAACATGGTATCTATAATCTCATTTGGGTTTGGTTAAATGATTACTTATGTGATATGCCTCACTCTCCAATTCTTCCATATCAACTTTATGTACCACTTATGGGTCCATGTTCCATGTGGTGGAGCCATTAACTCCAGGTTAAATTATTCCAATCCTATTAACAGAGTTACATGGGTGACCTATTGTGTAAGCTCTGGTGGATGTGTGCACAGTGTACTTCGGGAATTGTGTGAGGCCCTTTATATATCCATAGTAAAGATCCCAAGAAATACCTGAAGACTTATGTCCCTGAATCATATGTTGTGGAATGGCAGTCAGGGGAAATCCATTAGTTCAATACCAATGTTGACTTTGGTCATTTTTGAGGGCTTTAGTCCTTAGTTATGGTTCAGTTGAATTACAACAGTCTTTGAGAACTTTATTAATCACCATGGGGAAATCAGCAGACAATGTTATGGAGGGAACAGGCATGCACCACTGAAGCTCAATCTCTTTGACAAATGCATTTTTGGACTTTTGGGAGCTGCGTGACAGGCAACTCTTAGTGCACATGGATAAATAATGCAGACATAGTAAATGGGACTTGTGTAGAATTAGACAAGAAACAACATGGCGCCACACTACAGAATCTTCCAGGCCAAAGACTCATGTACCATCATGAAGAGGCACAGGGCTAGCCTGAGTTGTCAAGAGAATTAGGCTGGGTTGTCAAGAGAAACAAAGCCAGTGACATTCATACATGTATAAGAAATATATTTATATCAAGATGTATTCAATGAAGAAGGCACCCCAGAAGAGTGCGACTTAAGTGGATGAGTCCCATGCTAACGGGAGTGTGTTAGTCTGCGTGGACTAGAGAAACAAATCCAGAGGCACTCCTGTGTGTGTAAGAAAAAGCTTTATATAAAAGAGCAATTTTATATTGAGAAAACTTCCAGCCCAGTCCAGATCAAGTCCATAAGTCCGATATTAGACCATATGTTTGATACCAGTCTATAAATTCCTCTTCAGACTCACAAAGCATATGCAATGATGCCAAATGCAGGAAGATCACAGGGTAGAGGGTGGAAAGTTTTGTGGACCCAGTGGGGATGGAAGCATCTCAGTGATGGCGTGAGTTTCCATGTGGCTCCTCCAACTCCAAGGCTGTAGCTGCCATCAGCATAGCTCCATGTGGCTTGTCCACAGGAAGTCAAAGCAGAGAGAACCTGCCACCAGCGACCTAATTACCCCCTTAGTGCCTCCAAATGAGGTCATCAATGCAACCTGGTTGACAGGCTAGAATCCACCCCTTCGCAAGTTGACAGATTATGGAACTACCCCATGGAGCCTTCTTCAGACTCATGTGGCTACAGGCTGATGTGTAGAAAGATGAAGCAGGATACGGAAAGATCAAAGGCTGGTGGGTGAAAAGCTATGGATCCAAGGGCAGCAGAAACATGGCAGAGTGACTCTCAGAGTCAGAGTGCCACCTGGAGTCACTCCTGGAGACAGACACCAAGTCTCAGCAAGGATGAAAATGAAGGACAAAAGAAAGGGAGATGTTTTCAGTTTCTCCCTTATAAAACGGCCACCACCCCAGAAGGCATTATCAGTTTGTGACCTAATTGACTGGTTGGATTCTAGCCCTACACTTCCATACAAATCCAAGTTGACATGAAATCTAACTGCCACAGAATACCCATTTGAACTTGACACCTATACACAGCTCTTTAAACATAAATTTTAAAAAGCTCTTTTTTACGCATTTATGAATGTCACTGAATTTGTTTCTCTAGTCAACCCAGTCTAATACACTGGTCTAGGAGGATCCATAAGCAAACTGCTTGCTCTAGATTTTAACAGTAGGTTATTTTAGGTGTTTTTTCCCCTGCAGACTTTCAACAGTTCAATTTTCAAATGGAAATATCCTGGCACCCAAGGCACTCAGTGGGCTTACCTTTTTCTAAGCCTTCTTCTTAGGCTTCCAACAACAGTGCTATTTCTTCAAGGCAATTCATAATGTCCCTTTTCACCAATCCAATGGAAAATGGCCAAAGGCAATCAGCTTACAATTTATCTCTAAAAATAATTTCCAATATCAATTTCAAATCACATTATATCATGAACAGTGCCATCAGATAAGAAACAGTATTCTTTCTAAAGAACTCAAGTTCAATACTTTCTTACTTTGTCCATCCTATTTATATTCAATATGGTCTTAGACCCCTGGCAAGATCAAACCAGGGCCTGGTGTTCTAGTATCCATTTTTACTAAGCTGCCCCAGGAAAGCCAAAAGATGTTTTACCTCCCCGAGCTTCAGTTTACCTCCAATTAATTTCCTTTGCTCTATTTCAGGTAGAAATAACCAAAGTTATCATAGAAGAATCAAATGGTTCACTTTCCATATTCTTTCCAGAAACCAACTGAGTAAACCATGGGCATATTTGACCTCCTCTGTCTATCCAAAGGAGCAAGAAAATCTAACTACACTCTCATAAGTCCTAGAAATCGCTACTCCCCATTTTCATGATGTGTTTCTCTAAAACCACCCCAGCCCTGGTCCCAAATTGTGCCTACAGAAAGAAAACAAAAGCAGCAACATATATGTGTAAGACAGAGCTTTATATCAAGAAGGCACCCCAGCCCGTTCCAACTTCAGTCCATTGGACCAATGTTAGTTGAAACCCTACTCAGAAAGTCGATGCAAGATGAAGGAAGCTCACAGGCTGATGGGTACAGAGTCGCAAATGTCTAGGCCAGTGGAAACCTGGCAGAGCACTATTATCTCTCAGGGTTGGTTAGCCCTCCTGTGGTCACCCCCAGAGGCAGATGCAGAGTCCCAGCAAGAATAAAGAAGAAGGGCAACGGAAAGGAAGGGAAGTTCCCAGGTTCTCACTTTTAAAAAGGTTACATCCAAAAGGGGGCATCATTAGGCTGCGAGCTAATTGACAAGTTGGACTCTGTCCTTGTGCTTTCATAGAAATTCAAGTTGACATAAAATCTACCTACCACATACAGTAACAGCTGTGGGTTGCCTTATGCTAATAATCTACACAGTCTATTTTCACTGCTGCTTAGATTTCATTTCTTAGAACCCCTTGCATTGAGTGCCTATGAGGTGATTTAAAATACAACCGGAGTCAAGCATACCCTTGTTATCAACGTGACATCTATCATGTTCTCTCTTTTAAAGAAGTTGGCTTTGAAGCAACTTTTTCACTGTAAATGTCCTTTGATACCTTGACTGTTATTTCGATGGCCATTGAATGTTGATCTAAGTGGAATGAAATCCTTGACAACTTGATTTTCTTCCTCATTTATTATGAAATGTTTATTGGTCCACTGGAAAGGAAGCTTATTTTCCTTATATTCGGGTTATTCATACTCATAGCTTTCCCCGCAAGTGTTTCAAATCATCTTTACTCTCAATGAACAAAGTTATGGTATCCACATTTTGCAGGTTGTTAATAAGATTCTTTTATGTTTGTTTGCCAACTGCTCCCTTCCCCGGTGTGAGAGGATTTTGTATAAGTGTCAGCATGGCATTAAAGCAAAAAACAAACAAACAAACAAACAAACATTGTATTTCACATTACCTGTTCTCATTTGTGTTACTAAAAAAGTCTTTTTGATGCAAAAGTCATTGGATTTATAGTTTTATCACGTGATCTCTGCATCACTCTTATGACCAAGGCCATGTTTTCCAGCTACTGATGCTTATTTTTCCTTTAAAATCTTCTCATTCCAGTTTTCAATTATTACCAATAAATCTTGATTGCAAATTTAATCAATTATTGGCTATAGCAGTTTGATTTTTTTTCATTTTTGGCATTTGTGATTAGCAGAAAAATTAAGACACTAGATATTTGAATTAGTCTACTGTAGGTGTTGGGGGATTAAGCCATCATTTGCATAATTACCCTTCAGTATATATCTTGAACCTCCATTTGCCTGTCAGCCTATCATATTGTGATGACTTTATGTTGCTTGAAGGTCTTTAATGGTATTTCAAATGCCAGCAGGCTAACACAGTGAACAAGTTTCAGCAGACCTTTTAGATTAAGAACAGACTAATCAGAAGGAATAGGCTGTCCATTTCTGAGGGTCCAGACACAGAACCAAAATTTGGACACAATCAAAAATATTCTCTGATATTGGTAACTTCATGGAAAAAATCATACTATTTTCAGAGATAGTACCAAAACATGAGCCCCTCAAGTGGGAAATGCATTCCAAATCTGACTGAAGATGAGCTGCCTTCTCAAAATGGAGTTGACCTTAATGACTAGAATAGAGGAAAGCCTTCAGGAGCTTCATTTATTGATAGCACACGAATCAAAGTGAGAAGAAGCAGCTGTAAACATCAATTAATAATAGGAACATGAAACATACAAAGTATGAATTTAGGAAAATTGGAAATTTTCAAAAATGAAAGCAAACGCATACAAATAGACATTGCATGCATTAGTGAGTTGAAATGGACTGGTACTGGAAATTTTGATCAGAAAATAGTATGATTTACTGTGCGTGGAATGAAATACTCCAGAGGAATGATATTCAATTCATTGTCAAAAAAGACATTTCAAAATCTATCTTGAAGTATAATGCTGACTGTGATAGAATTATGTCTGAATTCAAAGAAATCCAATCAATGCAGCCATTATTCAAATATATACACTAAACACTAGAGCTAGTGATCAAGAAATTGAAGAATTATACAAACTTCTTTTGTCTGAAATTAGATATTGTATAAGGAAGACCTCAATAAAAGACATGAACGTGACCATATCAGAATCTCCTCTGCTTCTTTATTGGTGTGAGGCAAGAGTCAGACTTGCTTCCACCCTCAATCTTTTCTTACCCATTCTGACAACAATCCATTCCTCCCATGCCTCTATGTTGGGTTCCATAATTAATTGCAATGGCCACACAGAACTTAGGTCAGTCACTAGGTTACCACAAGTTAGAATCAGCAGCAGTAAAGATACAATGATGGTTCTCCTTACCCAGCAGTCAATTCCTCCTCTCTGGCTGTCAGCCTCTTAGCCATGTGGTAGTATGGTCTCTGTCTCTGGTCCTCAGCCTCTCAACCATGGGATCCCTTGGCCTTTGTCTCTATAGACCAGGAAGTCAGTGTGCCTGTCACTCTGTCCCACAAGTCTCCAATCTCAGGACAGATGAAGAGAAAGTACCCCATCTTCTCCATGCTGCTCTCCTGAGTCTCTATGTCACCGACACCGATGCCCCTGATCTTGGTGGCCTCTGACAATTCAGACTGGTCTTCAATATGCTCTTCCAAGGTTCTTGGGGTTTCCCTCCCTGCTGCTGCTTCCCAAATGACTCATCCTTATAACCAGGGGGTCGGTAACGAAAACTGACCAGTACACTCTATTAGTGTCACACAGACTTTATTTCTATGTTGCTCTTATTTACTGCCATCTAGTCTGTTCTGATCCATAGCAACTTCATAAACAAGAATATGAAAAACTTCCTGGTAGTGCGACATCCTCACAATTGTTTCCGTGCATGAGGACACTGTTGTAGTCCATTGCCAGTACATTTCCCCAAGGGTCTTCCTCTTCTCACTGCCTGTCTGCTGTACCAAACATGACGGTCTGCTCCAGGGGCTGGTCTTTCCTGCCAAGATGTCCAAAATAAGTAAGACAAGGTCTCGCCACCTGGCCTTGACTCTGAGGAACACACTGGCTTTCCATCTTCCGAGACAGATGAGTTGTTCTTTTAGCAGTCAATTGTGATACTTTCAACTTGCTTCTCCAGTACCACACTTCAAAAGCATAAATTCTCCTGTCCTCCTGATTCACTGTCTAACTTTCACACACCTGTGAGATCGTGGAAAATATGGTTTGTGTCCGGCACAACTTGGTTCTCAAAGTAACATCCTTGCTTTCCAGTACCCTAAAGACGTCTTGTGCAGCACATTTATCTAACACAATGTGACTTGGATCACTTCCATGAGCACTGATTGTGGGTCCAAATAAGACGAAATCCTTGACAACTTCAGCCATCTCACCATTTATCATGTTCGTTATTGGTCCAGTTGTGAGGATTTGGATATTTTGACATTGAGTACTGAAGGCTGAAATCCTTGATCTCCATCAACAAGTGCCTCAAGCCCTCATAGCTTTCAGCTAGCAAGATTGTGTCTCAATAATCTTTCCTCCAATCCCAATATCATATAAGCCAGCTACTCTGAATATATATATATAATCAGTATGATGAAAAGATCCAACCCTGACTCACATGTCCCCTGATTTTAAACTAGCAGTGTTCCCTTGTTGTGTTTGCACAACTGCCTCTTCCTCCATGCACAAGTCCCACAGGAGCACAATGAAGTGTTCTGGAGTTCCCGTTCTTCTCGATGCTGTTCATAGTTTCTATGATCCACACAGTTGGATGCCTTAGCAAAGCCAATACAACACAAGTGAACATTTTCCTCGTTTTCTTTGCTTTCAGCCAAGGTCCACCTGACATTAACAATGCTACCTCTTGTTCCATGTTCTCTCCTGAATCCAATCTGAACCTCTGTCAGCTCTCTGTCAATGTACTGCTACAAAATTTTTGGATACTCTTCAGTAAAATTTTACATGTATGTGATATCGTTGATATAGTCTATAATTTTAACATTTGTTGGGTCACCTTTCTTTGGAATGGGTACACATATGATTCTATTCCTGTCAGTTAGCTACTCGTAGTTAGCATTCAAATTTCCTGGCATAAAAAGTGAGTGTTTCCAGTGCTTCATCAGTTTGTTGAAGCATTTCCATTGGTATCCCAGCAATTCCTGGAGCCTTGTCATTGACTAATGCTTTCAGTGCAGTTTCAAATTTTCCTACAGCACATGGGTTCTTGCTCCTGTGCTACCTCCCGAATGATGGGAATGCCTGCCGGCTTTTTGGTTCAGTGATTCTCACCTTCTTTTGATGGCTCCTGAATCGTTCAGTATTTTACCAATCGAAACTTTCAATATTTCAACTCTTGGCTAGAATTCTTTCAGTTTAATATAAGCTCGGTGTGTTTTTCCCTTTTGCTTTTTCTAATAATAGGTCTTTGTACATTTTATTACAGTAATTTAATCTGTCTTCCAGAGCAGCCCTTTGACTTCATTCTCTTTATTTTTTCCATTTGCTATAGCTACTCTATGATTGAGAGCTAGTTTGAGTCTCTTATGACAGCCACTTTCACCTTTTCTTTCTTTCCTGTGTTTTAATGACCTTTTGCTTCCTTCATGAATGATGGACTTGCTCTCCTCATGTAGGTTATCACATCTACCATTTGTTTTCAATGTGCCAATGCAATGCTGTCCTTGAAAGGAACTCAACATTCATATGGAAGAGTGTCAACCTCACAATTTGCTCTCCTTTGTTTTCATTTTCTTCAGCTTTATCCAGCTTTAAGATACACAAGAGCATTTGATGGTCTATTCCACAATTGGCTCTTGGCCTGGTTTTAGCTGCTGGTATTGTGCTTCTCTAGCATCTACTTACACAGCTGGAACCATCTAATTCTGTGTTTACCATCTGTAAAACTCCACATATATAGTACCCTTTTGTGTTTTGATAAAGAGATTTGCTAGGAACAAGTACTTGGTTGTGAAAAATTCTCTCATATGATCTCCAGTATTGTTTCTATCAGCCAGTCTATATTTTCAAATGAATATTTCTTTCCTCTTTGTTTGCAACTTTTGAATTCAAATCATCAGTAATTATCAATGCATCTTAATTGCATGTTTGATCAATTTTCAACAGAAGTTGTTGGTAGAAGTGTTAAATTTCTTCATCACTAACATATGGTTAGTGCATAAATTTGAATAAGAGCTGTACTGATTGGATATTCTTAATGAAAAATAGATATAATCCTTTTACAGACAGCATTGTACTTCATGTTTGCTTTGTTTTCTTTTTAAAATCATTTTATTGGGGACTCGTACAACTCCTATCACAATCCATCCATCCATCCATTGTGTCAAGCATATTTGTACATTTGATTGCTTTTGCAATATCTTTTTTTGACAATGAATGTCAAGTCATTCCTCTTGATTGTATTATTTACAGCATAGTAAATCATATGATTTCTGATTCCAAATGGACAATACCAGTCCATTTCTGTTCACTAATGCATAGAAAATCCATCTTCACGCATTCTATTTAGTTTTTGACAACTTTTCCTAGATTCATATTTTTCACATCTGAAGCTCCAAACATTAGCGGATTTTTGTAGTTGATTCCAAGATTAGTCCCAATCCAATCATTTTGTTGGAGTTACAGAGACTGAGGTAGAAGAATCATATTAAGAAACTTTGCTCCACCGTATATATGGGCTTGCGTAGAATATGAAGAGTCCTGTGGAGTTCCAAAGAGCATACACATCTGTCTTTTAGGAGGTTCAGGCTGAAGACTCCTTGGGAGCAAGCCTGGTAAGTCTTCCTCACATCCTTTGGGCATGTTAACGTGAGAGAATGATCCCTGGGATAAAGCAGAGGTGCTGTAAAAACAAAGCAAAACAAAACGACCAAACAAAAAATAGCAGAAATACCCTCAAGGATCTAGATTGAGACAGTGGCTACAAAACTGTGCACAGGGTCACGGAGCATCCGAACGGACTCAGGGGCACCTAATAACCACAACCACCACCAAAGTGCTCCCTGAAGACATCTTTACTTCTGATTTTCACTCTGTTGAAACATTAGTTTGGCATCCTTCATGGCCTTAAATTCTGTTCATTTTAGATATTATTTAATTTGGGGGAACAAAAGATGTCTGAAGAGGCCAGATCAGGGCTCTAAGGTAGGTGGGTAAGGGTTGGTTAGGAAATTCTCGTAAGGAAGCCCTTGCTGCCCTAGAAGCAGTGGGTAAAGTACTGTAGTGGGAAAAGAATTCCTAAGAGCAAGTGTCCTAGCCCTGTCTCATGTATGTAGCTTTTTATTTCCGTTACATGTTATCAGAATACATGCCCAGGAGTGTTTAGGTCCTTTGAAAAAGTATATCAAGAGAGCTCATTTGGAATAAAAAGATGCATACCTCAATTGACTCCTTGTTTGGAAGTTAACTAACTCAGCAGATCCATGACAGAAGCCACTGTTTGAACTTGTGGCAGCTCCCTGTTAATGTATCAATGCAATCATGGTGAGGTGAACTTCAGCAAACTTTTAGATTTGTAGCTGTCTTTCTAATGTCCTGGCATAGATGAATGAGATGTTTTAAGCACCTTCCAGTGCTTCTTCAAGTTGTTAAAATATTTCCATTGATATTTCATCAATTTCTGGAGACTTGTTTTTCACTAGTGTGCCAGTACAGCTTGAAATTCCTTCAGTACTATTGGTTCTTGCTCACATACTACCTCTAGAAATGATTGAATGTAGACAAATTATTTTGGGTAAAATGATTCAATGTATTATTTCCATCTTTTTTGGATACTTCTGTATCATTCATTATTTTGTCCATAGAATCTTTTGATATTGCAATTTAAATCTTGAATTTATTCTTAGTTTAAAATGTGTAGCTCATGGACAATTTTTGGTCTTTTAATTCTCGGTTTGGCATATTTCATTACAATATTTTATTTTGTTTTCTCGAGCTGCCATTTAAAATATTCGGTTGAGTTAATTTACTTTATTATTTCTTGCATTTGTACTACCCACTCTACAATAAAGAGCAGCTTCAGAGTCTCTTCTGACATCTACTTCAATCTTTTCTCTCTTTATTTCTTGTATATTTAACATCCATTTGCTTTATTCATGAATTATGTTCTTGATGTCATCCCACAGCTCTTCAGGTCTTTTATAATTATGTTCAAAGTATAAAACCAGTCTTCAAAACGTCCTCACAACTCAGGTGGCATAAAATCAAGGTTATATTGGCTCTTGTGGACATGGTCTAATTTTCTTTAGCTTCAACCTAAACTTACATATGAACAGTTGACAGTTTGTTCCATAGTCAACCCTTGCCTGTTGTGAGCTTCTTCAGTGCCTTCTCACAGACTTGGTCAATTCAGTTTCTCTACATTGCATTTGGAGAAATACATGTGTAGAGCCATCATTTGTAATGTTGAACGAGGGTACTTAGTATGGAGAAGTCATTGGTCTTCAAAAACTCTCATGCAATCTCCAACACCTTTCTACCACCAAGACCTTATTTTCCAATTACTGACTCTTCCTCCTTATTTCTAATTTTGCATTCCAATCACCAGTAAATATCAATACATATTGGTCAATTTCAGACTGAAGACGTTGATAGAATTCTTCAATTATTACATCACTAACTTTAGTGTTTGATGCTTAACTTGGTATAATAGTTATATTGGCTGGATTTCCTTGTATGCAGATAGATATTATCTCCGACAGCATTGTGCTTCAAGTTAGATCCTTAAATGCTCTTTTGCATGATCGATACAACCAAATTCCTCATAAATCTGGCATTCCCAGTATAGTAAACCATAGATTTATTTTATTAAACATGGCCAATACCGGTCTATTTCAGCTCACTATAGCCTAGGATATAGATTTTTATGGGTTCCATTTTATTTTCTTAAATTATTTCTAATTTTCATAGATTCATACACTGTACATTCCAAACTCACATGACTAATGTATGTTTGCAGGTGCTATTTATCATTTTGATTCAAGTCACATCATCAAATGAAGACCCCATTGGTTTTGCTCCGGCAGCATTCACTTCTTCCATACCATCATGGCCTCCTGCACCTGGAGGAGACAGCTCTTCCTCAGTCATATTTTGAGTGCCTTCTGACCTGAGGCGTTCTTCTTCTGGCACTGTCTCTGAGAATATTCTGCTTCTTTTTATGACATTTTCAGGATCTGACAATGTTGTTATGCTATCCTTAGGGTTTTCAGTGACTTACTTCTCTGAAGTGGACAGCCTATTCCTTCTCTTTAGTCTGTTCTTAGTCTGGAAACTTTGCTGAAATGTGATAACTTTTAGTCACCATGCTAATATTTGAAGTACCAGGGACAAAGCTTCTGGCAACACACAAGACCCCTTGGCACAAAAAACTGACAGAGAAATGGTATTTTCAGTTGCCTCTTATGCATGTGAAAGTTGGTAGTAAGAAGGTCGAGGAAGAAGTGATGCATGTAAACTATGGTGCTGGTGACTGTGTTGAGAGTACACTGGATGGCCAAAAGGGTATACAAATCTGTCTTGAAAGACGTACAGCCCAAATGCTCCTTAGAAATATGGGTGGTGAGACTTCTTATATATCTCCGGAGAAGGACATCATGCTGTGTAAAGTAGATTGGCAAAAAAATAGGGGAAGGCCAGGGCAAGATGGATTGACCCAGTGCCTGCAACAATGGGTTCAAACGTAAAACAATTGAGGGGATGGCACAGGATCAGGCTGTGTTTCATTCTTTTGTACATGAACTCGCTACGAGTTGGAACCAACTTGATGGCAGCTAACATCAAGAACCACAAAAGAGAAGTGTATGAAATAGAAAGTACCCGAGCTATTCAGTGACAAAGAGACATATTTAGATACTAGAACTCTAATAGTAACACTGTGTTTTACCTTTATATAACGGTGAATCAAAGTGGCTTTGCTGAGCATGAACCCCCACCCCACCTTGAAGAAAGGCAGAATGGAAAATGTTGCATCATGCCTTACTTTCACAGCAGCCAGAGTAGCTTCTCAAGCTGCTTGCTTTGCTAAACTTTGGGTCTTCTGCCAAGCCTTTGTTACTTTCTCCTATGTGCGGTGTCCTGCAAGTTTCTTTTCATATACATTGAAGAATATTGCTTTTACTCTTGTGAGTAAATCTTTTGGAGGAATTTTTGTTTCCAATCACCAAAATTAACATCGATTTGTGGTTCATTCTAACAGAGAAAATGACAGAATTTTATAAATGTTTTCCTATATTTTTGGAAGCACAATTAAAAATAGATAACCAATCATTTGCAAGTATAGCTGGAGAATTTTTAAAAAGAGCTTCTGCCACTCTTTACAAGTGTAGATAGTATCTATTAGTATTTGTAATTTGGCTTGGTGCCTTAGCAATTTTTTATAACTCAGAGAAAATGACTTCATAATTTGGTCAAATTCAATCTGTTTGGTGAAACTATGAAGGGATTATATATGTATACATATGATTTACTTTTAAGTAACATCCTACTTTGTCATTAGAAACATACACAAAAGAAATTTCCAGGCATATTGTTCAGGTGGACAACTGTTAAAAGTTGCTTATAAGAAGCCAGGAACTCAAATTTCTCCTGAATCCAATCTTTTGCTAAGCTTGTTTCCTCTATTCCTTGGTTAGCACCAACATTGCAGTTTACAATCCATTCCTTTATCTGGAGGGGCTTGATATGGCGCAGTATTATTGGCTTTTAGGATAAAGGTATTATCTACTAACAGTCCATGGTATTTGGTTTTATCTTGGAAAATGTTCATACCTTAAAAAAACCCCACTCATTAAAAACAATATGTAATATTTGTTTCAAGAATTGTATGGAGGAATCAAAAACTATTTTTGGAGGTGAAGGAACTTTTTATAATGTCTTGAAATTATAATATTTGAAAGCCTATTATACCATCTCATATAATCAAACCTATATACAGAATTCTGCATTTGAAGTTGGAGAAAATATGCTTCTTAACTTTGCACTGGACTAACAATTTAAGAATCTATAAGTGTTTATGTAATTCATAGGTATTTTATGAGATAGATTGGCCATGGGAGAATCAGTGCATGAGTCTGGAGGAGATAAGTTCATTTCTACAGCGTGATTGCTGTTAGTATTTGGAAAAAGGCAAGTTTCTCTGCTCTGCTGTCACTTCACTGAAAATTTAAATACAGAGTTCTTTCTGACTCTATTTCTATGAATTAAACCATGTGTTCACACATATACCATCCCATCTTGTAGCATATTTGTCATAAAATAACTAAGTTACTAACATTCTAAATAAATTAATAGTCACAATCATCGTAGGGGATAATTTTCCATCCCTCTATCAGATTTGCCTATTGCTATCTCTTTTACTCTAGGTGTCCTAAGGAAGTGCTGCGTACAATTCCTGCTTCTCTTCTTTCATCTGTCCAAAAGCTGCAACCTTTTTCACTTAAATACAATATTCATTTGAGGGCTGCAATAAATACATATTTAAATAAAATTGATTTCTTTAAAATGATATCTTAGTGCGACTTACAAAAACCCTAAAAAGCTTTCTTTGGGTTCCTCAGTGATTTACAACCCTCTCTTCCTCTTTCCTTTTCCTACATTTTCACATTGAGAGATCATTATTTTCCTCTAACAATTTTTGGAAAGAGAAACGTGGTCTTTTGCAAGATATTTAATCAAGTCTCATATGTAGCAAAAGGTATAATCGATTATATAACTCGTAGCATCTTTAGGAAGGCGGAAGAAAGCAACGGAATTTGTGCCTTCAGGGTTGATCCCCAGAGCCATGCCACAGAGCTTTATCAAAAACTCGTACATAACCAGGAATCAGTATTTGACATGCACAGCCAGAGCCATAACATATAAGAAGCTTCCAAAGTACACAAATCATCAAAACTAGTAACTGCTCCTGCAGGCCAGTGATGGCTAGCTGTCATCTCTATCAGCACACAGGCTGGCTAGCATCTGGACTTAACACTCGTGAAAAACACTGAAGTGCTGACTAATCAGATTGCAGAACCCCATCAAATGGTTCTAGATTATGCCGGGTTTCAAAATATAGTATGAATGTGTCTCACTAGCTGAGTCAAAAACACACCAGAATCACATTTCCAAAGCACTCTTGGAACTGGAGTTATCAATATGCCGGCAATAAAATACAAAGAGAAACTCAGGAAGAAAATGGACTAGACAGAAACTATGCACCAACATGTTTACAAAAACATGCTTCCCACTTAAGCTTGAAGTTTTGAAAATCTGAAATAATATGATTAAACAAAAATTGCAGTTGTGCTCGAAAGAAATAAAGCAAACTGAACATTTTTTTCCATTGACTGTGGCAAAACTGATCTATATATGACATATATTATAGATTGGACATAAAGTGACTCTCACAGCATCGCGTATACTGTGTAACAAAATGATGAACAGGGAGGGGGACAGAAGCCCTGGATCTGGTAACTATCTAGATGACAGGGCAAAAAGGAGGAAGATCGTGGAGGAGAAGGTTTGATACAGTAGCTGCAATGACTGATGCTGACATAGGAACAGTTGAGAAAATGTTTCATTCTGTTTTGTTGTTGTGTGTTGTGCTTTGCATAAGTTCGCTATTGGTCGGAACCAACTCAAAGACACCTAACAACCAGAGGGCAGATTTGGGTCCTAGATGCACTTCTCAACTTGCATTTCCATTCTTTAGTTAATATTTATCTGAATGGGGAAACAATCATACCATACACATTCATTTATCTTTGTTTAAAGAGATACATTCAAGTTGTAGGACAGCTTCCTAGTAGACTGTGGTCTTTCTCAGCTGCAGTCACACCTGAATCTACATGAGTCTCCATTTATTGGCTGTCAAGTTGGCTACTTATAGTTCACAGTGATAGAGTGAGGACAGCAGATGGCTTTGGTGCACTCTTTGTTTCACTTACTAAAGAGAACAAAACAAAGCACACCAAGTTCAAAATGAGACCATACTTGTGGGGGGGAGAGAGCGATTTTCAACTTTTAATTAAATCTCCACGTGCCTTCAAGGCACCAGGACACAGGCCCCCCAACACCCTTAATCTTCTCAGCTCATCTGCTGAAGAATTTGGCCTTCACCATGACAGGTTGCTGTGGGAGTTTGCCCTTCCCCAGAATATTGCAATAGCCCGACGGCACCACATCCATGATGGGAGCAGCTCCTGTCTTATTTTTGGCAGCGTTGATCCTGGTCTGCTCACTGGCCAAGGTCCACAATGTATGGAGGTTGCCAGTTGGGCAGAAGGTCTGGTTCCTCTTCAAGTGGTAATGCCGCTCACCGACTTTCCAAAGTAAGCTGCATGGTGTTTGTCGAAGTTGATCCTGTGATGATGCATGCCACCAGCATTCCCCCAGCCTCCCGGCGCTTGCCGGTGTGGCCGTGGCCGTGGCTCGTGTGGCCCCTAAGTTTCCGGGTCTTCCTCAATCTGGAAGTCTACCATGCCGGCGGTCGAGACGAAAGAGAGCAGATCAGAGAGAGTGAGGCTTATAACTCCTGCCTGGGCTTCTGGGGAGCCTTGGTGGTGTCGTGGTTTAATGAGGCTTTTAATTTCTGTAAAGATTTACAGTTTCAGAAACCAGTAAGTGCAGTTTTACTTTTTTCTGTCCGGTGGCTGAGAAGCGGCATTGCCTCCATGGCACGGTGTGTTCTTACTCTGTCTGTAAGCCCACCGGACGAAATATTGCAGAGAAGGGAGAAAACCACGCATCTGGTATCTTTGGGCACAAAGTATGTTTCTCTCCTGAACCTACATGAGTCTAAGGTAATGAAACTGCCACTCGGTTCTAGGCTAACACGAGCAGTGCCAAATGGTTGGCCTCTTATGTTGAGAGTAGAGGCATTTCATACTGAGTCAAGAAAAGATTATCAACACATCTAAAGTCTTCATCACCCCATCAGACCACTTTTCATTAATGCAATTTGCCCATACTAAGATGGGTAAAGAGTGCTACCCCATGGAAATGAATAACAGTGTTCTCTATTATAAAATGATAATGATGTTTCTAAGTGAATGAGTTGTATATGAACCATAGATGCATGTGAATGGTTATTGATCTTACACATAATGATAACCCTCACCTAAGAATAATCAATTCTTAGGACATGGCCCTACTCAATACTTGCGCTCATGAGGAGATCACTATTGCAAAGTATGGTGAAGAAATCAGACGGTGCCTGGTTACCACAAAGAATAGCACCTGGGGTCCTAAAGACCTGTGTTCAGACACGCAGCCCTCTAAGTGAAGCATCAACCGAGTCCACATAGAAGTAGCGCACCAACCTGTGTGATCCAAGGTTTGTAATCAATCCAAATCCAAAGAAAGGAGTGGTCTCAGAGTTTAAAATCAGAGCACTCAGTTTGCACTGGGCCGTGGGTGATAGTGGAAGTCAAAATCCATTTGCAGGTCTTCACAGGGAACACGCCTCGGAAGATCCCTGTACCCAGAGCCCGAGAGTGTGACTAGTCTTGCCGTGAGACAGAGAGCAGTGCAAAGCTGACGATGGATAACGAAGTTAAACGTAGGTGAAAATATAACAGAGTATCATTTGATCTCCCTTTTCATCCACTTCCACATTGTTTCAGTTTTTAACACTTTCTGCTTACTCTTGGTTTGAGGGTTTTCTCTGTTTTTGTTAGTCATTGTCATTTTTTTTCTGGTATGTTAGTTTCTTGTTTTGGTGTTGCATAATTTTCTGTATATGAAATACCCGATAGGTAAATCTATAGAGATAGAAACTTGGTTAATAGTTACCTAAGGGCATGGCAGGATACATTGGGAGAAAGTAGGGATCTAACAATGAATATGAGAAAAAAATATTTTGAAAGTGAATGTGTGATCATTGCAAAAACCTTCTTAAAATCATTGAACTATTAAATTATATGTTGATACAACTATTTTCAAAAGAAAATTTGAAATGAGAATAAAATAAGTGATAATTTTATTTCAATACAGAAAATGCTATTTTAATTTTTTTCTATAAGATCTTTTAATATTCTCTGGATTCTTTTTGAAAAAATTAATTTAAATGAATCATTTAAATTATTAAATTTGAAATTTATTTTAGATTGTATAGCACAATTGTGAACTTGACTACATGTTCATATTTTTAATAAAAATGAATTTTAATGCTTCCCCATCACTCACTCTCTCTCTTTCTTACACACACACACACACACACACACACACACAAATTGCTAATGTCAGTAGTCATTTACACATGCAAAATGTAACTTAAATATTTGTTCTAAAAATGTGTAGTAGTTCAATATTATTTTCTAAAGCTACCTTCAATACCTGATACAAGTTAAATGAAAATCATCATTATTGATGTCACTGTTTGACTCTTATTTTAAAAGAAAAAAAACAAAAAACTTTGTGTTTGCCCCATCATTTGGAACTTGTGAAGACCTGACTATGAGGGAGGAACTCAATGCATAAATTTTGAAGAAATGCTTACCAATTCAAGACATTCTAAATTGGGAATAATAAAGAACAAAAAAGACTGCGTATACCTATCAGGTTGATGAACTATAAAAAGGCAATTTATTGTAAGGAATTTCATAGCAGTAAAACCTATGACAGAAATTTATTAGTAAAGCTAAAATCTAGATAAATGGATGATGTGTATATACTGTAAATAATATTCCTTATGTACTATTTGTTGTACTTAATCAGTACTGCTCTGACAGTATCTGTAACTAAACTGCCTCATCTTCACATAACTAAAAATAAGCTTTTAGAATTGCTCTATTTTGGAATAAGGGGGATGCCTCATTATGTTGACATTTTATCCATTAGCATTGCATATTTGAAAGTGGACTTTTAAATTTTATTTGATGAATAGAAATGCTATAAAACAGCTTCTGTATTTGTCAAAATGGAAAGAAAAATAAATATAATCATTTTATAAATTGTTATTTCATGGTCAAACCATTTGTAGCCATAAGTCAAAATGACTAATTAAAAATAAAACATACTTGATAAAATTGGTAGATAAAATGCTATTTCTTCACTATAAATCTTTATTTAAATCTTTATTGTCTCGATCGTGCACTATAGCAAATGAAAAAAATATCATAATAAATTTACTTTTGAAAGCTGGATTTAATGACTGAGTCTAGTGACAGTGATGGAATACAGGTGTTCGTTTTGGAAATAAATTACCAGCAGTGCATTTGTAGTTAAGTCTGAATAGATATTCCCTATGCCTGCCTTGATTATTTTTTACAGTACCAAAGTAAGGAATATAAAAGTTTTTCAGGTATGCTTTTTAATTTTCTTTTAATATATGGAGAGGAAAACTCATTCTGCAAAGCAGTATGGATCTGATCATATAAACTCTTGGAAGTAGACAACATGAGGCTTACCTCCAGGAATTGGACTTTATCTCTCCTTTGGTCATTGCAGCTAGACTTGTCTATGTCTAATTCTCAGGAAAATAGATAGGTTCTCCAATAGAAAAGTTATTTCTGGATAAGAAATGTGTAGGCTTACAGAAAATTTTATAGGAAGGACACTATTTAATTTGCTAAGCAGTTCAATAAAAGGAGGTGTTTTTGCCTTATAGCTAGGTTAGAAAAGCAGCCGATTCAAAATGAAGGTATTGCTTCAGAGAAAGGATGTCCATACTTATATCCTAGTGGCAGTGCTGCTTTTGTGATTTCCAGTACACAAAATGTCTTCTCAAGTGCCTGGGCCATGCCAATATACTTCGAGTTGAGTCACACATGGAAGCTGGACATTTAATAAGCAAGACCAAACAAGGATGGATGCATTTGAATTGTCACACTAAGGAAGAATATTTTTTTTTACAAAACCATTTTATAGGGACTTAATCCAGGTATCATCTCATTCTAAAGTCCAATCACATCCAGCAATATTGTCCAGTTGTTGTCACAATCAGTTTCAACCCATTATTTTCTTTCTTCAACTGCTTGACATCAGCTGCCCTTTACCTCCCTGCCCCCCACCCACTGCACACCAGAAACCCTTATTCTCCTTGTTGTGCCTATAAGGTCATCAATCCTGGGTTTCATATACTGAAAAACATATAACAAAAATTCAAGAGGGTGACCCTCAATGACATAATACATCTAAGATAAACCCCAATAACAATAAAACAAAAATATGTAGAAACTATTGAAAAGCAGATCAGGCCTAATGTGCATCAGAGTAGGGATCAACCGACAAGGTTCTAACTGTTCAACTCAGATTTATCATTTAGATCTTCCACAGTCATCTCTCCAATGCACTCAATGCGGTAATCACTTTCCCCCAGCCCTCTATCATGGATACAGGCAAATCACCAAAGGTTTCTTTCTTTCTTTTTTTTTAAAACATTTTATTAGGGACTCATGCAACTCTTATCACAATCCATACATACATCAATTGTATAAAACACATCTGTACATTCTTTGCAGAGGATTATTTCTTATGAAAAATATTGAACATACCATGGACCTTCAAAAGAACAATCAAGGGTGTTTGGAGAGAAGTGCAGCTAGAACGCTCCTTGGAAACAAAGATGGTGGGACTTCCTCTCAGAGATTTTCCACATGTTCTCATGAAATACCAGACCTGAGCGAAAGACTTCTTGTCTATTAATTAGAAAGAAAGTAAAAACAGTGTAACAATACCAACGAGATGGATTGGCACAATGGCTGCAGCAATGGGCTGAGGAGGGTGCAGGGCCTTGCAGTGTTTCATTCTGTTGTGCATAAAATCTAAGAATCAGAACCGACCCTTTGGGAACTAACAACAGTGTCAATTGAGGTAAATACCCAGTAAACAAAGTCACGGGGAACATATAGCAGAAATATGTTGTCATGGTTGTTGCTTGGGGTCATTCAGACCATTCGAAATTATAGCGCCCCTGTGCACAAAGGGAAGATTGCCAGGTCCTGCACCAACTTCACAATTGTTCCTGTGCTTCAGCGCATTGCTGCAGCCACTGTGTCATTCCATCTCCTCCCTCCTTTTCACTGCTTCTCTTAAATCATTGTCCTTTTGTGTCCCTCTTCATTTGCAGAACTGAAAAGAAGTATAATGGATGTATGTATGGATTGTGAGAAGTGTTGTACGAGCCCCTAATAAAATGATTTAAAAAAAAGAAATGCAAAGAAGTTGCACAGAGCGATGTCCAGTGAGTATGTTGAGTGGAGAAAGAGAGACATGCTATTTTTGCCCCAAACTGACACACTGATATGGCTGTGGTAGCAGGTATATTGTGGCAGAAAAAACAGTATCCTGTCTGCCAGAAATCATGCCTTTTTGGTCCCTCACGGTTACACCATCTTTTTAGAACCTCTAAATAGAAAGCTTGATTAAGGGTCTGATCTGGTGGAAGTAACTCCAAATGCACTACCAGTCAACATTTTTGTCTGTTTGGGAATGACGGATGTCCAGAATGAGGGTTGTCATGCATCAATATTTCACCTTTTAAAAGAGAAAACCACATGTACACTTGAGTATTTCCAGAAACAACTGTCCCTGTAAACTGTGTTTAACATCACAACAGTTTCTGTGGCATTTTTTTCTGAGCAGGAAACAAAATTTCACAGCCACATGCAGTTCTCTTAAATTTGTCATCACAAAAAAACTCCAAAGTTTGAGCAAAACTGCTTTTTTAAAAAAATTTCCTGTGACCAGAGAACTTTCCCAGGCGATGCCCCTGGGTGCATTGAAAGTAAATTAGTTGCTCAATGCTTGCCTTGCAAAAAAAATTATTACTATGGAAGTTCCAATCTGCCCAGTCCAATTACAGTTTTGGGGGGAGTACCCCCTTGTACATCTTAGAGGATGTTTGAAAAGAGGAGTCTCCTAAAAAAAAAAAGGTGTTGTGCTTTACTGTTTTCAAACTTTTTAGATCCTTAAAAAATACAATCATAATAATTGAAAGCTTATTGAAGAAACATGTATTGATTCTCCATGGATACAAACCTATGCTGGACAACACTGTTAATAAATAAAAGCTCAGACATTAAAAATTGATGGTACACTGAATTGTAAACACACCTAGCACTTATTAACAGATTACAAATTTATTTTAAGAGAATTAATTGAAACCCAAATATTTATTGAAGGTATTGTATTTACTGAAAGCCATTCTGAGATTATGACACCAATGACTCTCACTGCAGTGTCTTCAGTTTTTAATATTCCAGCCAATGGTTGGATTACAGAATTACAGAACGTGCCAAAGAGAACAGGATTCATACAGACACAAGCATTCTTCATGCAACCTTCTACTGAAACAACATATTTTACAAATGAGGGAAAAGAAGAGAGAAGTCAAAGAACATCTGTAAGCCATAACATTAATATACATGAACTGAGATTTGAACACAAGCAATTTAGCTTCAGAGATTCATATTGCATGCCCTTCAGCATTAAACCATATTCCTAACAAACCGTTGACACTTGTGTTCAGGTGGGATGGGAGTGAAGAAAGAGATATAGTCAATGAAGAAATATCTTAAACAGTCATATTAAAATGGAAAAAAAATTATCCCTTTGACATGTTGTCAGGAGAGAGGTTACTGAAAATGTTTACTGTAGGACTGTGAAAGGTAGGTTTATTGTGCCAACCTGGTAAATGAGCACATGTGGGATTAATTGAAGGGTGGAGAGATAAATGGCAAAGTGAGCCTATCCTTTCCTGTCTCTTGCTCTTTGATGATTGGACCAGTGTGTGGCTGCCTTAGCTTGTTCTCTGCCTCAATTTGCAAGCTACACCTCACCCATGGACTGTGTCACTGTAGTTTTAAGTTCCTGCGAGACCTGCTTCACCATGCTACTAGAGTATACATTGCTTGAGCTGGGGACTGTTGGACCCTGTCATCTGGCTTACTGTTGGTGACCTTCCTTGCTGTTTGTTGACTGTGGCAGATAGCCTGAATTGCTCTACAGAGGACTCAACTGCCTGCTTCCTTGACTCACTTCACGGCCCTCAAGACTTGAAGAACTACCAGTGTATTAACTGTCTCATGGAAGTGATTTAAACTGAGCCATTTGTACTGCTCTATAGACTAAATAGCTGCTTATTTCTTATGTTGTATCTATCTATATAAATATATATAAAATCATAAGTGTCCTGGTTTTATCTAGAGAGCCCTGTCTAACATAAGGACAGTCCAAAAGAGGAAAACACAAGCAAACAAAAAATTCTCAGAAGAAAAGTTTTAAATGGGATATTCAGGTTTAAAAGTTTTAGAGGCTTGGGAGGCAGAAATACCTAGTATCCAGGAATAAATTAAATATAAATGCATACAAACAATGAAAAAAGAATAGGGAGGAGTCAGAAAGCTCTATTACCTCACATTTTAACCTCCTATTAGAGAAAAACACAGGAACACATGTGTACAAAGGAACAATAATGCCTGCCAATGTCTTGCAGCACTAATTCACAGAGCTTTCTCTAGAGATGGTCATTGTTCTTGTAGTTGTACTTGCTGCTGTTGTTCTACACTGGTGAATTTTATATTTTTTTTCTTTTTCTTCTCTTCTAATAAAAAAGAAGAGAAGAAAAAGAAAAAATATATACATAAGTGTGTAACCTACTCCACCTATGAGTTACTGGATTTATTTTAACTTTAAATGGTATGGAGTTTGGAAAGTAGAGAGAGATCTGATTGCATTTTGCAGTGTCATTGATAAAATGCCATGAATAAATTAATGTCTAAAGTCAGTAAATATGTAAAAATAAAATGGATACCTTGTACTAAAAAACAAGAAATTAAAAAAATATTTTTACTGGAGGCTCGTATAACTCTTATCACACTCCATACATGCATCCATTGTGTCAAGCTCACTTGTACATTTGTTGACATCATCATTTTAAAAACATTTAATTTGTACTTAAACCCTTGGTATCAGCTCCTCATTTTTCCCCTCCCTTCCTCATCAAATCTTGATAATTTATAAATTATTATTATTTTTCATGTCTTACACTGACCTAAGTCTCTCTTCACCCACTTTTCTGTTGTCCATCCCCCAGGGAAGAGGTTATATGTAGATCATTGTAATTAGTTCCCCCGTCTCCTCCCACCTTTCCCTTACCCTCTTGGTATCTCTATTCTCATTGTTGGTCCTGAGGGGTTTATCAGTCCTGGATTCCCTGTGTTTCCAGCTCCTACCTGTACCAGCATACATGCTCTGGTCTAGTCTGATTCATAAGGTAGAATTGTGATCATGATAATGGGAGGTGGTGGGTGGTGGGGAAGCATTAAAGAACTAAAAGATCAGGGGGGGGGCGTGGAGGGAAACATTAAAGAACTGAAGGAAAGTTGTGTATTTCATCAGTGATATACTGCACCCTGACTGGCTCGTCTCCTCCCTGCAACCCCTCTGTAAGGGGATGTTCAATTGCCTACAGATGGGCTTTGAGTCTCCACTCCACACTCCCCTTCATTTACATGATATGATTTTTTGTTTTTTGATGCCTGATCCTAATCCTACTGGCACCTCGTGATCACACATATTGGTTTGCTTCTTCCATATGGACTTTGTTGTTTCTCGGCTAGATGACTGCTTGTTTATCTTCAAGCCTTTAAGATTCCTATCTTTTGATAGCCAGGCACCATCAGTTTTCCTCACTACATTTGCTTGTGCACTTGCTTTGTCTTCAGTGATCATGTCAGGAAGATGAGCATCATGGAATGCCAGGTTAAGAGAACAAACTGTTCTTGCGTTGAGGTAATACTTGAGTAGAGGCCCAGTGCCCATCTGCTACCTTAATACAAAACCTATAAATATATGTACATAAATCTATTTCCCCATCATCATATATAAATATATTTGCATATGTACATGCCTTTATTTAAACCTCTATAAATTCCCTTTGCCTCCTAGTTCTTTCTTATTTCCTTTGACTTTCCTCTTGTCTCACTAGCATGTCCAGCCTTCATTTGGGTTTCAGTAATTCCTCTTGGTTACATTGCCCTTGAGAAAGCCCTACCAGGCCTCCTACACCCTCCTTGACATGGATTTTAGATCACTTACTGGTGCAAAAGAGAAAACTTTTTTTTTTCTCATCTCAATCCCTTAAAAAGACATACTGTATATACTCATGTATAAGCCGAGTTTTTTCAGCACAAAAAACGTGCTGAAAAACTGAGGTTCGCCTTATACACAGGTTAGGGGTACCCCAGCGAGGTATAACATCTCGCAGGTGATTGCCATTCCTCCACTGTTCATTTAAAGTCCTGCTGAAACTACAGGGCTTTGAACGTTTGTTTTCTCACATCTAACCAATCAGAGCCTTCCTATGACGTGGACAGCTCCAATTCGAAGAGGCACCCGTAGTGATTCACTTATTCAGGCAGCTGAACTGGTAAGGATGTGTCTGTGACTGCACTCCGTCTCTCCCCTCTGGTCTCTGTGTGAATTCACATCCTGCATTTCCTACCCTAGGTTTTTACTCAAGTCAATCAGTTTTTCTGGTTTCTCAGGTAATAATTAGGTACCTGGGCTTATACTCGGGTCACCTTATATTCGAGTATATACGGTATGTTCCTTATCCTGAATAAAAAACTGCATGAGTTGTAAGGCTAAATAATGAAAAAATGCCTACCACTAGGAGAAGTAGAATTCAACTTTCCCAGACTAATTATTTCATATGAATACTAATTTCACTAACTGCAACATTAAAATAGTTTAGGGCAACAGTCACTTCTACATTTTGCAAAAGAAAAAAAGGAAAATATTGTTTTTTTTCTAGTATTCCCAGTCATCGTGTTGTTTACAAAACCCATGGTTAAAATACCTAGATCATTGTATTTACAGATGTATTCATAAATCACTGAAACTGAATATACTGAATATATGTCATGGGAAAGAGGAAAAGGATGAGTCTGAAAGTATTCTCTTCCTTATGACTCTCAGACACATTTGTTGTTGTTGTTTTTGTTAGGTTACATGAAGTTGGTTCCAATCCATACACACCCTATGCACAGAATGAATCACGGTCCAATCTTGTGTCTCCTCACTGTTAGTCTTGGTTGAGTCTTTTGTTGCAGCCCTTGTGTTAATCCATCTTGTCAGAGGCCTCTTTTGGGCTTCCCCTTTCTTTATCAAGCATGCTGTCCTTCACCAGGGACCGGTCCCTCCTGACAATATGTCCAGAAGGACATGGGACAAAGTCTCACCATCCTTGTCTCCAAGGAGCATTCTGGCTGTACTTCTTCTAAGAAAGATCTGGTTGTCCTTTTGGTAGTACACGGTACTTTCAATATTCTTAGCCAGAACTATAATTCAAATGCATCATTTCTTCTTTGGTCTTCCTTATCAGCATTTTCCAAACCATGACTTATGACAATAAAAATAGGTGTGAAGTTGAAGGGTGAAAATAAGGAGCTCTTCTGTAGCCATTGTCAACAGTGGTAGGGTCTTAAATGGGCTACTACCAAAGACTGAGGTTCTATCAAGTGACCTATGTACAAAAGAAAGAAACAACGTCTGGTCCTATCTCCTGCTCACAACTGTTATCTTTACAGCCACTTCTTAAATACATGAAGTAGAGGGGCACTATATTTTTCTCTTCCCATCCATTTTACCAAGTGAGACAAAGTCTCATTTCTAAAAAGCATTCTGGTTGTACTTTGTCCAAGATAGACCTGTTTATACTTTGTAGTCCATGGTACTAGTCAGTGCCAGAACCATTATTGAAAGGTATTGATTATTTTTGGTCTTCCTTATTAAATGTCTAACTTTTAGGTTCATAAGGAACAATTGAAAATATGATGGATTGGGTCAGGTTCACTTTAATCCTTGAAGTAACATTTTTGCTTTTCAACAGTTTTAGGTGGTTTTATGCAGTTGTGAGGTTTGTTTTTGTTAGGTGCCATCCAGTTGGTTCTAATCCATACATTGAGTTGTAACTCAGATTGAAAATTAAAATCAAAGGCATAGGGTAAAAAAATCACATTACCGTGAATGAGGGGAGTGCGTGATGGGGACCCAATGCCCATCTGTAGACAGTTGGATGGACATCCCTTGCAGAGGGGTAGTGGGGAGGAGATGAGTCACTCAGGGTTCGGTGTAGCAACAATGAAACTCAAAACCTTCCTCTAATTCTTGAATGCTTCCCTCTCTCCCAATTATCATGATCCCAATTCTACCTTGTGGATCAGGTTAGACCAGAGGATGCACAGCGGTGCAGTAGGGATGTGTAAACACAGGGAATCTAGGACGGATGAACCCCTCAGGACCAGCGATGAGAGCGGCGACACTGGGAGGGAAGTGGGTATAGAAAGGGAGAACCGATCTCGGGAATCTATGTGTAACCTCCTCTCTGGGGGATGGGCAATGGGAAGGTGGGTGAGGGGAGACACTGGGCAGTGTAAAATAAGATATAATAATAATTTTAAAATTATTAAGGGTTCAGGGGAAGGTAGGAGGGGGAGCGAGGAGAGAGGGGGAGGGAAAAAAGGAAAATGAGCTTATTCCAGGAACCCAAGTGGAAGGTGAATTTTGAGAATGACGAGGGTAACGAATGTATAAGGGTGCTTTACTCAATTGATGCATGTATGGGTTGTGATAAGAGTTGTATGAGCCCCAATAAAATGATTTATAAAAACAAAACAAAACAAAAACATAGTATTTGTCCTTTTGTGTTTGACTAAGGTTATAATAAGCCTTTCTTAATTCCCATTGATATGTTCTTCTTTACACAGTCCAGTTTCTCAGATTTGCTCAACATATATATTGAACACGCGTGGTAAGACGAGATAAGCCTAACACACACCTCGCTTGATTTTAAACAATTCAGTATTTACTTGGTCATTTCAAAAACTGGCTTCTCCGGCTATATACAGGTTCCTCATGAACATCGTGAAGTATTCTGGAATTTACATTCTTTTCACTGCTATGTATAGTTCATAATGATCCACGCAGTTTAATGCCTATATATCGTCAATACAACACAAGTAACCATCTTTCTGGTATTCTCGGTATTGAGCCAAGATCCACCTAAGGACAGCTATGATACCCTGGTTTCTTCTCCTTTTCTGTGGAAATAAATTCAGCCTGAATTTTTGTCAGGTCCGTTTTTGATATACTGCTGCAATCATTTTTCAATGTTGTTGAACAAACTTCAATCGCATGTGATGCTAATGGCATTCTTCTATAACTTCCACATTCTGTTAGTCGTGTCTCCTGTAATGGGTACAGATATGGATCGTTTCCAGGTGGCTGGCAAGGTATTGTCTTGCAAATTTCTTGGAAAAATTGAGTGAGCGCTTCATCAGCTTGTTGAAACATTTCAATTGGTGTTGCATAATGCTCTCAATTGTCCCGAAAATCTTTCATTATTTCAGTGTAGTTCTTTCAGCTTAACATGAGCTTAGAGTGTTTTTTTCTTTTTGTTTTTCTAACTCTAGGTCTTTGCAAAATTCATTATAATAATTTACTTTGTCTTCTCAAACTGCCTTTTGAAAATTTCTGGTCAGCTTTTTACTTCATCATTTCTCCATTTACCATAGCTAATCTACAATTAAGAGCAAGTTTCTTTTTTTTAATTTTTTTTTAAGAGCAAGTTTCTTATATCTCCCTTGGTCTTTTCTTTCTTCCCTTTTTAATGTTTTGTTCTTTCTTCATGGATGATGTTCATTCCACAGCTCCAGAGGGCTGATTTCATTAGTGATCAATCAGATATTCATGATGTTCAGGTAAGATAAACGCAAGGTTGTATTTGGGAACTCATACCTTTATTTTAATATTCTTCATCTAAGCTGAACTAATATATGAATAACTGATTGTTCCATATCAGCTCCTGGCATTTTTTTAACCTTTTGTTATTGAGCTTCTATTTACATTGGCTCTTTCCACTAATGTAGTTGGTAATCTTCCTGGGTATTCCATCTGAAGAAATACAGGAATATACTCACCAATAATGCTGTTGAAAAAAGATGTTTTCAAGGAAGAAGTCCTTGGACTTTCAATTTTCTATCATGTGATCTCTAGTTTCAGATGCATTACCAAGGCCATAATTTCCTGTTATTGTTCATTGCTTTGTTTCCAATTTTTGCATTCCTATCTCCAATAATTATCAATGCATCTCAAGGAGGCCCATCAAGAAGATGGATTGACAAAGTGATTGCAAAACACAATAATTATTAGGATGGTGCATGCCTGAGCACTGTTTCATTCCATTGTGTATAGAGAGGATTGTTACAGGTTTAACCTGACTCGACTGTACCTAATAACATAATCAGTTCTTCACCGAAGCAGAAAGCCTTCTCTTATTCCTATGGAGCAGCTGGTGGATTTGAACTCCCAACTTTGTGGCAGCCCAGCGTAGTCCTCAATGCCACCAGGGCTCCTAAATCAGACCACATCCCAGCATTATTCATAAGGGTTTCTATGGTCTAGTGGTAACCAGTTGGGTTGCAAATTGCAAGGCAAGGGATTCAAAACTACCAGCTGCTCCATGCAAGAAAGATGAGACTTTCTATCCCACAAAAAGTTGCAGACTCAGAATTCTGTAAGGACACTTCTATCCCATCTTATAGAATCACTATGTGATGGAATACTAGAAGTATGTCTTCTTGAGTATTATTGACAATGCCAAGGAATTCAACTCTGTGGATCATAACAAATAAGTGATGGCGTTCAGAGGAAAGGGGATTCCAGAACATTTCATTGTACTTCTGTAGAACTTGTGCATGGATCAAGAGGCAGTCATGTGAACAGAACAAGGGAATACCTCATGGTTGAAAATCAGGAAAGGTGTGTGGCAGGGTTGTATCCAGTCAGCATACTTGTTCAATCTGTATGCTGAGCAAATCATCAGAGAAAGTAAATTATATGAAGGAGAAAGTGACATCAGAATTGAGGTAGGCTTATTGACAACCTTCTAAATGGAGATGACACAAAATTGCTTCTTTTAAGTGAGGAAGATGTGAATCACTTGCTGATGGTCAAGGATTGCAGCCTTCAATATGGACTTTGACTCAATGCAAAGAAAACTAAATTGCTCATGACTAGACTAATAGGTAGCCCCATAATACACTGATAAAAGATTGCCGTTGTCAAGAATTCCATCTTGCTTTGATTCACAATTAATGGTCATGGAAGCAGCAGTCAAGAGACTAAAAGATACATTCCACCACGTAAGCCTGCTGTACATGATCTCTAAAGCACTGCAAAAATAAGGAGGTTGGAACTACAGTGTGCTTGATCCCAGCGATAGTACAATGAATGATACCTTGGTTGTCAAACCCAATTAATTCCAAATTTGTATTTGAACACTGAAAAGTTCGAGAACTGAACATATATTTTTCCCATTAGCAATACTGGAAAACCAAATAACTGTATTCAAGGCCTCAAATTTACATTTATAAATTGATTGTTCAATTACTTTATATAACTATGGAGACTTTTAGCCTTCTTATATATCATTGTCTCAGATATGCTATTGCCATCAAATTCTTTCTGATTTGTACAAACTAACAGTAACTGTTCAACCTCTTCAGTGGTCTGAGTTCCTTGTTTCATGGTTAATAATTTCGCATCTTTGACTACAGTAGCATCTTTAATCACCCCCCCCCCCCAATACTGAGGTCGACAGCCATATTATATTCAGCCACCAAATTAAGCATGCATCAATCTGAATCAAATTTCATAATTCCTTTCCTTTTATTTTGTAACTGTATCATGGGTCTCACAGTTTTCTACTTAGGTTTACTGCCAATAGCATTAACTTTCTATAGTGCCATGGTTATAATATTTTATGCAAATAAAGCAGAAAAAAGCACAATGCAAATGTTTTCATGACTAATGCAAGCCCTGTATGTTTTCTGAGGGAGAGGGGGGCTTAGACTGGAGTCTCCCCCTTTGTTGCCACAGAAAGAGGAGATCAGTAACTCACTCTCAGCCTGCTTTTTTCAAGTCAGATTCTCAGTTTGACTATTGAGCAAAGTTAAGAACAGTGTGTGTGTGTGTGTGTAAACTTTGTTGTTGAGTACTGGACAGTTCAAGCCTGGAGCTGTTCAGAAACCACAGTGTCGCTGTATTTTCAGTTGCCTCATGTCACGTGAAAGTAGGTCACTGAACATGGATGACCACAGAGAAGTGGTGCGTTTGAGATGCGGCACTGGAAAGGAAGAATGGCAACACCATGGACTGCTCAGGGACAAACCAGTCTGTCTGGAGGAAGGGCAGCCAGAGTGCCCCTTAGAGGCAAGGTGGGGAGATTCATATTACATACTGTGGACATATTTTTGGGAGAGCTGAGCCCCTGGAAGGACAAGCATGAGAAGGACATCATGTCCGGTGAAGTAGAGGGGCAGTGGAAATAAGGACGCCCTCAATGAGAAGGAGTGACACAGTGACTTCCACAGTGACCTCAGGCGTGGGGACATTTGTGAAGATGCTAAAGGACCGGCCAGTGTTTGGTTCTGTTGGGCATAAGGTCCCTCTGGGTTGGAACTGACTCGATGACACTTAATATCAACAGCAGAAGTTGGAATTGACTCAGCAGCAGTAAAATGTGAGTGTTATATGAATAAACCACCTTTTTCTTGTTCCTACTCTACTCTTATTCTTGAGACTCAGTTAAATCCTGTTCATCATGGGTGACCCTACTGTTATTTGAATTATGGGTGGCATGAAACCATTGCGCATGCTAGCACAGTATGAGAAATTGACAGAAGAATAGAAGACTTACGGAAGATCTAACTGCATAGCATCAAATCACAATTTCATTCTAAAACACTAGTTAAAATAGCATGTGGTCTGTAGATATTAATATAAGAAAACAATTTTGAGGGAGGATGCTGAAAATTGTCACACCATTCTTAGATGTCATCATTAATATTGATTCTTACATGTAGAACTTGCTGTGTTGGCTTGTGTTCTGCTGAGTATATTTTCAACCATAATAACAAACAGAAATCCAATTATTAAGACTGGCACCTGTGGCAGTTAGACTTTTTTCAATTTGCACTTGTGTAAAGGTGATGTCGAATCTATCGGGTTAATGACGCCTCCCGAGAGTGGGGCCTTTTTATAAGGGAGACACTGGAGGCTCCTCCCCTCTCTCTGCCCTTTGCCTTCCTGCTGGTTAGAAATGTGTGTCTGATTCCAGGGGTGGCTTTATGTGAGATGCCCACACTGGGAGCCAATCTCTGGGCTTCTGGCACCCTGCCATGTTGCCATCAAACTGGTTCTACAAGACTCAGCACCCACCAGCCTGTGATCCCCCTGCTTCCTGCTTCACTTGTTGGAATTGTTAACTTGTAGCTAAGGGAGTCACAAGTGGGCCCCAGT